>NC_036860.1:71789426-71828560 GCF_002910315.2 Salvelinus sp. IW2-2015
GCTACCAGCCCAGCTACCAGTCCAGCTGATTAAGTCCCAACATGATCCCCTCGTTGGGAGTGGAGGGGAAGGAAGCAGGGCGTGTGATATACAGTGAGACACCAGCAGAGAGACCAGGCCACTGCTACTGTAGATCCACTTAATTGGCATAATGAGAGTGTCACTGTTCCGCACTGTAAACACTCACTGTGTCACAAACAATTTAGTCTTACCTTCATCAAGATGTGTATGGGACTCTTTCTTTGTTCTACAATGCAGCTCTTGCTCTCCCTCTCTCTTGCGCTCCCTCTCTTCCTATCTCTTGCGCTCCCTCTCCCTTTTTCTCTCTCTGTCCATACATTGTCATTTTCCACCATTCCAAATATACTTCTCCCTTGCACACACTTTCTTGCTTGGACAGTTGTGTGAATCCTTGTTGTCTTTGCTCAGTACGCGAATAGTTCTGTTGGTTGTATATGGACGAGCAATAGTTTACTCACAATAGTTTACTCACAATAGTATATTTTTGACCCAAAAAATTGTGACGAAGCGCAATGGCCCCACGAGAGAGAGAGAGAGAGAGAGAGAGAGAGAAGAGAGAAGAGAAGAGAGAGGAGAGAGAGAGAGAAGAGAGAGAAGAGAGAGAGAGAGAGAGAGAGAGAGAGAGAGAGAGAGAGAGAGAGAGAGAGAAGAGAGGAGAGAGAGAGAGAGAGAAGAGAGAGAGAGAGAGAGAGAGAGAGAGAGAGAGAGAGAGAGAGAGAGGAGAGAGAGAGAGAGAATTGGTCCTCTTGATAACATGGGACTGGTTGCTTTACTTCAGTGTAGCAGAGAGCTAACCCCCACCGTGGCCATTCAAGCTGGGATGGGACTGTGGTGTTGTACCTGTTGCCTGCTATAGCAGTAAAGAGACACTCTGGACCCCTAAGTGACAATTTACGGCAGAGTCATCTCTGAGCACAAACAGCATGGACATATGTCTCTTGGCACAGCATTTCTTAAATGATCTCTGTCAACATACAGTGCAAACAAAGCAGGCACACACACGGGTACACACACAGGCACACACACACACACACCACACACACACACACACAGGTACACACCACAGCACACACACACACACACACACACACACACACACACACACACACACACACACACACACACACACACACACACACACACACACACACACACACACACACACACACAGGCACACACACAGAGATCAGACACACACACAGGCACACACACACACACACACACACAGGTAGATAGAGACAGGCACACACACAGGCACACACACAGGCACACACACACACACACACACAGGTACACACACTTCATAGTACTTCACCAGCTCTCACCATAGACAGAAAAAGACAACTCCTCCATTATAACGAAAATAAACATCTTTGAAACAACTGCGACAAAACACAAGTGACCCTGACAGAGTGTGTACGCAGTCTGTCACAGCAACAATAACACGGGCCTCCATATTACTCACCCATAGGCATTCAGCAGGAGTAGCAGGCCTTAAGGTGGCGTCCATAAATGCTCTCCTAACCTCAGCAGACGTATTTCACCTTCCCTGACTGAACATGTTGATATTTGCCTTGGTGTATCTGCGTTCCCCTCAGCTCAGCTTGCTACAGCGAGTGCAGAGTGCCCACAGCACAATAAACACACATTAGAGACTACATCACGCCAACAACTGACACTCTCTCAGAAGCCATCCTGGGACTACTGACATGGATGTTTGACTGCTGTTTGGACTATGTTATAATAGCCTAGATCAGGGCTCACCAACCCTGCTCCTGGAGAGCTACCCTCCTGTAGGTTTTCACTCCAACCCCAGTTGTAACTAACCTGATTCAGCTTATCAACCAGCTGTTTACTAGAATCAGGTGCGCTAGATCAGGGTTGGAGTGAAAACCTACAGGACAGTAGCTCTACAGGAACAAGGTTGGAGAGCCAAGGCCTGGATCAGTGTTTGAAATGAAAGGTGTTTCTGTGGATGATCATCATTATTATCGTGGTCATGTGACCTGGATGCTCCAGCCTCTGTTGAAGACCATTGTTCAGCCCAATAACTACTTTTTAGCATCTTTAGGGTGATCTTTATGATGAAAAGGCCTATATAAATTAAATATTTTATTAATATTATTATTATTATCATTTGACTGATTAAACAATGCAAGTGTCCAATTCCAATGTCATAAGAGTAGAGGTCAACTGAGATAGGCATGACAACTGAAACCGCCGCCTACTGACATAAATGTAAAGTATAGCAGACTAACATCTGTCATGGGTCCCAGTGGGTGATAGCTGTGAAGTACGCAATGCCCTGGCCTGTGTGTCGAGAATACCTCTTGAAGCGCTTTAGATCTGATAAAGTTTGCCCTTCTTCAGAATGAATAGCCACCGGTTGCTTTCTTACTGTACGTGATAAATTCATTCAATTCTAGGGCCTACAATTATCGAATGCCCTTATCCGAGTGTAAAGATATAAATAAACAGATTTTTTTTGCCAGATTAGACGTTATTGACCCACATCATACACTTGAGAAATGGCTTTGGAATTCGGGTGGGTTAAATAGTCTACTACAGATGCTGGCGGAGCATACATTTCATGGTTACAGTTTTCTATTGAGGGAATGCCTGCCAGCATCTGGCCATTGAGAACCCCATGCCATGCGGAAACACCCAGCCCGGTTGCGTGACGTGATAGACGATGAACGGTCGAGCAATATCATATTTTATTCAGTGAGTGATGAAGTATGAACAAACAAGCCCATTCAGATCGCCTAATGTGCAAGTTAAATGACCAACGTGCGCTCAATGAATAGCCTCAAAGCGCAACAGTGTATCAATTAGCTATAACACTTGCTTCGTAAGTTACAGACAATACATTACCTCGAAGCTGTAATCATATTAAACTACTAAAGGTGTTTTGATTAACAATCAAATCAAAATGAATATTACATGCATATAAAAAAAAGTCTAAGCTGCCCATGACAACAAATTGCCATGTCAGACATAAACAAATCTAACAATCGGTCGTTTGTCCATTCATTGTAAATAAAATAGCTAGGCCTATACATGCATCTGCCTCGTAAAATGTATAATTTGGCCATCTCAGAATAACTTTATAGCGAATCATTCTATTATGAATGGAAAATAGGCTACTGTACACGCGCTACCGGTAGACTGATAATTGTGCGTGATGAACTGTCACATGGGGGCCACCAACTTTGAATAGTAAACAGCACACGTCAATATGTAAAAACAAACGCTACACTGTATATGTTGTATTTCTGCCTACCTGTCCCGCTCCGTTTCAGATTGTCCCTGTGGTCGTCCGTACCCAACATCTTTCGAAACGATGTCTGACAAGACTGACTGTCAAAGCCGAAAGCCCAGCTCGCGCTCTGGAGTCACGGGTGTCAGAGCGCGCAGCCACTCTACACACGAATGTAGGGTAGAACGGTCTTCAACGCTATCACGGCCGCGCCTATACAATTTGATTTATGTTATTTATCACTTTGTCATCGAATGTATTATCTTGAAAGACAGGAAAGAAGGTATTAATTATATTCATATACACTACATGACCAAACGTATGTGGACACCTGCTCGTCGAACATCTAATTTAAAAAATCATGGGCATTAATATGGAGTTGGTCCCCCCTTTGCTGCTATAACAGCCTCCACTCGTCTGTGAAGGCTTTCCACTAGATGTTGGAACATTGCTGCTGGGACTTGCTTCCATTCAGCCACAAGAGCATTAGTGAGGTCGGGCACTGATGTTGGGCGATTAGGCCTGGCTCGCAGTCGGGGTTCCAATTCATCCCAAAGGTGTTTGATGGGGTTGAGGTCAGGCCAGTCAAGTGCCCCTGCATTTCTGTATGGACCTCGCTTTGAGCATGAGGGCATTACCATGCTGAAACAGGAAAGGGCCTTCCCCAAACTGTTGCCATAAAGTTGGAAGCACAGAATCGTCTAGAATGTCATTGTACTCTGTAATTTTAAGATTTCCCTTCACTTTAATAAGGGGCCAAGCCCGAACCATGAAAAACATCCCCAGAAAATGATTCCTCCTCCACCAAACTTTACAGTTGGCTCTACGCTTTTGAGCAGGTAGCGTTCTCTTGGCATCTCGCCAAACCCAGATTCATCCATCGGACTGCCAGATGGTGAAGCGTGATTCATCACTCCAGAGAACGTGTTGCCACAGCTCCTGAGTCCAATGTCGGCGAGCTTTACACCACTCCAGCCGACGCTTGGCATTGCGCATGGTGAACTTATGTTTGTGTGTGGCTGCTCGGCCATGGAAACCTATATCATATTTTTATGTACATATTTTTATTCATTCCTTTACACTTGTGTATAAGGTAGTTGTTTGTGAAATTGTTAGATTACTTGTTAGATATTACTGCATGGTCGGAAACTAGAAGCATTTCGCTACACTAGCATTAACATCTGCATGTGACAAATAAAATTTGATTTGATTTGACCCGACAAACAGTTATTGTGCTGACGTTCCAGAGACAGTTTGGAACTCGGTAGTGAGTGTTGCAACCGAGGACAGACAATTTTTACACACTACGCACTTCAGCACTTGGCTCTCCCATTCTGTGAGCTTGTGTGGCCTACCACTTTGCGGCTGAGCCGTTGTTGCTCCTAGACGTTTCCACTTCACAATAACAGCACTACTTTTGATCGGGGCAGCTCTAGCAGGTCAGAAAGTTTACGAACTGACTTGTTGGAAAGGTGGCATCCTATGACGGTGCCACATAGAAAGTCACTGAGCTCTTCAGTAAGGCCATTCTACTGCCAATGTTTGTCTATGGAGATTGCATGGCTGTGTGCTCGATTTTATGTACCTGTAAGCAACTGGTGTGGCTGAAATAGCCGAATCCACTCATTTGGGGTGTCTACATAATGTTTTTTACAGTGCATTCAGAAAATATTCAGACCCCTTGACTTTTTCCAGATTTTGTTACGTTACAGCCATATTCTAAAATGGATTCAATTGTTTTTTCCCCTCATCAATCTACACACAATACCCCATAATGTCAAAGCAAAAACAGTTTTTTAGAAATGTTTGCAAATTTATCAAAATATCAAAATATTACATTTACATAAATATTCAGACCCTTTACTCAGTACTTTGTTGAAGCACCTTTGGCAGAGATTACAGCCTTGAGTCTTCTTGGGTATGACACTACAAGCTTGGCACACCTGTATTTGGGGAGTTTCTCCCATTCTTCTCTGTAGATCCTCTAAAGCTCTGTCAGGTTGGATGGGGAGCGTCCAACCTGACAGAGGTCTCTCCAGAGATGTTCGATCGGGTTCAAGTCAGGGCTCTGGCTGGGCCACTCAAAGACATTCAGAGACTTGTCCCGAAGCCACTCCTGCGTTGTCTTGGCTGTGTGCTTAAGGTCGTTGTCCTGTTGGAAGGTGAACCTTCGCCCCAGTCTGAGGTCCTGAGTGGTCTGGAGCAGGTTTTCATCAAGGATCTCTCTGTACTTTGCTCCGTTCATCTCTCCCTTGATCCTGACTAGTCTCCCAGTCACTGTCTCTGAAAAACATCCCCACAGCATGATGCTGCCACCACCGTGCTTTTCCGCAGGGATGGTGCCAGGTTTCCTCCATAACGTGATGCTTCGCATTCAGGCCAAAGAGTTCAATCTTGGTTTCATCAGACCAGAGATTCTTGTATCTCATGGTCTGAGAGTCCTTTAGGTGCCTTTTGGCAAACTATAAGCGGGCTGTCATGTGCCTTTTACTGAGGACTGGCTTCTGTCTGGCCACTCTAACATTAAGGCCTGATTGGTGGGTGCTGCAGAGATGGTTGTCCTTCTGGAACGTTCTCCCATCTCCACAGAGGAACTCTGGAGCTCTGTCAGAGTGACCATCAGGTTCCTGGGCACCTCCCTGACCAAGGCCCTTCTCCCCCGATTGCTCAGTTTGGCCGGGCGGCCAGCTCTAGGAAGAGTCTTGGTGGGTCCGAACTTCTTCCATTTAAGAATGATGGCCACTGTGTTCTTGGGGACCTTCAATGCTGCATAAATGTTTTGGTAACCTCCCCCAGATCTGTGCCTTGACACAATCCTGTTTCGGAGCTCTACGGACAATTTCTTCAACCTCATGGCTTGGTTTTTGCTCTGACATGCACTGTCAACTGTGGAACCTTATATAGACAGCTGTGTGTCTACAAATCATGAGCAATCAATTGAATTTACCACAGGTGGACTCCAATCAAGTTGTAGAAACATCCCGAGGATGATCAATGGAATCAGGATGCACCTGAGTTCAATTTCGAGTCTCATAGCAAAGGGTCTGAATACTTGTGTAAATAAGGTATTTGTCACGTTCGCTGGAATAATCATCGGACCAAGGTGCAGCGCGATATGGTTTCCACATATTTAATAGAGAAACGCACAAAACAAAACAATAAAGAAATCAACGAAACTTGACGACAATGGAGTGCTAACATGCAACTACACATAAACAATATCCCACCAAACACAGGTGTAAAAATGCTACTTAAATATGATCCCCAATTAGAGACAACGATTGCCAGCTGCCTCTAATTGGGAATCATACCAATCACCAACATAGAACAAAACAGGCCAGGGCGTGACAGTATTTCAGATGATTTTTTAATTTTTTTATAAATTAGCAAACATTTCTAAAAACCTGTTTTCGCTTTGTCATTATGGGGTGTTGTGTGTAGATTGATGAGTATTTTTATTTATTTAATTAATTTTAGAATAAGGCTGTAACGTAACAAATTGTGAAAAAAGGGAAGGGGTCTGAATACTTTCCGAATGTACTGTATATACTGTAGTGTATTTTATTTTTTATTTTTTTTAAACTGTGTTTATACCGTTTATTATAGTTTATTAGATTATAATAAATCACCTGTCATTATAATATGTAGAAATTAATTGAACTTGTTTCCTCTGTTGAGTTTTCCTCTATTTTACTTTCCTTCACATATGTAATAAAAAACATTCTACATATGTGACTATGAAGATGAAACCACCAGGTTGTTTAAAATGGCGAAATGATAGGGATATTATAAATCTTTGGCCCCATCAGACCTGTCAGAGCCTGGCAGAAATATATCTCTGTGAGATATCAACCATGTAGTATTCCTTCACTGAGCGATGTCTATAAATTAAACATGAAATAGGACATCTATCCGCATGGTGTCCTATGTCAGGAACTGGCATTCACTCCTAGGAAATATCTAATGTGATAGGCCCATATGTATCCTGTTGGAGGTGCTCATGTTGGCAGATTTGGACAGTCATTTATAGACCGTTGGGTAGGAACAACTAGTATCTGTTAATTGGCTCTGCTTTGTCTCGATAAAGACAGGTGGAACTCGGCTTTTGTCAGAAGTTAATGTACAAAGCTCTTCCTTTGGCTAAATTCTTTGCGTTTTGCATCTGTTTGATACAATAACAATTAATCAAAATAAGATTCCTTCGATACCCTGCTTCGACATCCTGCATATTGTAAATAAATGACTGGTAAATTGTAATTTTAAGTATGTCTATTCAAATGCCAATAGACCAAAAGGCAAAAAGCCATGGGCCGTTTCCACATATAGAAACTGGAATATGAAAATGATATGTTAAACTGCTGGCTGGAGAGAGAACGGATGATTCTGCTCTCTCTCTCTCTCCATTTAGCCCACATATGTCCGTCCTTTGACCTTCGAATGATTTTATGCAGTTTGACATCTTTCTACAGAGTTGTCCAACAATCAGTATAGTTGCTCAACTATAGTTAAGAACTTACTGCTCATGCTTGATGAAATCAGGCAGGATGCTCTCGATTGTGCATCTGTAGAAGTTTGTGAGTGCTTTTGGTGACAAGCCGAATTTCTTCAGCCTCCTGAGGTTGAAGAGGCGCTGCTGCGCCTTCTTCACAGACGCTGTCTGTGTGGGTGGACCAATTCAGTTTGTCCGTGATGTGTACACCGAGGAACTTAAAACTTTCCACCTTCTCCACTACTGACCCGTCGATGTGGATAGGGGGTGCTCCCTCTGCTGTTTCCTGAAGTCCACAATCATCTCCTTTGTTTGTTGACGTTGAGTGTGAGGTTATTTTCCTGACACCACACTCCGAGGGCCCTCACCTCCTCCCTGTAGGCCGTTCTCGTCGTTGTTGGTAATCAAGCCTACCACTGTAGTGTCATCCGCAAACTTGATGATTGAGTTGGAGGCGTGCATGGCCACGCAGTCGTGGGTGAACAGGGAGTACAGGAGAGGGCTCAGAACGCACCCTTGTGGGGCCCCAGTGTTGAGGATCAGCGGGGTGGAGATGTTGTTACCTACCCTCACCACCTGGGGGCGGCCGTCAGGAAGTCCAGGACCCAGTTGCACAGGGCGGGGTCGAGACCCAGGGTCTCGAGCTTGATGACGAGTTTGGAGGGTACTATGGTGTAAATGCTGAGCTGTAATCGATGAACAGCATTCTCACATGGGTATTCCTCTTGTCCAGATGGGTTAGGCAGTGTGCAGTGTGTGGTTGCGATTGCGTCGTCTGTGGACCTATTGGGTCGGTAAGCAAATTGGAGGTGGCTAGGGTGTCCGGTTGGTGGAGGTGATATGGTCCTTGACTAGTCTCTTCAAAGCACTTCATGATGACGGAAGTGAGTGCTACGGGGCGGTAGTCGTTTAGCTCAGTTACCTTAGCTTTCTGGGAACAGGAACAATGGTGGCCCTCTTGAAGCATGTGGGAACAGCAGACTGGATAAGGATTGATTGAATATGTCCGTAAACACACCAGCCAGCTGGTCTGCGCATGCTCTGAGGACGCGGCTGGAATGCCGTCTGGGCCTGCAGCCTTGCGGAGGTTAACACGTTTAAATGTTTTACTCACCTCGGCTGCAGTGAAGGAGAGCCCGCAGGTTTTGGTAGGGGCCGTGTCAGTGGCACTGTATTGTCCTCAAAGCGGGCAAAAAAGTTGTTTAGCCTGTCTGGGAGCAAGACATCCTGGTCCGCGACGGGGCTGGTTTTCTTTTTGTAATCCGTGATTGACTGTAGACCCTGCCACATACCTCTTTGTCTGAGCTGTTGAATTGCGACTCGATTTTGTCTCTGTACTGAGACTTAGCCTGTTTGATTGCCTTGCGGAGAGAATAGCTACACTGTTTGTATTCGGTCATGCTTCCGGTCACCTTGCCCTGGTTAAAAGCAGTGGTTCGCGCTTTCAGTTTCACGCGAATGCTGCCGTCAATCCACGGTTTCTGGTTGGGAATGTTTTTATCGTTGCTGTGGGTACGACATCGTCAATGCACTTCCTAATGAACTCGCTCACCGAATCAGCATATTCGTCAATATTGTTGTTGGACGCGATGCGGAACATATTCCAATCCGCGTGATCGAAGCAGTCTTGAAGCGTGGATTCAGATTGGTCGGACCAGCGTTGAACAGACCTGAGCGCGGGAGCTTGTTGTTTGAGTTTCTGTTTGTAGGCTGGAATCAACAAAATGGAGTCGTGGTCAGCTTTTCCGAAAGGGGGCGGGGAGGGCCTTATAAGCGTCGCGGAAATTAGTATAACAATGGTCTAGTGTTTTTCCAGCCCTGGTAGCACAATCGATATCTGATAGAATTTAGGGAGTTTTGTTTTTAGATTAGCCTTGTTAAAATCCCCAGCTACGATGAATGCAGCCTCAGGGTGTGTGGTTTCCAGTATTACAAAGAGTCAGATAAAGTTCGTTCAGGGCCATCGATGTGTCTGCTTGGGGGGAATATATACGGCTGTGATATATGATAGAAGAGAATTCCCTTGGTAGATAATGCGGTCGACATTTGATTGTGAGGAGTTCTAGATCAGGTGAACAGAATGACTTGAGTTCCTGTGTGTTGTTATGATGATCACACCACTTCTCGTTAATCATAAGGCATACCCCCCCGCCCCTCTTCTTACCGGAAAGATGTTTGTTTCTGTCGGCGCGATGCATGAAGAAACCAGCTGGCTGCACCGACTCCGTTAGCGTCCCTTGAGTTAGCCATGTTTCCGTGAAGCAGAGCACGTTGCAATCCCTGATGTTCTCTCTGGAATGCTACCCGTGCTCGGATTTCATCAACCTTATTGTCAAGAGACTGGACATTGGCGAGTAGTATGCTAGGGAGTGGAGCGCGATGTGCCCGTCTCCGAGAACTGACCACGAGACCGCCTCTCTTTCCCCTTTTTCGGCGTCGCACAGGGTCGCCGGCTGGGATCAGATCCATTGTATTGGTGGAAGGCAAAACACTGGATCCGTTTCGGGAAAGTCATATTCCTGGTAGGAACGATGATGAGTTGACGTTAATCGTATATTCAGTAGTTCCTCCCGACTGTATGTAATGAAACCTAAGATTACACTTGTGGGTACCGATGTAAGAAATAACACGTAAAAAAACAAAATACTGCATATTTTCCAAGGAACGCGAAGTGAGGCGGCCATCTCTTTTCGGCGCCGGAAGTTAAATAGCTTCTAATATAACTGCGTGTAGAAGATTCCCCGCAAATTACCCTTTGTTGACTCAGAAAAAGGTAACTGTCCTGTCCTGCCTTCCAGGTCAGGATGCCCCCAAACTCAGTGAGATGATGACATCAGACCTAGTGCTGTCTCTCATCAGTGGAGGCCGTAGTTAGTAGTTGTGGTGTTTAGTGGAGAAAGGCTAGGCAATAGTTTTAATTAGCAGTGTCGGTGGGTCCACTATGCAGCTAATTACACCAGCTGCCAATGGAACCACTAATGGCCGACCAGCCTGGTCCGAGGACACACGGAGCAGGAGTCACTGACCCAGGTAGAGGAGAAACACAACAAGCACAAACAACATCACGGAGAAAGGAAAGCCTCTCCTTCCTATCTCTCTCTAAGTCACCCCCGTCGCTACTTCATTTACTCCCTCGCGTGTCTCACACCATCTGTGTCTCTGTATCGCTCTCAAGGCGCCCATTCTGGTTCAATCAATTTACACAGTTGCAACAGCGCACCAGCTCACAGTGACAGATTCATCTGCTACTGACAGGTACCGAATGCGAGTCATTGTTGGAGATGGAGCAGGAGGCAATGTGGATACCTTGGTATATCTAACATGGAGCACAACCACCTACATATCTCTCTCTTATACACACACACAATCATTGTAAAAAAAAAAAAAAAAAAAGCCATGCCTGTGCACATGACTTTACCCACAGTCCTGTTAGGGTTTTTTCTCCCCTTCTCAGCTATCTATCACAGCTTCCTGGTTTCCACCAATCAGAATGCCCGAATGCACATTTGGACTCTGACCGCTCCCACTCCAGTCAGAGTGGCTATCGTTGTCGACAGATGAAGACGCAAGTTTGGCTGCCAACCAGTGTATTTTAATCTAGAAGTGTTGTGCGTGCATGTGCAGTAACCATGAAGATCACTTCTTGTCTGTGTGAGTATGCTAATGTGGGGGGGGGGGGGGGGGTGACCAAGAGCCAATAAAACTCTGGATATGAACTAGAGGTCTTTCACGGATCCACCCTGCCTTTTTTTTTTTTTTACTACCTTAAATACTCGAGACCCGATCTGCGATCCGAGCGGGTCCGGATCCAGAATTCTAAATAATGGCACGGGTCTGGGTCGGATCTGACATGATTGTCACTGTCTCGGTATGTGTAATATTAACTGATATTACTGCTCGTTTCACTGTCTCTATGCACACTCACAGGGCCCTACACTCTCACTCCATCATCTGCATGCACGCACGCACGCACGCACGCACGCACGCACGCACACACACACGCACACACGCACACACGCTGCTGCTACTCTGTTTATCTTATATCCTGTTGCCTAGTCACCTTACCCCTGTACATATCTACCTCCATCACTCCAGTATCTCTGTCACCTTACCCCAATACATATCTACCTCCATCACTCCAGTATCTCTGTCACCTTACCCCGATACATATCTACCTCCATCACTCCAGTATCCCTGCACATTGTAAATATGGTATTGGAACTGACCCTGTATATAGTATGCTTACTTACTTATTGTGTTCTTCATATTTCTTCTTATTTCTCATGTTTGTTTTCTAGTACTACATTGTTATTGATTATTGCATTGTTTGGTTTTGAGTTAGCGAGAAAGGCATTTCACTGTACTTGTGCATGTGACATTAAAACTTGAAACTTGACTCAGCAGCTCTGCTACTCCCCGGCTCAGAACCTTTATATTAAACTGTGTAATAAAACACAATCGATTAGACAGAAAGACTCACCGTGCCGGATCCTTCAGCTTCCTAAGGTGACTGATCAAGAGATAGCCAAGCTGTGGCAACTAAAAGGGCCCTAAACTAAGGTACTAAAGCTGTCCACTAACAATGACCATATAGACTGTGATGTATGACAGGCCATTAGTACCCTAACCAAATAGCGCAGAGCTGCATTCTCCCCGCAGACTTCATGTGACTTTCACAGCTACACGCTATCTATGAACTAAATGGTACCCTATTTCCTTTGTAGTGCACTACTTTTGACAAAGGTCCATAGGGCTTTGGTTAAAAGTAGTGCACTATGTAGGTACCAGGGTGCCATTTGGGACATAGTCTTCTCAGCCATGTGTCTGTCTGTCAGAGAGCCAGCTGGAGGTACGGTATGGTACAGTACAGAGCCACTGTGCTCCCAATGTTATACATTAACAGCTTTTTATTCCGCCAGGAGATAAACACTCACAAAACGGCATACATATTAATAAGCAGGAGGAATGCATACTCCCACACCTGAAAAGAAGGGCTTGAGTTCAGAGCTGCACTACAGTTTATGAAGTGGCCTAGAGAACAGTCACCCCCTGGCATGTAAAGTGTCTGTGTGCAAACCTCTTGGTAATACTATGAAAAAATACCTCACTGTGGCTTTACAAAATGGCCTGATGAATAACATTATACATTCTACGCAAATATAAATCATCTAGGTGATAATTTTCAGTTTGATCTCATCCACTTTAGAAAAAAACTAAACAAAGCAAAACGGTTATGAAGCATGAGATGGACAAACCAAGTGTCCTCAAAATATGGAGATGCGTTTTATTATTCCACAGTAAGAAAATCTCATGTATGCTCTCTCAAGCCATTTGGATGAAGGCCTGTTTAAATGCAGGCTAAGTCACGTGGAGTGTTGTGCTTTAGAGGCTCAATGGTCTGAGTTTTGAATGGCATATCTGAAGAAGTGCAGGCTATTGTTAATCTCTCCCTGTTCACAGGCACTTTCCCCACTGCACTAAAAACTGCTATCGTGAAACCCCTTCTGAAGAAAAGTCATCTAGATTCTTCAGCTCTTAGCAATTTTGGGCCAATCTCCAACCGTCCATTCTTAAGCAAAACTCAGGAGAAATTGG
This sequence comes from Salvelinus sp. IW2-2015, assembly GCF_002910315.2. Taxonomy (NCBI): domain Eukaryota; kingdom Metazoa; phylum Chordata; class Actinopteri; order Salmoniformes; family Salmonidae; genus Salvelinus; species Salvelinus sp. IW2-2015. The sequence goes on from NC_036860.1 coordinate 71,802,791, forward strand.
TTTTCAAAGAGCAACATTTTTTTTTTTGTGCCAACTCTATTTTTGAAAAATTGTAATCTGGTTTTCGTGCCAACCACAGCACAGAGACATCATTAGTTAAAGTGGTAAATGATCTTAGAGCCAACACAGATGCCAAACAGCTCTCTGTCCTTAGATTTAAGTGCTGCATTCGACACTGTTGACCATCATATCCTTCTGGACAGACTGGATAGGTAGGTTAGCCTCTCCGGTCCAGTTCTAAATTGGTTTAGGACCATTTTTTATTTTATTTAACCTTTATTTAAAAAGGCAAGTCAGCTAAGAATAAATTCGTATTTACAATGACGGCATAGGAACAGTGGGGTAACTGCCTTGTTCAGGGGCAGAACGACAGATTTTGACCTTGTCAGCTCGGGGATTCGATCTAGCAACCTTTCGTTTACTGGCCCAACGCTATTTAACTGGTCGATAGTTTTTAGTCACCCTTGGTGAACATAACTGAGAGAAAATACATATCACATGTGGCGTTCCACAAGGTTCGATTTTGGGTCCGGTACTATTCAGTTTATAAATGTTACCTCTTGGCAGCGTTATCATATTATTATATTATATTGATTTTCACTGCTACGCAGACGATACACAACATTGCATTTCTGTTTCACCAGAGGATTTTATCTCCACAGACAAATTTTAGACTTTATTAGGGATTTAAATACTTGGATGGCTCTCAACTTCCTCACGCTAAATCAAGACAAGACTAAGGTACTTATTGTTGTAGCCAAAGCACAGAGACAATCTAGCCGCACATTTTAATTCATTGGCAATAAAGATTGAACACCAGGTAAAAAACTAAGGTGTTATTTTAGATTCTGAACAAAATTTTGAATCACACATTAGGAATGTGACAAAAATAGCTTTTTAACCACCTGAGGAACATTGCCATGGTGCAGCCGTTTCTCTCTCAGGCTGATACAGAGAGACTCAACCATGCATTTATTACAAGCAGGCTTGACTACTGTAATGCTCTCCTGTCTGGTCTACCCAAGAAAGCCATTGGTCAACTGCAAAACATACAGAAAGGAATGTTGCAGCACGGGTACTGACCAAGACCAGACGGAGAGCACACATTACACCAGGTGTTATGCTGGTGAATGAGGACCCAAAAGCGACTTAACAGAAACAGAGTCTTTATTCCAGTCTTAAACAAAAACGATACTCCTGGATATTATCTTAGGTAAATACAAAACAGGAAAACTGAAATCCTCTCGTCAGTAGAGAGGAACGACTGGAGACGCGACCACAGACTGCAGGTCGCTTCGGGAAGGCACAGGCCGTAGCTGACATAGACACCTGCTCACACGCAGCATCTGAAGAAGGCAAAAACACGACAGGGCGGAACAAGGACACAGAACAGCAAACATCAAACAAGGATCCGACAAGGACAGAAGCGGAAAACAGAGGGAGAAATAGGGACTCTAATCAGAGGGCAAAATAGGGGACAGGTGTGAAAGAGTAAATGAGGTAGTTAGGAGAATGAGGAACAGCTGGGAGCAGGAACGGAACGATAGAGAGAGAGAGCGAGAGAGGGAGAGGGAGAGAGAGGGATAGAGAGAGGAAAGAACCTAATAAGACCAGCAGAGGAAACGAATAGAAGGGAAGCACAGGGACAAGACATGATAATCAATGACAAAACATGACACCAGGTCTCTACACTGCTGCGTGTGAGTTTTAGAATTAAATGTATGATTATTCTATTGGTTTTTAAATAAATCCAAGATTGTGTACCGCAATACATGTCAGACATGCTTTTAAGTTCTGTACCCAGTTGACCCTCAGGTCCTCTGGCCTTATAACTTTCCAAAGCCCAAGACCAAGAGAACATGGAGACAGCCTTTTAACTATCCCAAAGCCTAGGACCAAGAGGCATGGTGAGACAGCCTTTAACGTATCCCGAAAGCCCAGGACTTAAGATGCATGGAGAGACAGCCTTTTTAACTATCCCAAAGCCTAGGACCAAGAATGCATTGAGAGACAGCCTTTTAACTATCCCAAAGCCCAGGACCAAGAGACATGGGAGACAGCCTTTTAACTTTCCCAAAGCCCCAGGACCAAGAGGCATGGAGATACAGCCTTTTAACTTTCCCAAAGCCCAGGACCAAGAGACATGGAGAGACAGCCTTTAACTATCCCAAAGCCAGGACCAAGAGGCATGAGAGACAGCCTTTTAACTTTCCCAAAGCCCAGGACCAAGAGGCATGGAGAACAGCCTTTTAACTATCCCAAAGCCCAGGACCAAGAGGCATGGAGAGACAGCCTTTTAACTATCCCAAAGCCCAGGACCAAGAGACATGGAGAGTCAGCCTTTTAACTATCCCAAAGCCTAGGACCAAGAGGCATGGAGAGACAGCCTTTTAACTATCCCAAAGCCCAGGACCAAGAGGCATGGAGAGACAGGCCTTTTAACTATCCCAAAGCCCAGGACCAAAGAGCATGGAGAGACAGCCTTTTTAACTATCCCAAAGCCCAGGACCAAGAGACATGGAGAGTCAGCCTTTTAACTATCCCAAAGCCTAGGACCAAGAGGCATGGAGAGACAGCCTTTTAACTACCCAAAGCCCAGAACAAGAGGCATGGAGAGACAGCCTTTTAACTATCCAAAAGCCCAGGACCAAGAGACATGGAGAGACAGCCTTTTAACTATCCCAAAGCCCAGGACCAGAGGACATGGAGAGACAAGCCTTTTAACGATCCCATAGCCCAGACAAGAGCATGGAGAGACAGCCTTTTAACTATCCCAAAGCCTAGGACCAAGAGACATGGGAGAGACAGCCTGTTTTAACTATCCCAAAGCCCAGACCAAGAGACATGGAGAGACAGCCTTTTAACTATCCCAAAGCCCAGGACCAAGAAGCACGAGAGACAGCCTTTTAAACATATCCCAAAGCCTAGACCAAAGAGACTGGAGAGACAGCCTTTTAACTATCCCAAAGCCAGGACCAAGAGACATGGAGACAGCCTTTTAACTATCCCAAAGCCCAGGACCAAGAGGCATGGAGAGACAGCCTTTAACTATCCCAAAGCCCAGGACCAAGAGACATGGAGAGTCAGTCCTTTTAACTATCCCAAAGCAGGACCAAGAGACATGGAGAGACAGCCTTTAGTTAATATGCCCCCAGCCTCTGGAATAGCCTGCCAGGGAGGAGCCTGGGGAGGGGGACAAAGCTGTGGACATATTTAAAGAGATCTTAAAACACATGTTTAGGCTTTTCTTTTCCTTAGGGTGCTTTTAGGTAGTTCAGTTTTGTCATTCTTTTGCTTTTATACTTCTGTTGTTGTTTAGTAAATTATTCTGCCAACAAAATGCAACTGTAAAGCACAAACTGTGTTGCATTCCATGTCTGAAACGTGCTGCTATAAAATAAAGCTTTATTGACACAGGGGAGAGTGGCAAGGTGGCTCGGAATGTCACGTACCTTCTCCACTGCACTCTGTGGCACTGAGTGGCCGTAGAGTGGCCACTCTGAAGGGGGACTATTTAATAGGGGTTAAGTGGCCTAATCCTCCTCTGGATCATCACAGACACCTTGGTCTCACACATTACCTACTCGAGCCAGGGACTAGTGTCTCAATGTATCTTCCTGTTGATTGATGAGACAGAAGTTTGAGAGTACCTGACCTCTGAAGTTTCGTGAAGTCGAGTCACAGTGGTCAAAGTACATGTCGTTCTACCGGAGACGACTGATGGTTCAGTTCTGCTCTGGACTAAGACTAAGGTGGGTGTTGAATTGGCTTGTTGAGTTTCTTTCTTGTGGTATTTTTAGGTGACAGTAACAATATTTCTGTAACAGCTGAGGAGCATGAAAGAGACTGAAAATGAGAACACCGGAAGAAACGTGAGACTTGTAACAACAACAAACAAACAAGTTACAATGGACTCAGAAATTGCCCTTAACTTAACCGAAAAGTGTCCAACATCGTTGCTTCAAAAAACATTAACCTCATGCTCAAAGAGTGACTCAGTCAAGAGGGACTTGTTCATAATCTTGGGCCTAAAATCTCACTGTAGAATTTGGCGAAACCCAATCCCTTCTTCAGTTCAGAACTCTGAGAATTCTATTGTAAACTAACAACACACATAACACATCAACAGAAATCACGTTGTAAAGTTCTATTGCTTAAATAACAAACACACATACCATCACAGAAATCACTGGTGTAAATTCTATTGTAAATAACAACACACATAACACATCACAGAAGTCACTGTGTAAATCTATTGTGACAATAACAACACACATAATCCCATCCACAGAAATCATGTGTAAATTCATATTGTAACATAAAAACACCAACACATCACAGAAATGTCACTGTGCTAAATTTCATTTAAATAACTAACACACATAACAACATCAACAGAAGTCACGTGTAAATCCTATATTGAAGTAAATAACACACACACTACACACTCAAGAATCACTTGTGTAAATTCTAATTGATAATAATAACAACACACATAACCACATTCACGACAGAAGTATCGAGTGTACAATTCTATGTGAAATAACACTAGCACATACACCCATGCACACAGAAGTCACTGGTGTCAATTCTAGTTTTAAAAAAACAACACACAAACAGCATCAGGCAGAAGGTCACGTGTAAATTCTATTGTAAATGAACAACACACACTAACGCATCCGAAGCTCACTGTGTGTAACAGTCTATTGTAAGATAAGAGCACACACAGTAACGCATACAGACAGGTCACTGTCGGAAATTTGCTATTTGTAAATAACAGCAACACCATAGCATCACAAGTACAATGCAACTGTCGATAAAATTCTATTGTAAATAACCAACAACACATAACACAGTCACAGAAGAAATCACTGTGTAAATTCTATTGTAAATAACAGGTCACACATAACACATCACAAGAAGTCCTGTAAATTTCTATTGAGATGCGTGGATCTTCTTCACTGCACCAGAGCGTCTTCAGGTTCCAGCTCTCTAAGGGGATAATTAACGTGGATTACATGTGATCATTGGCACTCATTGTCAAATGAATACAGTGTTCCATGCCAAGCCAAGCGTCGCAATAATAAAATTGATAGTTCCAGACCCAGCAAACCAAACCCAATTCGTTCCGCTAATCCTTTATTTGACAGTTTTTTATTTTCAATTTGGTCCCGTCCCCCCCAAAAAAGCTGTAATCCCTCACTATGATTGAAAACGAAGCCAAAGCTGCGTGGCACAAACGATTTATTGACATAAGTGATAGTTTGCTCGGAAATAATTGTGCAATCATACAAAGACAGAGACGGGAGAGACCCTTCATGCTGTGCTACATTTGCCTGTCAAGTTTATTGAGGGGAAAAAAGAAAAATGTTAGAATTGTAAAACAGAGTCTTTATTCATTTGAAGTCGGTTGCCATTATCTTTACACGCATCATTGCATGATATTCAAGGTTGAATGGGTTGAAATGGTTTGATAATGGTATTTAAGTAGTGCACYGTACTGAGAGACTGGGTGAGGTTTTTGGGTACAACATGTTCATTGTTTGAACCTTTCACAGAAACCACAAGTAGGCTACTGCCCGAATCATGCTCTCAGTAACACAACAGTGCCTTCATTCTCTCTCCCTCCATTCCTCACCGTCTCCACCTCCACCTCTGTCTGTTTTAGTAGCCCACGGCTCTTACTTTACCACAGGATGTTGGTGGCASCTTATTTRGKGAGGACGGGCTTGTGGTAAAGGCTGGAGCGGAATAGTGGAATGGTATCAAATACATTAAACACATGGTTTCCATGTGTTTGATGCCATTCCATTTGCTATGTTCCAGACATTATTATGAGCCGTCCTTCCCTCAGCAACTTCCCGTGTACTGTACCTACTGTATGTGAACATGCCTCCTCCCTTTACTTCTCTCCACCCATCTCCCTTGTCCCTCCCTCTCGCTATACCTCCCTCTACCTCACCCTCTTCCTGCTCTCTCGCTCCCTCCCTCGCTCTCTTTTTCTTTAATCTCTCCGTTTTCTCCTGAAGGTTAGTCGTGCCTGCAGGGGTATGACAATGTCAGAAAGGCCCACTCCATTTTCAGCTACATAAATAGCTATTTCCCGCCAGAGCAAACCCACTTTCAGCACTGACCCAACCGCCACGTCGCACAGCTCCACTTCCCACCTCCCGTTCCACTCCGCCACCAAGCCTGCTGCTGCTGCTGCTGGGAAAAATGTACATGAAATATCTCTTTCACCCTCCCTCCATTTTATATACCTCCCCAGTCCCAATGCTTCTCTGCATAACATTTTTCTCTCAGATTTCCAAATATTATAAGAGATGACCATCTACTTTCCTACCGCTTTGAAAATTCTGATTTAGTACCTTTTTTTCATTGTATTGAGACTGTACCAAAACATTACATAACCTAACATAAAAAGATAATTTATGAATATCTATAAACTGCAACTTCAGGAAGAACTACAGTGAAAGAAAATGCTCAATTCACTTTTAAAGTGACCCGAACAAAGGCTTGAAATATACTTTTTCACCCTTGTCTAAAAGCAGCCATTATTCCCCAACCTGAAATGGCCAATTCATATTGCAATTATGATTTATCAGCACAGGAGAAAATATAGGGAACCGCCACTCATTGACAGACAAAGGCTGCTCACTTACAGTGTCTGGGAGAGTGACAGTTAGTGAAAGGACGCCTCTCTCCCCTTTTCAATATATGAGTCTCAAATGTGGGACATAAAAGCTAAGTCCTGAGTCCTAACACAACAGGGATGAATGCTCTTCTGAAGCTGTGTGTGTGTGTGTGTGTGTGTGTGTGTGTGTGTGTGTGTGTGTGTGTGTGTATGTTTCTCTGTGTTTCTCTGTGATTCCCCAGAGTATAAAATGCTTTCTACGAAGAGTGTTGGCGTTGATGCAGGGGTATGAGAGCAGTCACTGTCAGGTATGACAAGAGAAGTGTTATAGAAAGAAGTGTTATAGTGGAGATATAGAGGATCAATGTTATACATAGAACTTTACCATCCCTGTGAATTTACCACAGTTTTATTCAAGCTAGAATTAGAAGCACCTATTTACTGTTTTCTGCCTTAATTAGCATAAATCCAGAGTATTATTCACCTCTTGATACTTCCTCTACCTCCGTCACCTAGCCAGGTCTCTCCAGTCCACCACACTAGACTGGTTTATTTCTGTGTGCTCTCTCTGTCCCAGAAAAACCTGACATGTCGCCGTCGCGCGTCATTATTGTCATCCATGTTTTGTTTTCTTCCAGGAACATCCTCCCCTAATCTTCCCTTTCAATTTTCTGGCTGCAGCCCCCCAAGACAATGAGAGGAGACATCAAAGACTGTAGGAAGACACTGGTAGCTCACAGTCACACCAGGAAGAGACAATTCCAGCTTCACGCTTGAGGTTGTGCAGAATATAATTTCCCATTACATTTGCAGCACAGTTTCCTCGCTTGGTGTTCTGTTGTGGAGCAGACAAAGGTCGCTGTTCTGGAATCAGCCGCTAGCCAGCTGCCTGGGCTGGTGTTGTGTTGAATAGTGGAAAGCCTTTAGAGAGACTCAGGAGGAGGTGGCTCATCTCTCTCAGCAGACACAGGTTTAACTCTATAGTATAGACCAGATAGACACAGGTTTAACTCTATAGTATAAACCAGATAGACATAGGTTTAACTATATAGTATAAACCAGAGACACAGATTTAACACTATAGTATAGACTAGATATACACAGATTTAACACTATAGTATAGACCAGAGAGACACAGATGTAACTCTATAGTATAGACCAGATAGACACAGGTTTAACACTACAGTATAGACCAGAGAGACACATATGTAACTATATAGTATAGGCCAGATAGAGACAGATTTAACACTACAGTATAGACCAGATAGACACAGGTTTAACTATATAGTATAGACCAGAGAGACACAGATGTAACTCTATAGTATAGACCAGATAGACACAGGTTTAACACTATAGTATAGACCAGATAGACACAGATTTAAACACTACAGTAATAAAGCAGATAGAGACAGATTTAACACTACAGTATTTAGACGAGATAGACATAGGTTTAACACTACAGTATAGACCAGATAGAGACAGATGTAACTCTATAGTATAGACCAGATAGACACAGATGTAACTCTATAGTATAGACTAGATAGACACAGATTTAACACTATAGTATAGACCAGAGACAAACGTTTTACTCTATAGAGGAGAGCCTAAGGAGTGCCTGGAGTAAGGAGACTAGGAAATGGAAAGAGGTGCCTCCTGGGAGATCTATTTTCTCAAGGGACATACACATGTATCACACACTGTCATACCACAACCTGGCACCAACATTCTCATACTCATGCATACACGTACCCAAAACATGCACGCAAGCACTCACACAGAGTAAACCGGACAGATGTCCACAAAAACACGATATACAGTATGTTGATTAAATTATATACCGTTCCAAACAGAATACATGCAAACCACACAACATAAAAACACAGAATGCAAACATTACTGCTACGGCTTGAATAGAGACAAATTATGACTTCCTGTCTTATAGTAAAAGAAAAACGAATTCCATTCTTTCTCTCTGCCTCTTTTCTGCCTCTCCTCCTGTAGTGTCTCGTAGATGTCATGCCCACCCACCTGTCCTCTCTCCTATGAGATGTAACACATAAAGGCCAAATTGAAAGCTAGATGGGAAATTACCCCCGGTATATTCAGGCTAATTTGCCTCTTTTTTAACTGGGTGATGATCATTTCTCAACAATACACAGCAGAGTCCACACTCTCCTTTTCCAATACTCCTGCTGTGATTCCAAATGACTTCTACAGCTTGATAGAATTAATTGGCTGACTTTGAGTGGGATGGGAATAGATAGAACATTAGCTATTGAAAAGGGAAAAGATTGACAAGTACGCTGTTCGCTGTTTTTCTTGGAAATAATTGAGAGGGAGGGTGAAAATAATTCTCTCTCTCGCCAGATGTTTGCTGTGCTCTCTCTCTCTCTCTCTCTCTTTGTTGTGAAGTGACTCATTCCTTTTCTCCGACACAGAACCTATCATTTTGACATTTTATATGGACAGAACAGAGAGCAGCTGACTTACAGAGACACAAATAGATGGTGAGGGGTGTGGAGGGGCTGAGGGGCATGGAGAAAAGTATTTCTGGTCTGAGGCAGGACTTCAAGGAACAATTGTCCTCAACTATTTCTGTGCTTTAACCAAGAAATATCTCATCAGCATATTTGTGCATTTACTCCAACACAAACAAGGGAGAGAACACGGTTTTATTTTAACCTCTAGTTTGAGGGCAATATCAAAGTCCTGAGTGCTATACAGTATCATAGGCTTTAGGAGAGACCAGGCAGCAGGAGGGGGCATGGGGAGATTTGGATGGCTGGCTACTCTGCTGGGTGTGTGTCTGAGGCAGGTAGGCAGGTGGGCTGCTGGGGGTTGGTAGGTTGGTTGGGGCCGGGGGGCACTGCCATGGCATGGCCGAGCGATGGAGCACTCTCTATAATTGGATCTGTCAAAACTCTACCCACAGTTAATGTGCAGCCGCCGGCTGACGTGGCCGTCAACCAGACCTCAGGCTGATCGCCTGCCTGGCCCCCAGCAGGCACCTCTCTCTACATGATTGATGGCTCTGTTTGTCTGTTGTTGTTTGTCTGAAGGACTCTGCATCATGGCCTCCGATCCAATTAGAGTGTACTTGGAGATTACAGTAGCCTGGTCTCTCCTCTTCTGTCCAGTTCAGCTGGAGAAGGGGATCAATGTCACATTCTGTCAGAAAGCTCAGTCCAGAGAAGTGTCCCTCTCTCCATCCTATATCCCTCGGTCTCTCTCCATCCTATATCCCTCGGTCTCTCTCCATCCTATATCCCTCGGTCTCTCTCCATCCTATATCCCTCGGTCTCTCTCCATCCTAAAACCCTATGTAACTCTAATATCAATCTCTCCTTTCAACTGTAAAAGCTAACATCAAATGAACACAGCTGCCACTAACAACCATACGCGTAATCCTGTGTCACAATGCATATAATACAGCAGCAATCATCAACTAGATTATTTTCTTGAGTGGATGGTCGGGGGGCCCGGAACATAATTACAAATCATTTGTAGACTACAATTTGACCACAAGAATCCCAAACAGATATAATATTAAAACATGATAATTTCAAACCTTACTTACATTTTTATACAATCACGTGTCTCTCTATTATGCATGGGAATACTTGAACAGATTTCCAAAATTAAAATCACTTGGAGCTGATTTCCTGGTGTGTTTACAGTCTTTTAAGTCCAACAATGAAAAAAAATAAGCGATAATTTTGCCCGCGGGCCAACAGTTGGGGAACCCTGTAATACAGTATCATTTAAAATAAAAACGGTGTATTGGACAAACACAAAAGGTATAGAGTGAAAAACATACAGGTAACTGCCAAAAAAAGAAAACACTTAAGTAAATGAGGGATACAAAGTATATGTACTGTCACGACTTCCACCGACGTCGGTGCCTCTCCTTGTTCGGGCGGCGTTTGGCGTCGCCGGTCTTCTAGCCATCGTCGATCCACTTTTCATTTTCCATTGCTTTTGTCTTGTTTTCCTACACACTTGGTTCTCATTTCCCTCATTAAGTGTTGTGTATTTAACCCTCTGTCCCCCCCCCCCCATGTCTTTGTGTGGAATTGTTTGTTGTAAGTGCTTGTGCACATGTTTACCGGTGCGCGTCGGGTTTTGTGCCCATGTTGGTTTATTTCTTTATGCCGTCGGTTTTGAAATTAAACTGCTCCGGCTATTACCTAGTTCTGCTCTCCTGCGTCTGACTTCACTGCCACCAGTTACGCACCCCATTACAATAGTGGACGTTATTTCTGGACTATAGACGAATGGCTTTCTCCAGTAATCCTCATCATGCCCGAATGAGTGATTGCCTGGACAGATTAAAGGGAGAGATTCAAACCAAAGGAACTGTTTTCTGGGGGGAAAGGAAGAGTAAGAGAAAATAATTTCCGTCCATGCCAACACGATCACACATATAACATTCAACATAAATCACTTCCTACACAGATATACATGTACCAGTGCCCGCTGAAAGATGACTGGGTTTCCTTACAAAAAGAGTATCAATATCAGTCTCCTGCACCATTAAAAATATATATATTTATCTGGTTCTATAGGCAGTACCTTACACTAAGTTTCTTTAAGGGAGTAACTCAGGGGCAGCCAGATGGCTGGTACATTTTTTGCCTAGTGGGCCTGTCTAACTTTTATTGAAAAAAATGGTCCTGTGTGGGAGCCTCCAGCAAATAAATGGGCCTTTCTGTTAGAAATGCTAGGGCCGATTTTTGGTCCCAGTCTGCCCCTGGGGTAACTTGTAAAAGGTTTATAAACAGTTGATTAACAGTTAATATGTTGTTTATGAATTAGTCAGAGCATTCAAGTCATGTTATATTCCTATCCTCATTCTGCTCTCAATCAAACAGTGACAGGAACACAGTGGGGTGTGATGAAGGCGACGCTCCGATTAAAGTTCCTAATCTCACAGACAGTCCATCCAGTCTCCAAGAGAGACACGGAGGGAGAAAAAAGAGTAGGAGACAAAAAAGTAGGAGACAGAGTGGCACTGAGAGAAGACAAGCTTCCCTTTTTTTATCAGGGCCTTAATACGGCATGAAGTAGCCTTTAAAATGAGTTAACTCCTGGCTCTGAAGTGAGGTCACGCTAGCAGACCACTGACTCCAGCCCACAGTGCATTTTAAAGAGCTCTGTTTGGTTCAAAGGAAACAGAAGTCAACAAAGATGTTCTTCTTGACGTACTGGTTTATAATCATTTTCATGTTCCCTCCGCAAAAAAGAAGCACTCCTAATAAATTGAGTTACTGTGTTTTCAAATATGCTTTCTCCTCATACAGACGATGAGAGACATGATTATGACCTTTGAAATATCCACTGAGCACTCAACTCTGAGCTTTGAGTGACTTCACAAGACGACAACAACAGGCAGTGTTTTGTCATTCTGAGTGTGATGGCGTGCAACGCTGATCTGCTAGACTGCTCTGACGGTCAAATGGTGTTCTAGATCTAAAAGTGCCTCCAAAACACACACACACACACACACACACACACACACACACACACACACACACACACACACACACACACACACACACACACACACACACACACACACACACACACACACACACACACACACACACACACACACACACACACACACACACACACACCATACTGCCCATGTCATCGCCTGCCTTAGTGTAGAAACATGTGGTGGCGTTAAAACCAATTGTAACTGGATCCACTGCAGTGGCAGGAGAATAAGGCTAATGATGCCCGTCACCTGGCTCTCTGCTGGGAAGGGAGGGGGACTGAGTGGAGGGTACAGCAGCACCAGTTGACTCATTGGCAGGCAGCAGAGCACAAACACTCAGCCTGGCTGGGCAGCTGGCTGCAACACAACATATCTCAGGGGAGACCATGTCCTGGTGACTGGCAGTACGTGTGTGTGTGTGTGTTAAAGTGTGTGTGTGTGTGCATGTGTCTCTAAGAGCCTGTCTGTAAGTGTCCGTGTGTGAAAATATTGAGTGTGCCAAGTGTGTATGTGTCTGTACAGCATGTGAGAGTGAGTGTATTTGTGTATGGATGTGTGAGACAGAGGAGAGGCCAGACCCAACGGGCTTTTCACTGTGCTTAAAAACAAAACAGCATGTCGAGATAATTCACACACAACACATATGTAACAGGGGAGACATCTTACAGAGAGCCAAGCTGATGTTATAAAAAGACAAACTAAAGTATAATAGGAACCATTTAAATGTAGACAACAAATGCTGTTTCTTTTTCAGTAATCCCTGCTGTGCTCATATCCTCGCCTCTCTACCAGCTATGTTTCCCTGCTTCTTCCTCTAACCTGTCAGACTGCCCCTCTATTGATCATTCAACATGCTACAGTCCAAGCTCTAAACCACCTGCCCACCCAGTTCGGACAAATAACGTACCATTACATTCACCATGTGTTAGGAGGGAACGTATTGTTTTGGGCGGCATGCATTACAACATCCGGTAACATGGAGTTGTTCGTACTCCTCTAGACCCTGAAAATAAACAAAGTGAGCTGCCTTGGCCAAGCCTTCACCCAGAGAGAGAGAACAGGGAATATTCCATGATAGACAAAGGTATGTTCAAGGCCTGTCAGTATCATTCTTTCTCCATGTAGCTATTCTAAATTCACTTCCAGGTCACCTCTCACATTGGAGTGGCTTTGACATTGGAAGTGTCAGGCAGTTATCATAAGTATAAACTGTGTGGAAGTGGCGTGTCACTGTCACTCAAGTCAATGTCTGCCCTTATCTGATCAACTCCTTCACACAATTACAGACTGCCATCAGACGGCCTTGGCATCATAAATAGTTGCTCAACAACCTTGCTTTCATTTCAGACAAGGAGCTGATTGCAATTAACGTGAACGGAATTAGCATCAGCCAAGTAGTCAGCTATGATTACAGAGCCCAGGCCTGATTAAGCCAAATCACATCAGCTATTCTGCACATCAGCTATTCTGCTCCCTGTCGGTCTTCCTGTCTGTGCATCTGTCTGTCTGTCTGTCTGTCTGAATATAGCGGATAACCCCCCATGAAAACAAAATAGTCCCTGTTTTGCAGCTTTTCTGGCTAAATCATCTCCTATAATTCCTAGTTGTTATAATACATGTCCTAGAGAGACAGTGGTCCTCAAAAAGCTCCTACTCTGCTGATCTTTTTGAAGGGATTAGTAATCATGTGACACGGTGAAGGTGCTCCTCAAAATGCAGCCCAACTCCACTGAGATGTACATATTGTGGAGTTGAGAAGCCCAGCTAACCACAATGAAGTCTTTTTTTCTTTAAACAGTAAATTGTTAAAAAAAAAAAAAAAAAAAAAAAGGCAATTCAAAAGACACAGCTTTAATCTTGTAATTAGGTGGCTAAATCTTTCATTTAGAAGTTGCTAAACCCTAACAAGTTTTTTCAAGAATGGAGATGAGGAGCAAAGAAAGCTTTGCACTGGAAATAAATCTAGCCTTTCATGATTGACAATCTCTCCCCATACTAAACTAAATATCTCTCTCCACACTAAACTAAATATCTCTCCCCACACTAAACTAAATATCTCTCTCCACACTAAACTAAATATCTCTTCCCACACTAAACTAAATATCTCTTCCCACACTAAACTAAATATCTCTCTCCACACTAAACTAAATATCTCTTCCCATACTAAACTAAATATCTCTCCCCACACTAAACTAAATATCTCTCCCCACACTAAACTAAATATCTCTCCCACACAACTAAATATCTCTCCCGCACATAACTAAATATCTCCCCCATACTTAAACTAACTATCCTCTCCCCACATCTATTCTGAATCTATAATATGTGGTCTCCGACAGTGAAACTAGAATAGACTCTTTCCCACTATTCGTTTAGCTCGAACTTGAGAGTAATCGCATCCCAGATATTTAGTATTAAGTTGGAGAGGAGATATTCTAAAACTTTAATTATCTCTCGCTGTGCGGAGACAGATTTCACTTAGAATACTCTTAAATGTATGGGGGTACTCCCCACATCCTTTAGTTTAGTGTGGGGAGAGTCTAGTATATCCGCTGTTTGAGAAGGTAGTCTCTATTCCCTTGCTACTATTAGTTGTGGGCGGTCTTGTCCTAAACTAAAATATCTCCCTCCACTAGGCTGAAATGCGAAATATCTCTCGCGCCATCGAGGTCTAATTGAAATATTGTCTGCCGGGAGCAAATCATATTTAAGTTTAGTGTGCGGAGACAGAAGTATTCTTCCTTTCCCTACATCGAAGGGGAGATGCTGTCTCTTCCCCACGCTATCTATGGAGAACCGCTTATGAACTCTTTCGTGTGTGCGCCGCAGAGATCACTTTTGTTATTTAGATCTAGTATATCGGGGTCGAATATTTATAGTTTAGTTCGTGGGAGAGATATTTGTAAGTGTGGGGAGGATATGTTTTAGTTTGTGGAAACTGAAGATAAATTAGATTTTTTATCTCGCCTGCGTGGGGTTGTAGAAAGATATATTAGTTTAGTGTGGGGGACTGAACGAAGAATAACATTGTTAGTGTGCGGAAGACGGAAAAGGATTTCTCTAGCTGATCGACGCGGATAAGACTTATAATATCTCTTCCCGCACTAAACTGAGAAGTATCGGCGAGGATCCCATCATCTTAAACCTGTAAATTATTAGTTCTCCCACGAGTGGGGCAGAGCATTTCCTTTGATAGCTAAGGGGAGGATTTTCGTTTAGTGTGGGGGGTATTTAGTTAGTGTGGGGAGAGATATTTAGTTTATACCTCCATCCCACACTTAAAACGTTGTAGATATCGGGAGAGACTCACACACTTAATATAAGTAGTACTAATGATAGTGACTATCCATACTAAACTAAATATTAATCGCCCTCTTCTAGAATGTCGGAGGAAAGCTAAAATATATTAGTTCTCTCGCCGTGGAGGACCATAAGAAATCTAATATAGATCTCTAGCCTGTGGCGCGAAGACAGAAAACTTTAAATATAGCTTTTCGCCCTCCCCGTTAGAGACTACAAATAGTTCTTCTCCTAGTCACACTTTAAGATATGCGAGGATGATTCTACCCTTACGTCCATATCTGATAGATCTAGACGAGGAGAGTAATCATCTTTCACGCTCTTTAGCTGACGATGCGTAAAGCTAAAAGATGCATCATTTCTCCCACACTTAAAGACTCTTAATATCTAGTGTGGGCGCCACGAAAGTATAAACTAATATATATTTTCTTCTAGTGGCATGAGGGTAACTGCAATAATATTTACGCTCCTTAGTGTGGGCGAGACTATTATAGCTTATTAGTGTAGGCGAAAATGAATCTATTTTCCCACCACAGTTTAGTGTGGGGAGAGATATTTAGTTTAGTATGGGAAGATAGAATAATTACTAAGTTATATGTGTAAGTGACGTATGGATATTTCATTAGTTCTAAGTATGGGAAGAGATATCTTTAGTTCTTAAAATAGTGTCGGTAAGCGCCTATCTTAAAACGTTAATATAGTGTGAGGCATCGCCGCGCAAACAATCATTCAAAGACTATTTAAAGTATCTGGTGGTCGCGAGAGAACTACTTAATACTAAATATTCTCTATCTCTTAGCCTCCAAGTCTGAAACTAAGATTCTCTCCCATACTAAACTAAATTCTCTCCCCCACAACAGCTGAAAAAGCAATCAAATTATTCAGTTTAGTCTCATGCGGGAGACACGATAATATCGTACAATCATTGATGAGTCCTGATTTCTCTCCCCGTACCCCACCACTACACTCTAAATATTCTCTTCTCCCCCACACTAAACTAATATCTCTCCCAACTAAACTAAATATCTCTCCCACACTAAACTAAATATCTCTCCCCACATAAACTAAATATCTCTCCCCACACTAACTAAATATCTCCCCCCACATAAACTAAATATCTCTCCCCACATAACTAAATATCTGCTCCCACACTAAACTAATATCTTTCTCCCACACTAAACTAAATCTCTCCCATACTAAACTAAATATCTCTCCCACACTAAAACTAAATATCTCTCCAATACTAAACTAAATATCTCTCCCCACACTAAACTAAATATCTCTCCCCACACTAAACTAAATATCTCTCCACATACTAAACTAAATATCTCTCCCCATACTAAAATAAATGATGGCACGGATTAGGGAAGGAGGGAATCTAAAACCATGAGCTCCCTCTACTGCAGGTATGGAAGTAGACATTGGAAGGCTAAGAATGCCATCTAGTGGAAGAGTGTATGAAGACAGCAATGAAGGCCAGATCTATATACTTCTCTTAGTTATCTATTATTATTTAATTTTTAATTTACAACATTCAATATAGACATGTTCAGACAAATAATGCCAAATTATTTATCAAGAATTTAAAAAATAATTACAGTAGATAATTTCATTCATTTTAGGCAAGGAAATGCACACCCTTGTGAACACACATTAAAATAGTATACCTGTGGAATACATTGAAATCCCAATTTGAATATTTTTCATACATGATCAAGTAGCATCAAGTATCAAAGAGTATCAGGCGAGGGGAATACGTTTCAGGTTCAATCTAAAACAAAGACAGTACAGATTCAAAGTAAATAACATTCATGACAAAATATGGACCATGCTGATACTACTTTGCTAAAAATAGAAAAACAGATCATTTGAGTTCCTGTTAGAACAGGGTGCTAAGTTCATATGTTTTTGCGTGCTTGGCTGCGATGGAGCAGAAGAAATCCGGGAAAGAGGAGAGAGAGGACCTTGGGCATAAACAAAGCTGACGTGCTAATTCTAACCCTGACCATTGTGTAACATGCACTGGCAATAAATAGCAGTGTGCCTATAGCAGTGTGGAGGCCTGGCAAGACATGATTTAACAGGGCCAACCATACCCAAGGCACTGCATCTCTCGCCCTGTAAAACTAAATGCATGCTCTTCAACCGATTGCTGCCCGCACCTGCCCGCCCGTCCAGCATCACTACTCTGGACGGTTCTGACTTAGAATATGTGGACAACTACAAATACCTAGGTGTCTGGTTAGACCGTAAACTCTCCTTCCAGACTCACATTAAGCATCTCCAATCCTAAATTAAATCTAGAATCAGCTTCCTATTTCGCAACAAAGCCTCCTTCACTCATGCTGCCAAACATACCCTCGTAAAACTGACTATCCTACCGATCCTTGACTACCGATCCTTCGGCGATGTCATTTACAAAATAGCCTCCAACACTCTACTCAGCAAATTGGATATAGTCTATCACAGTGCCATCCGTTTGTTTGTTCCATGTGTAACTCTGTGTTGTTGTTTGTGTCGCACTGCTTTATCTTGGCCAGGTCGCAGTTGTAAATGACAACTTGTTCTCAACTAGCCTACCTGGTTAAATAAAGGTGAAATAAACACAAAAATAGGACTATGACACACTTCAGGATCATGCATAAGTAACACAATGGTCGTCTAGACTAAGCAACACAGACTGACAGAGAAAGGAAGAGAAGATTAGTGGAAAGGTGAAAACAGTACGAGGTGGAAACACCATGAAAACCCCAGTCCTAGTCCTTCATCCAGTGTAACAGCGTATCAATCGAACATGTCAGGGAATTTGTCACGACAGTACGTGTTGAAGTTAAACTCCTCCACTGTAAACTCAACCTTCTTCCACTTGTTGGCTAATTTTCTTCCCTCCGGAGTCTCCATGGCAAAGTTCTCGATGGCCAGAATGGGCAGCAGGGCAATCTCCTTATATACCATTTCCCTTCCCCATTGCTGTTCAGATATAAATACATAAACAAATATACTGATGTAGATTTCCATATATAAGCATATTAAAAGACAATAGAATAATCCTAGTACCATAAGATAAACGGAATGGCTGCTGATCCAACTTTAACTGGACCTTTCTTCCCAGGGGTTAAAGGTTGTGCGGGATTCTGTACTTACTACATACAGTCTCTGTTCTAATCGTATAGAACAGGCTACTCTGGGGAATGGTGCTCGTTTAACAAAGGTAAATCAAAGCTGAATCAATGTCCGCAAGATCACATTATGATAGTATTGTACGTAACAGAACTGAATATACACAGTGTACAAAACATTAGGAACACCTTCCTAATATTGAGTTGCACCCCCTTTTGCCCTCATAACAGCCTCAATTCGTCGGGGCATGGACTCTACAAGGTGTCGAAAGCGTTCCACAGGGATGCTGGCCCATGTTGACTCCAATGCTTCCCACAGTTGTGTGAAGTTGGCTGGATGTCCTTTGGGTGGTGGACCATTCTTGATACACACAGGAAACTGTTGTGTGTGAAAAACCCAGCAGCGTTGCAGTTCTTTACACACACAAACCGGTGCGCCTGGCACCTAGTACCATACCCCCTTTCAAAGGCACTGAAATCTTTTGTTTTTCCCATTCACCTCTGAATGGCACACACTCGAGGCTTAAAAATCCTTCTTTAACATGTCTCCCCCCTTTCATCTGCACTGATTGAAGAGGATTTAATGAGTGACATCAATAAGGGATCGTAACTTTCACCTGAATTCCCCTGGTCAGTCGATGTCATGGAAGGAGCAGGTGTTCATAATGTTTTGTACATTCAGTGTAATAGCATAACGTTACTGTGAGACAAAAAACACCCCCTCAGGTTTTAGAATGATTGTGCATTTTTCTCTTATGTGGCCACAACCTCAACAGCGCACGCCACTAGGCAAAATATATGCCCACGGATCCGCAGTCTCGGCCTAAAACAAAAAGCTAGAGATTAACAGTCAACCTCACCTTGCCACAGGCAGCACAGCTGATCACACGGCCTGGCTCCCAGTCCTCGAAAGTCTTCGGCGGGGGCTGCCCACCGGTCTTATAGTACCTCCTGAAAACAAACACACATGCACAAGTTAACTCTTTTAGCCTTACAATGTGGACCAATACGTCTTGTGACAGTATCAGGACAGACATTAGAGAAACACAACTTACTCAAAGTCCGGGTTGATGTTGACATGGTGTGCGTTTTCAATGACTTTAATGTCATTGCCGAAGGCCACGAGCACAAAACAGTCTCGACACGAGAGCTGAACCGTAGCAGCACTGAAACGACTCCTCTTCTTGATCTTCAACTGCTCTGCCAACTGTCTGGACAACAACGCTTCTGTCTGGAGATCAGTGATCTAATAGGGGAGGCAGAGAGAGAAGAAATCAAGTGAAAACGATTGATAGTCGTGCGCAACTCAAAAGTTTACAGTAACAAAAATCATTTGGGTGCCGGGTTCAAAAGGCATATACCGGAAAAAAGGAAAGTGAGTGAGTATAGGTCTGTCCTTTTTCCCAAAGAGATTAGAGACATGCAGGGGTAGAACATAGAGAGAGATACCAGCCTCACCACCATGAGGAATCGCCTTACCTTCATTTGGAACTCCCTGGGCTCCATCCTCTGCACTTCGCCGATGGCCCTGCCAGTCAAGTCCTCCAGACATTCATTGAGGAGTTCCCGACGCACCTCCCGCCCCCCTGCCTGGGCCACCACAGAGTAAACGCTGTCACTCGCCCGAGCCCGGCCACTGGCCTGCTGTTGTGCGATCTCATTGGTCAGCAGCCCATAGCGCACCACCAGGTTGCATTCTGGGATGTCCAGGCCCTCCTCGGCTACGCTGGTGGAGATCAGGAGGTTGAGGGAGCCCAGGCGGAAGTTGCGGATTGTGTCCTTCTGCTCATTCTACAAGCGCACCCACAGAAACACACAAACAGAGGTCAGTTGTTGGTATTGCACAGGTCTTGGCACTTTCCAACCCACCTTTCTATACCTCCAAAAGTTCTGACTGTGTTTAATGTCAAGTTACCTGGGTCATGTAATTGATACCATTGCCAGCGCCAGTCAGAATGGCTGCCTTGATACCAGCGCGCTGCAGTGCTGGGTTGTTGGACACCCAGTCATACAAGCAGTGGGTGCTTTTACGGGTCTTGGAGAACAGGATGCCTCTGGAGTGCTCACCCTGGTCAAACTGCTCCAGCAGGGTGTTCTGAAGCTTCTCCATCTTAGGGTTTTCAAACTGGGCATCGCCTGCCAGTTTCCTCAGCTCCACCTCGTTCTCTGTTGAGGAACAGAACACTGACTATCAACGTTCAGAAGTTGAACTTCCTATACCCTTAATATTCCAGAGAATCACACGCATACAGTTTGTGAGAAAGTCAGAGAGATTGTTCCAAGGGAAACGCAGGTTCTCACCCTGGTAGAGTCCAAGCAGGAAGAAGTCGGTTCCATCCRTGGCGGTGGAGGTCTTGGTACTATAGTAGGACTCAAGGACCCTAAAGGCATCCACCATGCGCACAGTGTCGTTGATGAGCAGGGCGTCGTTGTACTGACGCAGGTGGAGAGCACACTGGGCCAGCAGTCTGTTCCTGTCTGTCACACCTACACCAGGAAACGCACATCCAAAATAGGTTTTAATAAGGTATTCAAAACTATGGCATTGACTGAGGAAGGTTCCTTGTGTGATTTGGTGCATGAAAATAGTTCCTATGCTTAGGTTCTATAACGTGGCATTAATTCATACTAAGAGGATGATTTACCCTTCTTCTCCAGAATCACCACGTCTGCCTCGTACTCCTGCGAGCCAAACTCCCTGACAGGAAAGTCAGGCCCTAAGGCCATGAAGTCATGGATAAACTGCATCATGAACTTCAGGTGATCCCCAAATGGGTCCTGAGACAAAACAACAGGAGTTTGTTGAATTCAAACCAACACAGCTCTCAAGTTCAAAGGCTCTATGTTTACAGAACAGAATTGAACTCACCTGAGGTCTTCTGTCAACGATGTCAAACCTTTTCCTGGGTCTGGGGACCTTTTTCTTCAGCTCAGGGGCGTACACTTTGGACGACACAATCACCGAGTCCAGGTTGGCACAAATCTGAAGGCCATAAATAATTAAATGAGCTAAATGTAAAGGGTTCGATGAGGGACATTGTTCGTTTTTTTACTCAGGATGAAAGTTGGGGCTGAATAAATAGCATGTAAAGACCACCGGAGAGAGAGAAACTGACCTGCAGCACATGCTCCACAGCTCCTTTGATGCTCTTGGCTCCCCCTGTCCCAGGAGAGGCAGTGAGGCCCAGGATCTGCGGCAGCCGCCTCTCCCCCTTCAGCTTCTGGGCCACGTAGCGCCCCATGATCTTATTGTAGACACCCTCCTTATGAGTGTGGTGGCATTCATCAATGATCAGCAGAGTGAACTCTATGGTTGGGAGAAAGGAACCCAATGGTATTGTGAACTCAATGGAATCCAATGGTTTTACTGTTTAATATTTCAACATATGGTTTAAACCTAAGATATGGACCAGTCTTTAAGGTGTGTTAGCTTAGGTTCCAGGGCTTTACTGTGTCAGGTAGGGGTACTCTTTATCATGAAGTGTCTGTCAATTGGGATTGATACCAAGGGCTACAGTTGAAGCATGGGAGCCAACAACCTCACTTCTAAATAATCAGTAACAAGTAGTGTGTGCTACACACACCTCACAGCAATACCATGATTCAATATGTGGAAGGCAGCAGAGTAGCCACTCACGTGAGAGCTCGACATGTTTTCCCTCCTCCTGGTTGGTCAGGGCATTCTCCAGTATCTGTGCTGTACAGATGACCAGGTCAGATTTCTGGACCTCGCAGCCAAAGAAGTCTTTCTGGTCACAGTCCCCACTGATAGACACCAGGCTATAGTCCCGACCCAGGTAGGGTTTGAACTCGTTGTTGTAGTGTTGGTCAACCAAATGAACCTGGAAAACATCACATCAACAACAGTTAGCTATGGTTTCCCCGGGAAGACTGGAACTTTTATTTTCTGGTTTTGTATAGAATTAACACACCTATACTAAAAAAGGTCAGACTACCTAGATACAATTACACAGATGGGTCAGTTACCGGGCCAGTTACTCTGAAACATCTGCTAAATAGGCCCAAAGCTCTAGTGACCCCTCCCTACCTACCTTGTTGACCAGCACAGCCACCTTAGCTCCAGGGTTATTCTCCAGATGTTTTTTGGCTACGTACACAGCAGCCCGTGTCTTTCCTCCTCCGGTGGGCAGCCAGATGATGACGTTCTCCCCCCGGAGAGCCCTCTGAACCACCTCCTCCTGGTACTCATACAGCCCAAAGTCTGCCATCCTGCTGGTCTATTGGCCCACACACAACTCGTCCTTAGAAATAAAAACACTCAGACTAAAGGCAGTGCACCACAAGGCTATTTTTAAACTGAAATGCAATACACACTGCAAACGTCCCTACAGTACCACAACGACTACCATTTGTGGCAGTCAGCTATAGATGAAGTCAAGCCAATTCCAAACTCAGCTCACCAAGTGTTCCTGAAGCAGCTCTATGTTTTGGATCAGCAGCAGACAATGTCCATGGTCCGTTGTGACCAGGTTCAGAGGGGTTTTCACTGATAAAAATCCACTCCACTGACACCCAAACAGAAAAACGAAACCAAAAGCACTTCCGTCTCTTGTGAAGAGGGGGTCCCATTCAAGGGAGTTCTTGAGGGCCAACAAAGTATGTCTAAGTAAAATAAGTGACACAAGGATGTGAATTATAGGAAGATTAGAAGAGTTGCAGGGATATTAATACACGCAAGGAGCCGTATCAGTTACGAAATGTACCAAACTGCATATACATTAATCTAGCGGTATTGTAGAGAGGGACTGGTATGTCTGTAACTATCTGCAGTCCAGGTCTGTTGCAGATTTCTCTCAGCCCGACAAAGCACTGAGAGCCCTTAAATGGGCCCCATTCTTACCAGCTGTGACATCAGGAAAACAAAACTGCAAGACACCATGAGAAACACAAGTACAGCATGTCTGAATGGCATTTAAACAGCCTGAATAAACCTTATGGTCACACCTACTAAACAACACTGCATGGTTACTGGAACATAACAAAAATGAAATATTTTACTATAAAAACTTTATTTTCATGAACGGTATTACAGTAAAGAGCTCTTCAAACCATATAACTAAAAGAAACTGTAGCATTCTTAATATTTTAACATTTCGCTCACACAGTATTTTCAGAATCTTTATGCAGCATACATAGGTAGATTGAGAGATACATAACTGACAACCCTGAATAACGAAACATTGACATCACTTTAGTTGCTCAAAGCTAGTCATGATTCAAGTACAAACACACACAACAGCTCAGAGGAATACTCAACCGCCCAGCACAGACCAGTCATTTCCCCCAAAACGTTTGACAAAATAGCAGAGAAGCAAAGGCATCTCAAGAGGCAGACAATCAGACACCGACCATGAACAAGAAGTGGGTTTGTGTGAATAGCCGTGGCCATCTCAGTAAAAACAGAACAGAAATTGATGCAGATTATAGTTCTCCATCGTGCGATACTGCTTGTGAGAATGGAGTGAACACCAAACCGGGACACTTGTTTTTTGTGTGTTTGTCAGCCATTATCATAATAACACAATGCATATCCACCATAGAAGAGACAGAACCAGCAGGGAGGGTAAGTGCTGTGCAACACCTACATACTGTATTGACAGGGCTCTATGGCCTTTCAGCGAAATACTGACAAACCGAACGGTCATGTTTACCACTGTGGTTGGATCCTGTGCTTCCATCAGAAACAGGTTATTTCGAGGACGAACAGAAACCTAAACAAAAGGGTGGCCAGTAACCCTCGGAGTAGTCTCCCTAGGCAGACGGGTTGGCTCCCGCATTAACAACGCTCCTGCTGTTGCCCCTGGTCTGGGATTCCAGAGAATACCCTCAGATCAGACAACACCATTAAAACACCAATGACACACTACTACACCATGTCTGATGTTTCCCCAAGAAAAACAACCATGTTTGAGATCAGTGACATGGCCATACTGGCCCAGAAGAGAATGGGACAAGAACAGTATTGACGACTACACTAACATTAGGCCTAAGTATCTTCAAATGTAGCGGTAGATTTTCATTATACTGTTCAGGTGAAATAATAAATAAAAAGTTCAACATACAGTAGTTGTCGGGAAATTATTCGAGGGCAACCATGAAGATGAAACGTATAGGAAAGTTGGACGTTTTGCTACTGACCAATCACATGACGGCAAATCCAACATAACGCGATGTCAGACAGGGATATCTATGGTCACGCTTCAGGCTGACTACATTTCAGTTGTTGCATTGTATCAACCAATGGTTAGCGTGTCCTGTTACATGATGTGGTTAAATGATTGTTAAATACATATCCGGGCCTTGTGAGGTGTGGCAGGCGTCTGCGATGTAGTCAGCCTGGAACGCGGACATTATCTGTGACTGCAACCGGACTTTGACAATGCGAGTCTGAACAGGTCTCGTCTTCTAACTCAGGGGCGCATTGTATTTCTACCCTCCGAGTCTACTGGCCTCTTTTCAAGTGTATGTCAGTACAGGAAGGCAACAACGGCGTAGGTCCCACCCCTACTCACGTTTCCACGTCAGTACCAAAAATACAACTCCCATCTGGAGGAGCTGTGAGTGTGAATGTCTAAGCGGGCATTATTTTATCCGATTGAGAAACAATTCCGTGAAAATGCCATCCTATAATTTGAACGTAACCTATGTGGAAAGTTTGACATGATCTGCTGTGGGACCAGTCGTTTTGGTACAGGAATACGTTACAGCTCCTTCTATGAGTCACTTGGGGAAAGAATGAAACCAGAACCAACACGCAGACAGATTCTATACTACAGAGGGTAGTGAGACAGGGATAGAGGGAAACAAACAAACAGAGAGTAAGAGATTGATGGAGAGTCATTTCGACACATTAACAAACTTAACTCGCCCATAGAGCCATTCCAATTACCTCCACAATTTTGTTATACTCCACAGTTCCCGTCAACCACCAGTAATATAAACATGCATAAACACACACTGCCATTAATAAAGGCTTCCTAAAAGAAAAGACGAGGGAAACGGGGTTGGAATATGGCTAGCAATGACCGCCTGACTATGTCATCACAAGACAGTGTGTGTGGGTGTGCGTGAGTGAGTGTCCACGAGCGCTCCTTCCTGCTGTTCCGCAGTGGGGCCGCTGTGCATGGTGACCTGTGACCCGAGCTTCACTTCTCGATCAAGCCCCCTTCCTTCAGCTTAAAGTAGAAGAACTTCTC
>NC_036860.1:71830920-71876455 GCF_002910315.2 Salvelinus sp. IW2-2015
GGTCATTTCAAGAGGCTTCACTGAAGACGGGGTACAGGTGAGAGAAACCGTTCAAATGTCTACTTACGGGTCAAACACGAGGCGTGTGATGTACTCTTTGGGCATGCGAGGCAGCTGGTGAGAGAAGACGTTCTGCAAGCCCACCAGCCACATCAGAATCTTCTTGTTGGACTTCTGGGAAAGAGAGTTCCCTATGACATGGAACTCTATGATGCCCCGCCTCTCCTCTAACCTGGCTGTCTCATCACGAGCAGCATTGGCAGACAGCAGACTCGTCTAGCAGAGAGTGACAGTGATGATCAACACAGTCAATTATTATATTCATTCTAACAAACATCCAGTTTCCATACTTAGATGTTAAGACTAGATAAAACATATCCGCAGTCAACATAAATATCCACGTTGCACCGGCGAATGGACATTAAATGATGCGTCTCAGTCTTGGGAAGCGCTCACCTCTGGACCCAACATGGCAGCCGGGTCAGTGATGGTCATCATCACCTCGTTGACCAACTCCATCGGGATGTCTCCCATCACTCTGATCCTTTTAGCGTCCTCCAGGGTCAGAACTTCTGGAAGCTTCCTCTTCTCTCCTGAGGAGAAACAGCACAAAACATGACTATAACCACCATTAATTTAGATGCTGTTTATGTGTGAGGCTATCCCACAGAGGCATGGGAAATAAAAGCTCCCCACGTAGACAGATAAGACATAAAAACAAAACGTCAGCTATTACTTCACACCCAGTACAAAGCAAAAGTTAGCTTGGCGGGGTTGCCAGAGTTACTGACCTGTTATGGGCTCGGCCACGCCAGAGTCCAGCCCCAGGCTGCCTAGCGAAGAGCCACTGTTCAGGCCCTTCGAGAAGGAGGGCGAGCCCGACACTGCAGCAGGGCTGATCACTGCCAGGATCAGAAACACAGGACAATGACCGAAACCAGACAGAATTATTGAAAATGGAGAGCGGGAAATCATACATTACATGTTGTACAACCTATAAGTGCCTTTATGGATCCACTTATTCAGTTGGAACTTAGGTGTCCCTCACCTAACTGGTGACCCAGCTGGCCCCCCTCGGAGGCAGGCATGGTGAAGTCAGCCTCCCAGATGGGAGAGTTTTCCCCATAGATCTCCTCCTCTAGCATAGACAGAAACCTGGGACACAAACCCTTTGTTACAAGCCACAGATACACAGCGTCCATCTCACTCACTCCAGAATCTTGGTTCGATTGCAACTCGAGGGAGAAACCACAAGGAGTATCAACTTTGATTCCGAGCGGATTACTACGGATTGGTTGCACACCACGTACTTGGGAAAGTGTGTGAGGATGAGTGTGCGTTTCTCTGGTAGGAGCTTGTCCTTCTCCACTCGGAACTTCTCCAGGAGCTGGCGACGCGTCACGGTGAAGATTGACTTGAGCAGACTGCGGCCAAACACCTGGGTGGTCTCATAGCGCGGCAGGCTGTCGTTACTCTGGGGGACATGGCAGTAGCATAGCCACCTGGGAAACAAGACACAGATTACAGTAGTTATGAGTCACAAAAAGAGCAGAATGCAGTGAGACCTTTACATGAACAGAAAATAAACAAGACGCAATACAACAATATCAAAAAAGCAAGATGCAATAGGCTGCAAAAAAATAAATAAAATACATTTTCCACAACACATGGCTCACACACACACCTGGTGTAGTCCACTTTGTAGGCTGTGCCATCATCCTTCTGGGACCGCTGGCGGAACTGTGTGGGAGTCTCCAGCTTCCAGTAGTTGAGRCACAGGAGGAACATCTTGGAGAGCTCAAACATCGTCTGCCTCTCTCTGGGTGCCAGGTGGCTGAATTTGTACTGMACGAAGTTCAACACTCCCTGAGGARCAAMATAAAMSWRWMSWRWAMRWAMWKTAYTKTWSKGKWRGRRRRRAAGRAMAGMWYRRSWWRMRRRWMRGGKARRRRAGRMKRYTRYTACYWSCTSMWYRWTGKKSKKCTKMWRRRRGGGRSKMCYCMMYRATSMYYCCWCYAYYRKCKGMYKMMTYWKCWRSAWGMWKYWTYTYMKCAGCWRSKGGGGGGATAGAGACGAACAGAGAGAGAGGATCAAGATGTGCTAAGCCAGAAAAGTAGAGGTTATGGCCATCTACACTTGTCTGTCTGGTTGGAATGGAGGGGGAAGTGATGTCATACCTTGAAGAGGTAGAAGTAGACCTGCTTGGTGTCCGTGTCCTCCTCCTTGTGCACAGACATAAAGAGGTTCTCCACATCCACCACCATGCCCAGCAGCCTGTTGATCTCCTCCTCGGACACGTTCTCCAGGTGGGACACATGGGCCGCTGCACAGGAGGGGTTCAATAACAGATCAGCATCTTAAAGCGTCAATCAGCCGCTGAAACAATGACAAAGGTAACTTCTCTCAAATTCATAGCCAGAGCTACGGATGCAAGGACTGACCATCCGTGGTATTAAAATTATAGTTTTACCCATGTTTTTAGGCCATAGTGTTTCTTTACATTTACATTGTTTCACCTCATACAAGTACTTGGGAGTAAGGCTAGACGGTACACTGTCCTTCTCTCAGCACATATCAAAGCTGCAGGCTGAAGTTCTAGAAGTCCTCTATCGTAATCGCTCCTCTTTCACCCCAACTGCTAAACTAACCCTGATTCGGTGTACCATCCTAACCAAGCAAGATGTAATTTATAGATCGGCAGGTAAAGGTGCTCTCGAGCGGCTAGATGTTCTTTATCATTCGGCCATCAGATTTGCCACCAATGCTCCTTATAGGACACATCACTGCACTCTATACTCCTCTGCAAACTAGTCATCTCTGTATACCCGTCGCAAGACCCACTGGTTGATGCTTATTTATAAAACTATCTTAGGCCTCACTCGCCCCTATCTGACATATCTACTGCATCCGTCATCCTTCACATACAACACCGTTCTGCCAGTCACATTCTGTTAAAGGTCCCCAAAGCACACACATCCTTGGGTCGCTCCTCTTTTCAGTTCGCTGCAGCTAGCGACTGGAACGAGCTGCAACAAACACTCAAACTGGACAATTTTATCTCTTCATTCAAAGACTCAATCACGGACACTCTTCCTGACAGTTGTGACTGCTTTGCGTGATGTATTGTTGTCTCTACCTTCTTGCCCTTTGTGCTGTTGTCTTTGCCCAATAATGTTTGTACCCCGTTTTGTGCTGCTGCCATGTTGTGTTGCTGCCATGCTATGGTCTTAGGTCTCTCTTTACGTAGTGTTGTGTTGTCTCTCTTGTTGTAATGTGTGTTTTGTCCTTTATTTTAATTTGATTTATTTTTAATCCCCATCCCAGCAGGCCTTTTGGTAGGCCATCAACGTAAATAAAAATTTGTTCTTAACTGACTTGCCTAGCTAAATAAAGGTTAAATAAAATACAAACAAGCTTATATGTTGGGTTCTGATGGGGTACGACAGTTGAACTAAGCTCATTAAGAATTTATAAGTTATATTCATCAAGAATCAATAGGTACATATCATTGATTTAAGGTCTTCGAAAGCCAAGTTAACAAACAGATCACCGACCATTTCGAATCCCACCGTACCTTCTCCGCTATGCGATCTGGTTTCTGAGCTGGTCATGGGTGCACCTCAGCCCTGCTCAAGGTCCTAAACGATATCATAACTGCCATCGATATTAGACAATACTGTGCAGCTGTATTCATCATTTTTATCGGCAGACTCAACAGCCTTGGTTTCTCAAATGACTGCCTCGCCTGGTTCACCAACTACTTGTCAGACAGAGTTCAGTGTGTCAAATCGGAGGGCCTGTTGTCCGGACCTCTGGCAGTCTCATGGGGGTGCCACAGGGTTAAAATCTTGGCCCGACTCTTTTCTCTGTATACATCAATGATGACGCTCTTGCTGCTGGTGATTCTCTGATCCACCTCTACGCAGACAACACCAATCTGTATACTTCTGGCCCTTCTTTGGACACTGTGTTAACTAACCTCCAGACGAGCTTCAATGCCATACAACTCTCCTTCCGTGGCCTCCAACTGCTCTTAAATGTAAGTAAAACTAAATGCATGCTCTTCAACCGATCGCTGCCTGCCCTATATTCTGACTGTGTGGACAACTACAAATACCTAGGTGTCTGGTTAGACCGTAAACTCTCCTTCCAGACTCACATTAAGCATCTCCAATCCAAAATTAAATCTAGAATCGGCTTCCAATTTCGCAACAAAGCATCCTCACTCATACTGCCAAACATACCCTCGTAAAACTGACTATCCTGCCGATCCTTGACTTCAGCCATGTCATTTACAAAATAGCCTCCAACACTCTACTCAGCAAATTGGATGCAGTCTATCCCAGTGCCATCCGTTTTGTCACCAAAGCACCATATACTACCCACCACTGCGACATGTATGCTCTCGTTGGCTGGCCCTCGCTTCATATTCGTCGCCAAACCCACTGGCTCCAGGTCATCTAGAAGTCTTTGCTAGGTAAAGCCCCGCCTTATCTCAGCTCACTGGTCACCATAACAGCACCCACCCATAGCACGCGCTCCAGCAGGTATATTTCACTGGTCACCCCCAAAGCCAATTCCCCATTTGGCTGCCTTTCCTTCCAGTTCTCTGCTGCCAATGACTGGAACGAATTGCAAAATTCACTTAAGCTGGAGACTCATATCTCCCTCACTAACTTTAAGCACCAGCTGTCAGAGCAGCTCACAGATCACTGCATCTGTACATAGCCCATCTGTAAATAGCCCATCCAACTACCTCATCCCCATACTGTTTTTTTATTTTTATAAAATATGTTTTGCTCCTTTGCACCCCAGTATCTCCACTTGCACATTCATCTTCTGCACATCTATCACTCCAGTGTTTAATTGCGAAATTGTAATTATTTCACCACTGTGTCCTATTTATTGCCTTACCTCCCTGATCTTACCTCATTTGCACACGCTGTACATAGACCTTTTTTTATTGTGTTGACTGTATGTTTGTTTACTCCATGTGTAACTCTGTTGTTGTTTGTGTCGCACTGCTTTGCTTTATCTTGGCCAGGTCTCAGTTGTAAATGAGAACTTGTTCTCAACTAGCCTACCTGGTTAAATAAAGGTTAAATAATTTTTTTTAAATTAAATTTATAAGTACACAAATGGATGTAGCAACTGCTGATTGCCCCTTTAAAAGGGGGATAGCTAAGTATTTTTACTTTACTCACTCAATCAAGAGATGAGACTGAAACCTACATTGTGCAATTCATATTATAATTATTGCTATTATGGAATAGCATACAGATTCTATATCTATGATGTGTATTGATGACATTAGGTTCAGTGTGATCATGAAGCGTATCTATTTTCAAACTAGTGTTGAGTCATAAGGCACCCTACCCAGGGCATGCCCGCAGCTGCGACAGGACTCGCTAAGGCTGGCCGCTTGTTGCTGTAAATCCATACTTCGGGTGGCAGTCGGCGGTTGTGGGTTCTTCCAGCCATTGCACTTGCATGTGTCACTAGCCTAAAGAAAAGAGGAAAGTAAATCAGAAGCCCCACACTAGCATCATAAAGCAGATTCATGCTAGTTGGCTGTCTAGCTAGCAAAGTTGGTTAACCGTGCTGTTGCTAACTATATTCTTGACAGTAACGTTAGCTACGCCATATACATTTATGAAGGCTATTATTGCATGTTAGAAACCAAATGCAAATGACAATGGTGTTTTGTTTCTGTTTGTTGAGACTGTTATACAGGTAGGGGAAATGGCTAGTTAGCTAGTCATTGTTTTGGTGAAGTTGGCTATGCTAGCTAGCCTAGCCATATAGCTAACGTTAGCTAGCTAGCTACCTTGCAAGCGGAGAAGACGCCGAGTTTCTCGAGCTTTTTCGCCCGTGGAAAAGCTCTGACTTGGGCTTTTTTTTGACTCGCCCGCTGTTGTTGGCTAAGACCTGGTCTGACTGGGTCACTGTTCCCCGATCCAGATCCCACCGCAGCAGCGTTAGACCCAGCAGTCCCACCAGACTGAGCTTGATGTAGCCGGGGTTGCAAGGCCTGTGCCGCTGGGTCCGACATATCAAAACGCACGCTTCACTGTTGCTTGTTCCACTCAAATGGTACGTATACACATCATTGGATCCACACCACCCCTGTTTGGGTCGCTCACCTCTCCCCTCGCCCTGGATTTAAAGAAAGGCAGTATGGGTACTGTAGTCGGTGGCCCCTGCAGTCTGCCTAAAGTATTGAAAGTAGCCGGAGTATTCAAAGTTTGCAATAAAAACATACAAATCCATTACCATAAAAAAAATACGGCATTACACTGTTGAATTAGCTACACTATTTATTGAGTATAAATCCAACTTTAACGATCCAGTAGAGGTCAGTAGAGCACACTAACTTTAACTTCAATGAGGACTGTTGTGAGAGGTTCTTGTGTAACATGTAGGATAAATAATCGAAATAACTTAATGTGTACTTATCCCTTTGCTTTTGAAATGAAATGTTTCAGCTTTGGGGCAACAGCTGTTTACAATTAGTATGGGAAAATAGAATCTGTCCCAGCTATTACTGTTACGTCAGAGAGAGCAAAGGGGTTTTGGCCAACTAAATCCACTGGGATGGATGGGGGGGGGGGGGACGATTGTGGAGCAAGAATGTGAGGAATTCAGTCAGACCAGTGTTAGATTTTCAGACAGACTCCCTGAGCTCAGCTGGCTTCTTAGACTGATGAGGATCTATTGAGCAGATCATAAGCAAGATAGAGAATTAGAGAACAAAGGCTGGAATGACTGGAAACAACTACTATAAGCTCAACATGTCGGTAGAGATACGAATAGCTGTTAGAGTAGACGATTTCACCTAATACCCATTGTCATACAACAAATGAGAAGACAGGCAGACAATGAGATACCTTCCCCCTTATTTATTGGTAAAATGACAATTTGTTGTTTTGCTTGGTTTACCCCTGTCCCCCATCTCACAGCATTGACAGCTGCAGGTACTGTTGTGCTAGTCATTGATGTCATAACAGACGCGGACTGGTCAGAGGAATCGCCCTCCCGATAGGAAAAAGTAAAAAAAATAATAAATCAACAAAAAAAAGAAACTGAAGAGAACGTCTGAAATCACAAGCGGTGACAGAAGCAGTGCACCCAATACCAGAGACTCTCCAGAAAACAAGAATTGTACACAAATAAAATAAAAAATACATCTTTACATGACAAAAATAATTGTGGATGACAAAGCATCATGTTGAGATTGGGAAGGTATTGTATTGACAGTAACTACTGATTGGTTACATGTTTGAAGAAAAATAATGATACAAATAATAGCAACATGTTTTCAATACACAATTGTGATTTTGGTCAGGAAAACAAAATCTTGCTTTATCCTTTTCGTCATTGTATATGAATGATTCAAAAACATTAATGCTAAAAATGTTTTAGTGCATTAACATCAGTCACCAATATGTATAAGGTTGGATATCATAGATTAATGATTGGAAAACCTTAGGCGGTCTAGTCTTTGAAATCATACTGTTTAACGTGTGCCAAAAATAAGTCAACAATAATAACAATGTAATAGTTCAGTTAATCTACACAACTGCTATATCTGGAAGGAAAAAAACTGTTCTCCTAACTCCTTTTTTGGGGTTGAACACTCTCCCTTCTCTTGCCCAAGGGTGACGATCGGGAACAAGGAAAAACGAAATCATGAGAATTGCTACATTATTCACCCACCACCAAACTAAAACAGGGTAAGAAGTGACAGAAGACATACGTTGAAATACTGTAGCATTACGGTAAAGATGACGAGAGAGAGAGAGAAAGGAGAGGGCACAAAGAGCTCGTTCATTATTCCTCCCAGTTGCGTTCTGATTTTTTTCTTACAGAAATACAGTGAAAGAAGAAAAGAACAGTGCTCTGTTAAGTGCGATTGGTAAGGATTGATCTTTTTTTCCCTCCCTAAGTGGGGTTGTTTTTTGCCTGGGTGATGTCAGATATCCATCGTTTGGTTGGAGATAATGGGTTGTTACGTCCTCGGGTAAGTTAAAACAGTTGTAGGTCGTCATGTTGGTCATAATTGTGTCATTTGTCTGATCATTGGAACCTTGGAGTTGTGTGTTGACAAGCTGATTGGCCTGTGAGCTGGTTTGCTTATCAGTTGATCGGTGCATGGTGGCTGGTCAGACCGTCAGTTGGTTTGACCGTGGGATGTGTTTGTCAGCTGGTCTGATCAGTTGGTTGATACTGCAGGTTGGTTGGTGTGTCGGTCCAGTTGGTTAGTTCCCACCACAGCACTTGCTACCACCAGCCTGTGGGGCGGCTTCCTGCAGATCCACTCCTGGCCGACCACCGGCCCGGCCACCGGCTCCACCCGCTGGCTCGTTCTTAGGAAGCTTCTTGGCTACAGGAGAAGGACAGAAAGAAACAGTAAGTAGGAAGCCTTTATGGTTTCTACACATTTGATTTGTTCTGTGAAGAAATGTACACTGAGTATTCAAAACATTTCGAACACCTGCTCTTTCCATGACAGACCGACCAGGTGAATCCAGGTGAAAGCTATGATCCCTTATTGATGTCAATTGTTAAATCCTCTTCAAATCAGTGTAGATGAAGGGGAGGAGGCAGGTTAAAGAAGGATTTTTAAGCTTTGAGACAGCTGAGACATGGCTTGTGTATATGTGCCGTTCAGAGGGTGAATGGGCAAGACAAAAGATGTAAGTTCCTTTGAACGGAGTATGGTAGTAGGTGCCAGGCGCACCGGTTTGTGTAAAGAACTGCAACGCTGCTGGGTTTCTCACGCTCAACAGTTTCCCGTGTGTATCAATAATGGTCCACCACCCAAAGGACATCCAGCCAACTTGACACAACTGTGGAAAGCATTGGAGTCAACATGGGCCAGCATCCCTGTGGAACGCTTTCGACACCTTGTAGAGGCAATGCCCCGACGAATTGAGGCTGTTCTGAGGGCAAAAGGATGGGTGCAACTCAATATTAGGAAGGTGTTTCTAATTAAGCAATAAGGCACCAGGGGGTGTGGTATATGTCCAATATACCACAGCTAAGTGCTTTTCTTAGGCACAATGCATCGCAAAGTGCCTGGACACAGCCCTTAGCTGTGGTATATTGGCCATATACCACAAACCCTGAGGTGGCTTATTGCTTTTATAAACTGATTACCAACGTAATTAGAGCAGTAAAAATAAATGTTTTGTCATACCCGTGGTATACGGTCTGATATACCACAGCTGTCAGCCAATCAGCATTCCCGGGCTAAAACAACCCAGTTTATAATGTTTGGTAAACTCAGTGTATACTTAAGCAATAAGGCCCGAGGGAGTGTGGAATATAGCCAATATACAATGGCTATGGACTGTTCCTTTGCACGACGCAAAGTGGAGTGCCTGGACACATCGCTTAGCCGTGGTATATTGGTCATACACCACAAACCCTGAGGTGCCTTATTGCTATTATAAACTGGTTACAAACTTAATTAATTAGAGCAGTAAAAATAAATGTTTTGTCATACCCGTGGTATATGGTCTGATATACCACAGCTGTCAGCCAATCAGCATTCAGGGCTCGAATCACCCAGTGTATAAATGCACATATAATATTGTGGTACACGTACCTATGGCCATAAAGATCTCATTGACGTTCATGGCCGTCTTGGCTGAAGTCTCCATGAAGAGCAAACTGTTGTCATCTGCGTACGCTTGTGCTTCCTACAACAACAAAAACAAAGGGAGGACAGAGATCTTTAGAGCTCCATCACAAACATATCGATACAATCAGTAATAACCCAGAGCTTTGAGAGTTCGTGAGCATTCTTGAATATCAACAGAAACTATACAAATGACATTTCTAGGACATTCTCCTGTTTAAACAAACTTATCGTTGACATTTTCCACTAATAGTCCAGTGGGAGCAGCATCTAATTGTTAGGAGTTCCTCAGTACCTGGAAGTCCACAGCTCTTTTGTTGGCCAGGTCAGCTTTGTTCCCTGCCAGTGCAATAACGATGTTAGGGCTGGCTTGTCGTTGGAGCTCCTTCACCCAGTTCTTTGCACGAGTGAATGTATCCTGCACAGGAAAAAAACACATTCTTAACATCATAAAAACAAAGGCAGATTGCACAATGCATGTTTGTTTTTCACACAAGAGCTCTATTATATATCTACAGAAGTGTCAGTTACGAGAGCAAAGGTCTGTCCTTTGTTGAGGGTTTGAATAATCAACCTCAGCTAAAAAAAAAAATAATCACTGAGTGCTGGCAACACTCAGGAACCAGTTGCACACGTGACCAGCAGCTGTCACTCACTGTGTTGGTGATGTCATAGACCACGATGGCAGCCTGCGCTCCTCTGTAGTACATAGGGGCCAGGCTGTGATACCGTTCCTGCCCTGCAGTGTCCCAGATCTCAAACTTAACTGTTGTGTCATCCAAGCAGACRGTCTGTGTGAGGAAGGCAGCTGGAGGGGTGTAGAGACAAATCATAGACTTAGTTTCAGGCTCTATTTTGATTTTGAAGTCTGCAAATGCCCTACAGATAGAAAAGAGGTGTACATTTTACTACGCCTGTGCATTTCCTCACAGTGGAGTAAAACTCAGTATCTGTACAGGACAGGCATTCTGTTTTCTTCCTTAGATCGTGTCATAGGGGTATAGTTGTCCCTATTTGACATGGCTGAGTTAAACTAGCACAAGGCACACAACCCCAACAGCCAAGGCCATGAGACAGTTAAGAGGAAACATGAACAGTGGCTTAATGAGAACTCGTGAAGCTACGAAGCCAGCGCTGAGGAGAATTGGGAGCCTTCCAACATTAGAGAGAGGAGGAAGGGACAATTATGTAAATAAACAAGATCGAATCGCAGAGCACTAAGCACCGGGTAAAAGGTTACTGCGAGAAATGTAGTGAGAGTTAAAAAGTGACGAAGGGAACAAAACATGTGGCTGTCTATTGGCTAATCCATGGAACAGAAAGATAATGCTAATTCAGCCCGTTGTGTCACATGGCTGAGGGAAATGTACAGCAGCGCTCATAGAGGAAGCCTGCTCCATACTAAAAGCTCGGTGACCTTAGACCAGACAGCTGACAACAGGTTTTAAAATGTTTTTAAAATGCTGACTCGTCCTAAGGCTTTGGCTAGTGTAAGCACCAAGCATCCTGTCTCTCCAGCCTCACCCTGCTGTGGCTACATGATGTGACTCTGTAATTTATGTATTTATTTATTTATTTATAGAAAGGGTAATGCATAAATCATGAAGATAGCAATCTAGCTAGTAAACCACTAAATCATCATGGAAATTCCCAACACCTGTGTGTAGGTTTGAAACACTAGGTGAAGCTGAAAATAAATAGTTACTCATTAGTCGTTAATCAACTTTTGCAGTGGAATTCTTTGAATGTTCAAACCAGAAACTTGAGCCATCAAGTATCGGCTTCCAGATGCGTAGATATTAGAGCAGTTCCAGGACAGGAAATCCCATTGTTGACCGACTTCCTGTTTTAAAGAGCCCACAGAGAGAGACCCCCTTCTCGCTGCTCCACTCCGGCTAGCAAGTCAATACATACCGTTTTAGGCAGATGACAAGTACCTCTTTCTCACACTAATCTATTTTTCAGTTTTGGTTTGAACATTCTCTGTAAGGC
This sequence comes from Salvelinus sp. IW2-2015, assembly GCF_002910315.2. Taxonomy (NCBI): domain Eukaryota; kingdom Metazoa; phylum Chordata; class Actinopteri; order Salmoniformes; family Salmonidae; genus Salvelinus; species Salvelinus sp. IW2-2015. The sequence continues at coordinate 71,842,556 of NC_036860.1, forward strand.
TTTCTGTGGCCGGGAGTAAGGACCTCCCACTCCTTGTGGCATATTTAAAGTGTCAGTCAAAGGCTCGGCTGCTCATGCAAGAGTCAGGTGATCAGCTGCCAAGAAAGATCTGGTTCATGTCTACTCCTGACCTGGCCTTGACAACAGCTAGGGTAAGGGCTGCTAGCTAGCAGGAACACAGCCCCGGTTACCAAGGCATTCTAAGTGGTCTTCCTTCAGTCTACCACACATCCACACTTCCATTCTATTTGATCTTTATAACATGATACGGACTCAACACAAGGGCAGTTGTAAAGCAACACAAAACACTAAGCATGACTAAGACAGTGAGAAGAATGACAATGCCTACTCACCTCCGATGGTGCTCTCCTGGTACTCGTGGAACTGGCCCTTGACGAAGCGCAGCACCAAGCTGGACTTGCCCACCGCTGACTCTCCCAGCAGCACCAGCTTGAACTGGCAGATCTTGTTGCTGGCCGCCGCGCCGTTGGTCCGTGCTGGTCCTCCTCGACCTGCCATGCTGCCGAGCTTCACCGGGGTAAGAGGCTCTTGGTGGAGGATGAGGCTGCCTTGGGGCGGAGGACTGGGGCTCTGACGCTGAGCAGGGACTGGAGCCGAGACAGGGCCAGGCTGGGTCAGGTGAGTCTAGGCCAGGCAGTGAGGGGGCCGGAGGAAGAGGGGACTTCACCTGTGGGAGCTGGAAGAAAGAACCGACTGAGTAATATCACTCGTAGGCAGCCAGTGTGAAAGGTAAACTTTAGTAAACTAGAGCGCCTTCAGAATGTATTCATACCCCTTTATGTTGTTGTATTACAGCCTGAATTCAACATGGATTAAATCGTTTTTTTCTGTTCTCAACCATCTACACACAATAACCCATAATGACAAAGTGAAAACATGTTTAGAAATGTTGCTCATTTATTGAAAATTACATAAGTATTCATACCCCTGAGTCAATACTTTGTAGATGCATCTTTGGCAGTTATTACAGCAGTGAGTCTTTCTCGGCAAGTTTTCCACACCTGGTTGTGCAACATTTGCCCATTATTCTTTAAGCTCTGTCAAATTGGTTGTTGATCATTGCAAGACAGCCATTTTTAAAGTGTCTTGCCATACATTTTCAAGTAGATTTAAGTCAAAACTAACTCAGCCACTCAAGAACATTCACTGTCTTCTTGGTAAGCAACTCCAGTGTAGATTTGGACTTGTGTTTAAGGTTATTGTCCTGCTGAAAGATGAATTTATATCCTAGTGTCAGCAGACAACCAGGTTTTCGTCTAGGATTTTGCCTGTGCTTAGCTCCATTTTGTTTATTTTTTATCCTGAAAGGACCGGAGGATTTTAACAATTACAAGCATACACATAACATGATGTAGCCTCCACTATGCTTGAAAATATGGAGTGTGGTACTCTGTCTTGTATTGGATTTGCCCCAAACATAACATTTTGTATTCAGAATAAAAAGTGAAAATGCTTTGCCACATTTTTTGCAGTATTACTTGTGTCTTGTTGCAAACAGGATGTACTTTTGGAATATTTTTACTCTGTACAGGCTTCCTTCTATTCACTTTGTCAATTACGTTAGTATTGTGGAGTAACTACAATGTTGTTGATCCATCCTCAGTTGTCTCCCATCACAGCCATTAAATACTCTGTTTTAAAGTTACCATCGGCCTCATGGTGAAAACCCAGAGCGGTTTCCTTCCTCTCCGGCAACCGAGTTAGGAAGGTCGCCTGTATTTTACTAGTGACTGGGTGTATTGATACACCATTCAAAGTGTAATTAATAACTTCACCATGCTCAAAGGGATAGTCAAATTTTGGTTACCAATAGGTTCCCTTCTTTGCGAGGCATTGAAAAGGGACCTTACAGATAATTGTATGTGTAGGGTACAGAGGTGAGGTAGTCATTCAAAAATCAGGTTAAACACTATTATTGCACACAGAGTGAATCCATGCAACTTATGTGACTTGTTAAACAAATGTTTACTCCTGAACTTATTTAGGTTTGCCATAACAAAAAGGGTTGAATAGTTATTGATTCAAGACATTTTCAGATTTTAATTAACTTCTACAATTTCTAAAACATAATTCCACTTTGCCATTATGGGGTATTGGGTTTAAGCCAGTCACAATTTTTTTTTTTTTTTCAATTCAGGCTGTAAAACAAGAGGTGTGAATACTTTCTGAAGGCACTTTATATACAGGTTATGATACAGTTGCAGCCAAATATGTTCAGAAACGGGGTCTCCATTGAAGGTTACGGGTCTTCCAGCAGGACAGCGACCCCTGGGCTCCCAAGTGGTGCAGCGGTCTAAGGCACTGCATCTCAGTGCTAGCTGCGTCACTACAGACCCTGGTTCGATTCCAGGCTGTATCACAACCGGACGTAAATTGGGAGTCCCATAGGTCGGCGCACAATTGGCCCAGCGTCATTAGGGTTTGGCCGGGGTACGCCGTCATAAATAATAATTTGACTTGCCTAGTTAAATAAAAGGTTAAATGCATTAAATCAATTAAATTAAAACACATCAAAAAGCACCCAGGATAGTCTTATAGTCTTGCCTAAATCAGTGAGAAAAGTGTTGACTGCAAGGAGTCAATGGTGTCATACCAAGTTGCCTACTCCCGCAAGTGTCTGGTATAAACCAATCTACTATCATGTTCCAGGTTAGTCCCTTGTATCTTAACCCTTGACTGGGCTTATTATTCAGGTTCAAACACACCCTTAAAAATGGTCCTGATGTGCATCACTTGCTCATTAAATCCCCAAAATGCCTCAAATGAATGCCTAGCAGACTAATTGCTTCAGTTCAGTGTTGTAAATCAATAACGTTCTGATAAACCCTATTGGTCGAGGAACATCTCAGTGCTTCTAAACGCCATGGTTTGACAAGAAAACAGTCCAAATGTTTAAATGAAGGTTATTTTCTGATTGGCCTACTGGAAACCCACATTGTGGTCTGGACGTCTGTTCGAATGAAGCAAGGGCTGGACAGGGAGATAAGCCCTGTCCTATTCTCTCTTAATTATATTTACTTTAGACTCAACAGTCAAACACAGCAGTGAAGGAAATGTCCTGTGGTCCTGTCTAAAGCAACATTTAGATATGCAGATTGGGTCACGATGAGTATGACCACAATTAACCATGAGCATTCACAATCATGACGCTTGAATGACAAATTTGTGTGTGGGGGGAGACAGTCCCCCCACGCACCCCACCCCCCAGACACATTAGCTTAAAGCCGAGTTCAACTATGTTCACATCCAACCTGTGTGTGTGTGTGTGTGTTCTCAGAGACCACAGAGCTGAGGACCACAGTGAAAATACAGAACAGGAACTGATAGTCTGAGCTGCTTGCCCACCTTGCACACCTCCATCTTAACTTAGATAGGTTCACATTAGTCACATGATGATGTGCAGATTGAGTACACTGGCCCAACCACAAGACGACAGAGTCCATGTGTTGTTCTTGACATTGACTGAGGAATATGACTACAGTAAGAAAAACTTCAAAACACATCTTCCATAGTGCTACTTTACACGGTCAGTCAGCTTCTGCTTGGGGAAAGGGACAGGAAACGGATTTAATATCAAAGCAGGAAGTGAACATTGCAGAAGGACAGAGTGGCACAGACAGACAGACACAGTTGGCCCGTTATACACGTAAACAATGCCACTTTATATAATGTTTACATACCCTACATTACTCATCTCATATGTATATACTGTACTCTATATAATCTACTGCATCTTGCCATCTTTATGTAATACATGTATCACTAGCCACTTTAAGTTTATATACCCTACATTACTCATATGTATATACTGCACTCTATACCATCTACTGCATCTTGCCTATGCTGTTCTGTACCATCACTCATTCATATCTTTATGTACATATTCTTTATCCCTTTACACTTGTGTGTATAAGGTAGTAGTTGTGGAATTGTTAGGTTAGATTACTCGTTGGTTATTACTGCATTGTCGGAACTAGAAGCACAAGCATTTTTGCTACACTCGCATTAACATCTGCTAACCATGTGTATGTGACAAATAACATTTGATTTGATTTTTATACTAAACCATTAACTGTTAGGACAACCAGACTAAGTTAACCTACAATGCTAAAATCCATAATTAAGTGTGAAACATCACAATAACGGTCTACATGACACTACAGTGTATAGGTTTATACTATAGGCCTGTCTTTCAACAGTGAGAGCATTCAAAGATTGAAAAAACACACTTGACTAGRGGGGGGGGGGGGGGGGKGAATGTGTACAGTTTTCTGCAAGTCTACACAGTCATGGGGGTGATAATAAATGGCAATTTTAAAGAAAATGTTCTACAGTGCTACACATTTTGCCATAGCTTATGCCGTGTTCTTACACCATCTGAGTGACTCAAACGAAACTAAATCAATGAGGGTCCCATGGCATATTCACTTTATTTTTTCCCAACAATTCTCGTTTTCTTCATTATTATTATTATTTTTTAAACAGGTTTCCGTTTTGCAGTCTATTTTTATTATTATTAAAAAATAAAAATTGGACGTTTTAATTGTACAACAATGCTTAAAGACATCAACAACAAAAAAATGAAATGCAAGTGTGCACCAGCAAGAGACTGTTGTTTGGTTAGCAACATTTCTGTAGCGCTCATGTGATTAGGCCATTTGTTTTGTATACTCTGCACTGGATTGATGCAAATAATCCTGAAATCATTCTCCCAGGTCGGCATAGGCTACTTTGTAGTTAACATTTAATTGACAATGTTTTCGGGGAAGCCATCTGTACCAAAATACTTATCATTAGCATCTTCGCTACACGGGTACACAAAGTGGAGACATATGCGCGCACACGACACACAGTTTCAGAAAGTTGCAGGAAAATACAAATCACTGATGCATTTAGTTCATGTCTTATGATTAACTTGGGCAAATTAATACATTTTCTAAGAAGTTCAATAAATTTTTTGAATACAGTTTAATTCTGTTTTATTGTCTGGATTCCGTGATACCGTCCACAACATGGATTTTATAGGGTCCTGGTTAAGGAGCGAGAGAGGTAGGCCAGCCAGAGTAGGGTTGCTGTTGCCGCTCAGTCTTTCCCAGGCCAGGCAAGGGCCTAATCTTTTGCATGTGACAGAAGATCACACTGTGTTGGTACCACACACTGGCCTTAGAGGGTCAGCCCAGCACAGAGCAGACAGTACAGCAAGGTAGCACACCAAAGGCCTAGACTACTGCCACATACACACCATCCGAGGGATTCCTAGATGCACCACAGTGAGTGTGGAGAGAAACAGCTGCATGTTCATTGGGTCAACATGTAATTCCCCTATGTGCTAATATGATGAAGCTGAGGTGCAAACAAGAGAGAAAGTTGTAACAAAGCCAACATAGACCAGGACTGTGGAACTATGCCCAATGTCCTTGTGTTTCTGAGAAGAACGTAGAAACATCCTGGCATTTCTTCTAATAAAGGTTAACAAAATTTTTTTTTTTTAAAGCTAGCCTAAACAGGTCACTTCTGTCAAACATTTGAGGCGCTTTTTACACAACGCGTTTACCCTTACCAGTATGTCTACCATTCTAAGGCAAAACAACAGGTGTGACTACTCTCCAACCCTGATAGCCTACTACACACACTATGGAAATGAAGAGGGCAGCATGCCTCACTGCCCCAGGACAAGGCTCCATAGCCAAGGACAGGGAGAAGAGGGGAGGGAGGCTGGAGGATTCCCAGCCTGAGATGAGGGCTTCAGAAACAAACAGGATAAGAGTGAGAGAACATTTAACCTAGGCTAGTCATATGAGGCCATATTGTATATTAGTGTAAGTAACACTGATGTTAACACTCAATATAATATAAACACTGAGGACAAATAACTGAAAATCTGATCCGCATCAAAAGCCGTGTTCAATCCACCATTATACACCAACACAGTGGATTTAGGCCTAAGAGTTTAGGACATGGTTATTGAACAGTATAGTGAACAGGGCAGCACACAATTTGGCCCAGCGTCGTCCGGGTTTGGCCAGGGTAGGCCGCCATTAACTGACTTGCCTAGTTAAAAAAAAAAATTAAATACAAATTATCCTTGGTAGTATGATTGACTGATTGCTTGAGGGCTGCAGTGGCTGGCCCAAGACTCACACACTCCTGTTCTGAGAGTCACTCAGAGCAGCATCCTGCATCTAAGCAGCCCTCTGCTGGCATCTTTAATGGGCTCTGGAGACCTCCACACACTGAAGTGGGTCAGAGAGATGGAGGGGAGAGAGGCTGGGTCAAATAGAGAGTAGGCGAGAGGGATGGAGAGAGAGAAAGGTAGGGAGAGATGGTGAAATATTCATACAGCCTCCCGTGGGCTTTGCTGCCAGCTTGATATCCAAGCACTTAGTAAAACACAGCCACTGAGAACTGGTAGCAACACACACAATTAACTACATACAAATATTGCATGTATTGCCCTCATGATCCAACAGTTTCTCGCTCACATGCATGGGGTAGATTTTAACGCCATACAAGACAACGCATGCACAGATATAGCAAATGAAGAAGCCACGTTCATGCTGACCAAACCGACTCCGCGCGTGCACGTTGGTGTTGTCTAGCCCCACCAGACGCGTTCATGCAGGTTAAAATACCAAAACCAACTATATTCATTTGGGGTCAGGTCAAAACACACATGAAACATTAATGGACATTTAGCTAGCTAGCTTACTGTTGCTAGGTAATTGGTCCTGGAAGATAAACATTGGGTTGTTATTTTACCTGAAATACACATGGCCCTTTTTTTGCTGGATCTTTGACCCATTTGGAGTCATAGAAAATGATGTGTTCTCTACTCCGACAATTAATCCACAGATAAAAAAAGGGTTTGTTTTTAGTCAAATTATTTTTCTTCTGTGGATTTGACATGGCGGTTGGCAACCAACTTTAGATGGGAGGTAGATGGGAGAGGCGGGACTTGCAGCGCGCCAAGCGTCTAAAATAGAACCAAGTTCTATTAGCGCCTGGCTACGCAGACGCACGTTTACGCACGCAAGCACTTTGGATTAAATGATTGAATAACAAATGTACACATTCATGTTATTCAACATGGTCAGCTTTGTCAGAATGTTAGTAAGTCTGGAAAAGAGTGTGGGGGAGGGGGAATATCTCAGTAACTTCAGTTTCTGTTTAACATGACCAGTGAAATCAGTTACCATCACCTTGTGGGTTTCCTCTTATACTTGACATCCCAAACATTACACACACAACTGGTCCACCCACCTGGCCTTAAGTTGGCTAAGTACCCACTCTCATATTTAGCCATGAACCCCATCTGCTATGCCCCACACTACTCTTAACTAGGGTCGGGACACTACCACAATACTCATTAGTATCGTGGAGACGATACAAAACAAAGTGAATTTAACTTTAGGAAAATAGCCATAATGTTGGAAACATTTTATGTTGTCGTCCAGAGTCACATTTATTTTCCAAGCTATAGCACACAATATTTTACATGCAGCAGGTTTTTAAAGGACCAAAGAGTTAGATCTGCTTTTCATTTTTGACATTGAAAACATATCCTGGTATCGTCCCGGCCCTACTCTTAACCTCAGAGCCCTCGCAGCCAACCCCATTATTGACCACAACTAGCCTAAAGGTATGCTTCAGTCACAGCTTACAGTCCCACTGTGCTCTGCTGTCAGGTACAACTTTGCCTGGGTGCCGGTCAGTTTCTGCTCTCTTGTCAACTCATTATGGAATTGTCATACCAAACATTGCTGAAAGGCTTGACAATGACATTGGAGTAGGCAGAAACACAAACAGATCTGGAATCAGGCTAGGTAAAACTCCTAGGCCAGTGCTGTTCATGGTAATCAGCAAGGGGTGAAATGGGTGATGATCAGAAAGAGTAACTGATGCTACTGGACTGGGTAGAATGAATCAACTGATTAGGCTATTTTTTTATTTGACCTTTAATTAAATATGGCAAGTCAGTTAATAACAAATTCTTATTTTCAATGACGGCCTAGGAACAGTGGGTTAACTACCTTGTTCAGGGGAAGATCGACAGATTTTTTTTTACCTTGTCAGCTCGGGGATTTGATCTTGCAACCTTTCGGTTACTAGTCCAACGCTCTAACCCCTAGGCAACCTATTGTAAGCACTGCTAACAATACACACCCCAATAGGCCTATGAGCTGTGTGTTCCCAAAGGATAATTCAAACAGTCTCCCACTCCTAGACTCCAGTTGAAACATCAGCTTGCCCATTTCCTGGCACAGCCATTATCTACAGATGTGTCAGCGTGTGACCGTGTCAACGTGCATTCGTCATCAACGCCATGGAATTAGTGGTGCAACAAGCTGTCAGGCAGACAGACTTCATTTAACCAGTTACCTAGGAATAAGTGGTGACATGACAACAGGTTCTCTGAACTCCAAGGGTGGAGGGACCAGAGGAATTAGATGTAATGGGGAGGGAGGGTGGCGCTACCAGCCTGCATCCCGCTATTAGCTTGGCTTTCATCTGAAGTATAAAAGGGTTGGGCCTGGATGGGAAACCGTCAGGGAGGATAAACCCAGAGACGGAAGAGAAAGCGAGACACCCCAATCGAGTAGCACAGTGGACTATTTCAATATGTATGCAAGAGAAACTAAAGCCGAATGACTAAGGGATGGGTCAATTGGAAGAGGAAAGGAATGGTGACTAAGGCTGCGTATAGAGAGGCAGTCCAAATTCCTTTAATTTATTTTTTTCACTCATTGGTATTTTGACCAATCAGATCAGCTCTAAAAATGATCTGATGTGAAAAGATCTGATGTGATTGGTCAAAAGACCAATGAGTGAAAAAAATATCAGAATTGGGCTGCCTGTCTAAACACAGCCTAAATCTCTGGGAATGCAAACAGGATACACATCACTAGCAAATGGGGGCAGGCAAGGGAGAAATCATCTCCTTCTCTTTCTGGCTCCCTCTGTGTGTGAAACATGACAGCCAAGCAAAAGCCTGTGCAATACAATTCTACTCCATGCCGATAATTTTGGCCTATCACGTTAAAGGGAAATATAGCCAACAAGTTGTGGAAAAAGACAACTGTTTCAGAGTTAATTGAAAATAAAGCCATTGTTGATTAAGACGAGAAAATTCCTCAAAAAAGTGTCTATTGAACCATATGGTCCATCTACTAGAATCTCGTGGACAATATGGACACAGAAAAAAGAAAAGAAAAAAAGAACACTAATATGTATAATTAAAGTATAAATTACCAAACTTATCAGGTAATCTATGACCAAAAATTACCAAAGATTCAGTTGACGGTTTTAAATTACCGGTAGCTTTGCCACCCTATGTGAGATAAAAAGCATCCGTTTTTTGCATAAGCCTACTAGGCTAAACCCCAACCCCCCCATTCAGTTTGAGCATGGGGCTATTGTCAGAGATAAGAACAACAGACAGGGCCTGAGCTGCAGAGATAAAGGGTCAGGGTGAGGTTAGTGGGCGTCTCATCTGGCTGCAAGGAAGCACACTTCATTATTAATGACTCAAACTTAAAGAAATCATTTCCCATTTGTTTAGGCCTAAATTGTTGTGGTTTAATCAATAGGGGGCATACATTGATCTTGTAAGTCTCAAACAAGTCTTGTAGCAAACTGACCAGTAACCCACTCTGCACATAGAACTCTCCAGCTTGGGTAACAGAAAAAAAGTCACACCTACAGGATATCTTCAGTCTTTTGAGGAGTCATCAGAATGACCTGTTGTGAATGGGCATGCTTCTCCTCCTACACACCCGATTCATTCATTCCTCCATTGACTCCAATGCATTACAACCTTTCTGACCACACTAACGCATACCAATTAGGCTTACTTCGGATTAAACATCGAAAAGTGTTGGGTCTCACGCAGATGTATGTCATTTTACTCGCCATTCTGTCAGGAATATTTGGAAATGTCACACACTTTCTTAACTAGCCTTACAACACCAAATCAAACAAACATTTTATGCCACCTAGTAATATTGCCTTTTATATAAATGTTTGCCTGTGTCAAAATGTGTCACCACTCTAAGGACAAGGTCCACACCATAACATGGCAGCAGCTTAGGCAAGTTATTAAAAATCCAGTCTCTAGTCCTGTTATTGAGCCATAACACACCAACGAGTTTCCAATGAGGATTTACCCTGGTGTTTACCCAAAAGACACAAGCCGAGTCCACTTTTCAGCCTGCATTTACATAACAATGTCTAAAATGTGAACTTTAACAGCTTCTCACAAAGCAACTGTCTTAATGATGCAGAGGTTGTTGACTCTGCTTGTCCAAAGTCTTAGTGTCTCACTCCTGATAGAAACTCAATTACACTAGGGCTTACATTAAAAAGGGGCAATTCAGTCTCCTTTTCACCCCACTTAACAAATGATTTACGTAACAAAAGGTACATCTCAAGACGAGTCGGTTATTTGAATCAGCTGTATAGTGCAAAGGCAAAAACCAAAACGTGCACCCAGGGTTTGGGAAACGCTGCACTAAGGTATGCAATGACTGACATGACGAGGAAAACGGACAATGCACTACCCAATTCCATAGTTGCACCTTGTACATTCTACTATTACAACTTTCAGGAGTAAGTAGAATGCCAAACTGAGTTCTGGGGGATTCCCGTGCCCACCCCCTTGCCATAATATGACCTGCAGTAAAGGTGAAGGAGTTAACAAGGTTACAGGACTGATGAGACACAGTAAGTTATGAGGAACACCACATTAAACCATAGACCAGAGAAAAGGAGGCATGCATTCATACAAAAGTAACATGACACAGACACTCACATGAGGGCTACATCAGACAACTGACCTACGTGTACCACCATTGACACACCAAGTACAGACCAAAAACTGTAACTCAGCAATGACGGCATTCAAAATGATGAGCCTAATTGGAGACAGCCATGAACTTTGAACTCCAATTATGCTAAATATGTTTTGAGACCTAGCTAGGTAAACGATTATTAACAGTGGCAAGATAATAATTAACGTAAAAGACCTGGTGACATGTGGGTTATTGCCAGATGGAATGTATTCGTGATCATTACCAGGTAGAAACCATAAATAGCTATTAAGGTGGTGGGTTTCAAACTTCCTCATACTATCGGTCATCATCGTTGATACCAAGAGCCTGCTGACACCAATGGCAATGAGCTAAGATACTTTGTTGAAAGCTTGAAATCAACATATGAAAGGTTTAATCAAATTGATTGGACCAAAAGGAAAATCTACTAGCTAACGTTATATAGTTAGTTAGCTGTCAGTTAAAGGCTAACTAGCAATGAAATACAAATCTAACATGACATTTCTGTAATTTAACTAGCTAGCCCACCAAGTTACGGTAACTAGCTAGCTTTTTAAAGCCATCATTTAAAAAAATTGTTATATGTCAATAAGAGCTGAAGTTGAGTAGCTATTTAGCTGAGCAGACACCGACAAAAAATATGTCTACTGTAAATTAACGTTACTGCCAGTAAAAACAAAATAGGACCACACTGACGAAAACTAGCTAACGCTAACTAACTTGGCTAAGTTTATGATGACATCACAAAGAAAAGACGGGGTAAATCAAACATCTAAAGATAAATAACTATTTGGTCAAATTATGAACAAAGCTTTTTATTGTTTGCTAACTAGTTACCTCATTAGCTATCTGGACAAGTAATCAGTCCCATTTAACATATCAATCTGACAGTCGTTAGCTAGCGACGTATCTCTGGCTAGGTAGCTCGCTAACGTTAGTTTACTGTCTGGTTGCTTAAGCAAAATTTGACAGTGGAAATCTGAACCAAAATAGTATAGTTTACAGCTTACCGTTAAAGGCAGAGGTCAAACATTCGTTCCCTTTTCTTCGTATACTCTCACTTTCCACAATTTCGACTTTCGACTTTTCTCTCTATCACAGCTCACTACGACTGCTCAACACATAGGCCCCGGCCTTCACTTCTGCTTAGAGCATTTTTTCCGGGATCCTCCCACTTCCTGGAGGTGTGGCTTCCCTCTAATTGTGTCGTTGGGAACCTGGGAACTGTAGTTTACTAAATCAATGAACACAAATTTTGTCAGGGCTGATTATTTGGGAGTAGTCTCCATAGACAGACTTGTTGGCTCCCACAATGTATCAATGCTACTGATTTTGCTTATGATCGGGTTTACGAGACTAATTTAGGAGTGGCAAGCAGTGGCACTCCCCAGCGCTATATAAGAACCGCATCCGAGATTTTTAAAAATATATATAAAAAACATCAAACTAGCGTTTACACAAGCAGTCCAGTTCAGATATTTTGTACACTAATTTGTATTTTAACCAATCACATGAGATATTTTAACATCAGATATTTCTCAGAGCTGATCTTTTTGGTCAAAAGAAACACCCCTGGCAATCAACTACTCAGATTCGGTCCCATAGTTTTCCAAACGTATTTAATAAAATATTTACAGAAGTTTGCTTTAAATGTATCACCATCTGGTGGCGCTAAAGACCATGATATTTGCCATCACTTGACATCAGTTCAGATCTAAATTTTGTTCATAAAAGTAAACTCACTGGCCCAAACGTGTGTTTGGGCATGCTGTGGGCATCAAATGCAGAAGCCCCAGTATTTTAGGGTGGGTTTATCTAAAGGCATAGGTCTATCTAAAGAGATATTGTTGGATGTTGAGTGATTGACTAACAATATTTATGTAATTGTGTACCACTACTGTGACCTGCTCAGTTTAACCTTTCAAGTTATTTCATTTTTCACTTCAGATGTAATTGTATTTCTCAGAGTCCCTGTTTAAAAATACATATATATATATTCTATTCTGTTTGCATCTTAAATAGTTTTATTTTACAACTAATATCAGTTACAAACAAACAAAATGATATACAACTCTTTCAGACTGCGAACGGTGTTCAAATCGTTCTGTAAGGCTATACATTGCACGTCTTATTTCAGTCTCTGTTACCAAATAAACAGTCAAATATACAGCATAGAAAAAGTCAGAAAACGATCAAGACACAAGAGCAAAAAGAGATGCAGAGCTAGCCATATTGCAGAAGAGGGAAAAACACAAATAACCAAAGGTCCTCTTTGGCCAGCAATCCTCTGGCAGGCTAGCCAAGAGACAATTTCTTAAAATAATGAGCACAAACATTGGTCATATGCTGTAATGTCCAGACAGCTTGTAGAATGAGCTCCACAGTGTGTTCACAGACAATGAAATCACATAAAACCACATGTCAAAATGCTCATTAGGTGATGATACATTCTATGTAAACACAATATAATGAAGGAAAGGGGTGGGGTTTGCTGTTTCCATGTCTGCCAGGTCTCAATATGATATGTCTAGAGATACCCTCCGGTTAGTAATACCTAACTTTCAGTTCACAAGAAATACATAATAAACACAAAGCTGAATATTTTTATAAACTGAGTCAGCTTGTCTTCATAATCTCTGGTCCATATCAATGCTGTATTTACAGTCATATTAAATAAACAGTACATCAAGTAGTAGTACAATCAGTGTCGATATTATGTAGTGTGATTGCTGTGTAGTGAACGTTTTAGACTGTAAAGCAATCATTCATTTCTCAGATGTAAACTCGCGCAGCATAAGAGATGCAATCAAAAAGGGAAAGTTGAGTTGATGGGCTCAGCGTTACTTTGCAGCAGTAATGTTCCCGTTTATTTATCTGGCTCTGTGGGGCTCCAGACAGCTGCTAATGTGTCACCTCCAAGCCCCAGAGAGGCTCGACTTCCAGGGCCTGCTGTGTGCTGATGTTGGTCCCCTGGGTCTGGGACTCTGCCTGCTCAGCATCACTCTGCATCCTCTCAGGTCTCTCCCTGCCCTGTGGGTACTCAGTCTTAGGCCCTCCACAGTCTGGCCCTTGCCCTGCTGGCTGCCCTACCAGATGTAGGGATGAGTCCAGTGTGTGGACAGGGCTGGAGCCCACCAGGTCATTCTTCCTAGCTCTGTTGAGAGAGCCCTGCCCCTGGGTGGTCTGGTTGTGCGTCTGATTATATGTTGCGCTGACAGACGTGTAGACCCCAGACTGAGAGCTGAAGGCGGTGTGGAGCTGTGGTTGGCCGGTAGGAGTCAGTGAGACGTGGATAGGCGTTGGGGAGATGGACGGTGAATGGCTGTGGTCAGAGTTGACCTGGACACTCAGGGATGGGTGGGAGTGACTGAGGCTGCCCGGGGAACATAGGGGACGAAAGGTACTGATGGTGGGGATGGAGGCTTTGTACTCAACCTGACCAGGACCCGCACCTGGGAGTACTGGGAAGGCAGAGCTGAGGTTCAGAAGAGATGGCCCAGTCCGGCATTGGGAGTGGCCCATGTAGGGAGAGTTGGGTGTAGTTCTGGAGGTCGGGAAAGGCCTGTACTGGGCTTCAAGTCCCTGACCAGTGGTTCTGCCTCTGTCCGAGCAGCACGGATGTAAACAGGACGACCTGGGATTCGACGTCTGGTGATGGTGCTCAACCTCCACCTTCTGACCTCTGCCCTGGGGCGGCACCCCACTGTAGGCCCACATGTTCCTGGCAGGGTGGCTGAGGGGCTCATGTTGGAGGTGAGATGGGTGAGGTCCAGCAGGCATACTGAAAGGCACCCGTGTCTGCCAGTCATTGGCAGCAATCATGTTGCTGCTGGAGTTGGGGTTAGGGGCCATCTGCAGGCCGTAAGGATAGGTGGAGATGGCAGAGGGGTAATGTAACATGGTCACATGGGCCTGCAGGAAACGCATCATCTCGTGGAGCTCCTTGGTCAGGTTGGACACCTCCTGGTTAAGGGTATTCATCTGGAAAATAGATGGCATACAGAATAATGAAAGCTACAATCTGTTGCTTGGTTGAATAGTAATTATTCCATGGCAGGAGACATAACCGTTAGAGTTCTATTGTCTCTTTCTAGGTCAGAAATGGTGGATACCAAAAACAAGCACGGTCATAAATTATCAGTCGGTGTTACGTGAGCTTTCAAATCTGGAGCATCTCCAATTTAACAATCCTACATTTTATTTGAGGAAAAATGTCTTTAAATGTTCTCTTGCCTACATAGCCTGAGTGTTGTATTTAATGCTGAAAGTGTGTCAGAGATGACCTGTTTTTAGACACTCTTTAGGGTACAGCGAAAGTAGAGTACGGAAAATGAAGTGGGAGAACAAAAAAGTTTGCGTCTCTTGAGGTCTCTCTACCTAGATGGAGCATATCATTCATTTATCAGTTCATTGATACATCATTATGTTGGTTTATGTGTCAGTTTATTCCGTCAATGTGATCGTATGTTCATACCTCTTTGTTTAGCTGGCTGATGTTCTGTCTCACCTCCTCTGTTTCCAGAAGTAAGTTGGCGCTCACCTGGAATGGGTCTATGGGATGGACAAGGATGGATGAGATCAGTGCTTTCACACCCCACGCCAACATAAAGTACTTTGCTCATACCATTTCATTTGTATGAATAGCCTACTTGTACAGCTTTGGATCATTCTAAAAAAGCAATTTTCTGACCAATCAATTCAGTATCCTTGCATAAAGCCCGTTTCTATTTACTGTTAGAAAACCACTGTTAGAAAAACATCGTTTTTTTTGTAATTAAACCATTGTTTAACCTGAGACCATTACCTTTGCTATTGGTCTTTGCCTCGCCTTGATCCACATTGAAGTGAAAAGACTGCCCATTATCCTCAATTCCATCCACAACCCTAGAGGAGATAGGAAAGAGATGTTTACACTTAAGTGGGTTATGATTAAATATGAAGTGATTTTCAGTTAAATAAATTAAACTGTAATCTGTCTTTGCTGTTATTACCAGGTAAACCCATTGGAAAATGTCATTTTCTTTTTGGTTAATGGTTATAGTCTTATAATCCTACAAACCTTAGGCTTAGGTACTGGGCTAATGAAATACAAACGCTAGTCATTTTGATTGACAGTTATGTCTCATTATGTAACGGTCGTTGGATGAAGAAGGAGTAGACCAAAGAGCAGCATGGTAAGTGTTCATGATTTATTTTCAAAAAACACTTGAACAAAATAACAAAGAGCAAAACGACAACGACCAATTCTGTCAGGTGCAGAAACACAAAACAGAAAACAACTACCCACAAAGCATCGGTGGGGAAAAGCTACCTAAGTATGGTTCTCAATCAGAGACAACGATAGACAGCTGCCTCTGATTGAGAACCACACCCGGCCAAACACAAAGAAATAGAAAACATTGGAAAATGAACATAGAATGCCCACCCAAATCACACCCTGACCAAGGGAGTGACACATTACTCACCTGGGGCTGAGGTCCAGAGGGCTGACACAATGTAGGGAGGGTATGAGCAGCTTGGCTGGCCTATGGGATGAGCTGTGATCTGTGACCATGGTGGGCACTGGGGCGAGAGTAACCTCCTCATTGGACAGCAGCTGAGGGGAGGGGCTACGGCCTCTGCAGCCCTGGGCTGGGGAGCGGCAGAGACGGAGTGTATTGACATGTCGAAGCTCCTTCCCCAGCAGGCTGCTGAAGCCAGGGTGGCAGACGGGGCTGCTCAGGCCATGCATCAGGAGCAGCCGTCCTTGGTGGGATGCACCGGTGGGACAGTGGCTCATGTCCTCACCAGACTCCACATCTTCTGCCTTCGCAATGAGGGGAAGCTTGTGGTCCTTATCAGCTCGCTCCTGAGGGGCAGAGGGTGGGAGAGGAGAGGCATGAGTAACAGGTTCTCTGTAGTTCTCACAAACAACAATGCCCTCCAGTAGCCTATTGCTAGTGGAGGAGGAGAGAGAGTGTAGAGTGATACACGCAGAGTTTAATTTGATTTTAGCTGCCGGTAATGGGTAGCAGGGGCGTCATGCACCCTAAAAATCTGAGGGGGCATAGAGTACGTGAGGATGGCTGGGGTGTTGTCCAGAGGGGAGCTTGTTGGAGAATTGTTATATTTTTAAACACCTGAAACAGCTTTCTCCTGCAATCTAGAGCCATAGCATTTTCTATGAAGTTGGCTTTAGCTAGCCAGCTAGATACGCTCCCAATCTCCCAACCTCATAACTAGCTACCAAGCCATTTCAGGCTGTCAAAGTTTGCTAGACTTTAGAAAACCAAGCAATTACTAAATGTACTGAATAATCTTAATCTTTTACCCAGATTTTAGCAGAGATGCAGAGAAGCATATTTTGTTTCTTTAAAACTTCTTAGGGCTGCAATCCCGTTAACGGGATCAATATGACAACAGCCAGTGAAAGTGCAGGACGCCAAATTCAAACAACAGAAATCTCATAATTAAAATTCCTCAAGCATACAAGTATTTCACACCATTTTAAAGATACACTTCTTGTTAATCCCACCACAGTGTCCGATTTCAAAAAGGCTTTACAGCGAAAGCACCACAAACCTATGTTAGGTCACCGCAAAATCACAGAAAAACTGTCATTTTTCCAGCCAAAGACAGGAGTCACAAAAAGCAGAAATAGAGATAAAATGAATCACCAACCTTTGATGATCTTCATCAGATGACACTCATAGGACTTCATGTTACACAATACATACAGTGGGGAGAACAAGTATTTGATACACTGCCGATTTTGCAGGTTTTCCTACTTACAAAGCATGTAGAGGTCTGTAATTTTTATCATAGGTACACTTCAACTGTGAGAGACGGAATCTAAAACAAAAATCCAGAAAATCACATTGTAT
Organism: Salvelinus sp. IW2-2015; assembly: GCF_002910315.2. Taxonomy (NCBI): domain Eukaryota; kingdom Metazoa; phylum Chordata; class Actinopteri; order Salmoniformes; family Salmonidae; genus Salvelinus; species Salvelinus sp. IW2-2015. The sequence goes on from NC_036860.1 coordinate 71,860,266, forward strand.
GATTTTTAAGTAATTCATTTGCATTTTATTGCATGACATAAGTATTTGATCACCTACCAACCAGTAAGAATTCCGGCTCTCACAAGCCTGTTAGTTTTTCTTTAAGAAGCCCTCCTGTTCTCCACTCATTACCTGTATTAACTGCACCTGTTTGAACTCGTTACCTGTATAAAAGACACCTGTCCACACGCTCAATCAAACAGACTCCACCTCTCCACAATGGCCAGACCAGAGAGCTGGGTAAGGACATCAGGGATAAAATTGTAGACCTGCACAAGGCTGGATGGGCTACAGGACAATAGGCAAGCAGCTTGGTAGAAGCAACAACTGTTGGCGCAATTATTAGAAAATGGAAGAAGTTCAGATGACGGCAATCACCCTCGGTCTGGGGCTCCATGCAAGATATCACCTCGTGGGGCATCAATGATCATGAGGAAGGTGAGGGATCAGCCAGAACTACACGGCAGACCTGGTCAATGACCTGAAGAGAGCTGGGACCACAGTCTCAAAGAAAACCATTAGTAACACACTACGCCGTCATGGATTAAAATCCTGCAGCGCACGCAAGGTCCCCCTGCTCAAGCCAGCGCATGTCCAGGCCCGTCGAAGTTTGCCAATGACCATCTGGATGATCCAGAGGAGGAATGGGAGAAGGTCATGTGGTCTGATGAGACAAAAATATAACTTTTTGGTCTAAACTCACTCGCTGTGTTTGGAGGAAGAAGAAGGATGAGTACAACCCCAAGAACCCATCCCAAACGTGAAGCATGAGGTGAAACATCATTCTTTGGGGGCTGCTTTTCTGCAAAGGGGACAGGACGACTGCACCGTATTGAGGGGAGGATGGATGGGGCCAATGTATCGCGAGATCTTGGCCAACAACCTCCTTCCCTCAGTAGAGCATTGAAGATGGGTCGTGGCTGCGTCTTCCAGCATGACAACGACCCGAAACACACAGCCAGGGCAACTAAGGAGTGGCTCCGGTAAGAAGCATCTCAAATCCTGGAGTGGTCTAGCCAGTCTCCAGACCTGAATCCAATAGAAAATCTTTGGAGGGCGACTGAAAATTCCGTATTGCCCAGCGACAGCCAGAACCTGAAGGATCTGGAGAAGGTCTGTATGGAGAGTGGGCCAAAATCCCTGCTGCAGTGTGTCCAAACCTGGTCAACGAACTACAGAAACGTATGATCTCTGTTAATTGCAAACAAGGTTTTCTGTACCAAATATGTAAGTTCTGCTTTTTCGATGTATCAATACTTATGTCATGCAATAAAATGCAAATTAATTACTTAAAAATCATACAATGTGATTTTCTGGATTTTTGTTTTAGATTCCGTCTCTCACAGTTGAAGTGTTACCTATGATAAAAATTACAGACCTCTACATGCTTTGTAAGTAGGGAAAACCTGCAAAATCGGCAGTGTATCAAATACTTGTTCTCCCCACGTATATATTTGTTCGATAAAGTTCATATTTATATCCAAAAACCTCAGTTTACATTGGCGCCATGTTCAGAAATGCCTCCAAAATATCCGGAGAAATTGCAGAGAGCCACATCAAATAACAGAAATACTCATCATAAACTTTGATGAAAAATACATATTTTACATAAAATGAAAGATACACTTGTTCTTAATGCAACCGCTGTGTCAGATTTCAAAAAAGCGTTACGGCAAAAGCACAATATTCAATAATCTGAGAACAGCGTTCAGCCACTAAAGGAAGCCATACAGTTACCCGCCAAATTGTGGAGTCAACAAAAGTTATAAATAGCATTATAAATCTTCACTTACCTTTGCTGATCTTCGTCGGAATGCACTCCCAGGACTCCCACTTCCACAAGAAATGTTTGTTTTGTTCGGTAATGTCTATCATTTATGTCCAAATAGCTATTTTTGTCAGTGTGTTTGGTAAACAAATCCAAAGTCAGGAAGCGCGTTCACTAAAAGCAGACGAAATGTCAAAAAGTTCCACAACAGTCAGTAGAAACATGTCAAATGATGTATTGAATCAACTTTAGGATGTTTTTAACATAAATCTTCAATAAAGTTCCAACCGGAGAATTCCATTGTATTCAGAAGTGCGATGGAACAGAGCTCCCTCTCATGTGAACACGCATGGTCAGAGCATGGTCAGGTCATGGTAGACCTTACTCATTCCCATCTCCTTCGGCCCCACTTCACAGTAGAAGCATCAGACAAGGTTCTACAGACTGTTGACATCTAGTAGAAGCCATAGGAAGTGCAAACTGACCCATATCCCACTGTGTATTCGATAGGCGATGAGTTGAAAACCTACAAACCTCAGATTTCCCACTTTCTGGTTGGATTTTTTTCTCAGGTTTTTGCCTGCCATATGAGTTCTGTTATACTCACAGACATCATTCAAACAGTTTTAGAAACTTCTGAGTGTTTTCTATCCAGAACTAATAATAATATGCATATATTAGCAACTGGGACTGAGGAGCAGGCAGTTTACTCTGGGCACCTTTTCATCCAAGCTACTCAATACTGCCCCTACAGCCACAAGAAGTTTAAAAAAATAAACAACAGACCGGTCAAGAGGTACGCTTAGATATAGAAAAATACTAGGATGTAATATCCTAGCCATGTTGGTGCAGTATATTGAGATTTGTGATTTACAACAGTCAGATTAACACCCTCTGGAATGTGTAGAATATAATTAGGTATTTCAGGTGTTTAAAAAATGCTAAATTCTCAGGGTCCAGCCCCCCTCTGGGCCACTCCCGCTCCATCCTCATCTACTTCGGTAACAAGAGATTGTGTGTAATTTCCTTCTAATAGCTGTTCTGCTGTGAGTCAGTGCTGTTCCTTTCTCTTAGTGGCAAACACAGGAAATGAGGTGCACTGAGGTGAACTGCCTTCTTGGCAGTTTCAGTAGGAGTCAGATTATTTAGCTGTTATGACCTCATCGTGGCTTACAATTGTTATTCCTCAGAGTGACATTTTTTCTGTACGATTTTTATTTTATTTTTACGTTTTTTGCTACCAGACAATTTTCACATTTTGGTAAATTAATTTTGAGAGAATCAGTTAACTCCCACGCACAATGTAGAAACATTAACACGTGGACACTCACATGTCATAGAAACACAGATGCATGTGCACGACACGCTCGCACGCTCGCACACACACACACGGCATATGCCTCCTCCAACACCCACTCAAATACAAGAAAAAAAGTGAGTACAAAATCAGCCTCACAGAGATACAGAGACACAGAGAGACACGAATGACAGCCCTTTGTTAAGCTCTCAATAAAGGTGGCAAAATGGGGCCGTGAGAGTTGCAATCATGCATCTTTCAGAGTGAAGATCTATCTGGGAATGGGCTAGATCAGAACATTGCGTTCAGCCTTTTATCAAGTTATATGTTCATCTAAGAAGCAAGGGAAACAGGTCAGGGACCAGAACCCTCATATCAACTTCAATCCTTTAAATGTCTTTGTCCCAGACCAAATATTCAAACACTTTGAAAAATGGAATGATGAGTCACAAAGCCTATTCACATCGCAAGGTGTAAATATTTTACTTGGACATTTAGCGTATAATATTCTGGCTATGACTACAAATGTTCTGAGCTCTGGATTGTTCTGAGCTCTGGATTGATCATGTGAAGCTGTGACTTTGTAGATATGTTGGATGTGGCTGTAGGTGCATCCCTGAGTTATCTGTCAGTAGCAGACTGACAGGTCATAGTAATCACCATCTGTAGTACAGTAATAAAGAGTCACACATTTACCTGAGAGAGCCGAGGGGACCGTGAGAACCTTGTCAGCCCCTGGACAGTGAGTCAGAATGAGTCACAATTCCATTACAGTTTACACAGGCCACACAGAGTAAAGTTTGAGTGATTGAGTGAGCATGTGTGGTTCTCACCTCTGCCTCGCTGCCCTCTCTCAGGTTGTAGGTGAGGTTGTGGTGGATATCAGAGCTGAAGCGACTGCCGTACTCTGGGTAGAGGCCCAGGACCTCCCTCAGGGCACGGACACTGATGTGCTGCAGGTCACAGTAGGTCAGAGCCTTCACGTCCGCATTGGTCTTGATTACCTTGTCTTGCGCTGTCAGGTCTGCCCCAATCAGATCACCTTTGCCTAGAGACAGATTACCCAATTAATAATCTGAGTTGATTTGATTATTCTCTCATACACTATAATGACAACATCCATATTGCTGAGATAACAATTGAGGGATAAAGAAAACTAGCGTCCTATTCCCCATATAGTGCACTGCTTTTCTGGCCAAAAGTATTCCACTATAAAGGGAATAAGATTCCATTTCAGACGCTGCCAATGAGTTGATAACAGAGACGGAACGCCGATGTACTCCAGAACAGGGAAGTGAGTTGCCTAAGACGTACCCAGGATAGCAAGGACCATGCCGTCCTTCAGCACCTCTAGAGACCCAGAGCAGACAAAGTAGTTGGCCTGCAGCGCGTCCCCCTGGCGGATGAGGTACTCTCCCGGGGCACAGAACGAGGTCTTAATGTGCAAAGAGAGGGAGCGCAGACAACCCCTACTGGCTCGCTCAAACACTGGCAGCTGCAGGATGTCCTTGTTCAGGTGCATGGCGATGTCCGCACGCAGTTCGTCTGGGAAGTCATGCAGCAGCTGACAGGAGGAGAGAAGGAGGACTTCAACACCCACAATGCAATGGTTTTGTATCAGATTACAGAGGTACCAGAGAGGAACAGTGGTGTCCGAGGATCAAGGCTAAAGGGATGCTCTTGTCATACGAGATGCTAGACCGTATAAACCAAGTTCAAGCCTTTGAACACTGTGTGGACAGCCAATCAACAGTTATTCACAAACATGTATTCTATGTATTGTTGAAACACGCACAATTCTCAGTGAGTATACAATATCTTGTATTTTGTGTTGGACTCAAGCTGTATTTTGGCGAGTGGCTACACACTTCAATGTACAATAGTTGTTTTCATGGAAGCCTTCTTAGATGACTCAAATCTCTATGTATAATGTGCACTGTAGGTCTGTTTCCCTAGGACTAGCCTGGCAGTAGCACCAGCTAAGAGGTGTAATACATTTGCAAGTTCTCGGGATCCTTCGTAGCGTCTGTTGTCGCGTCTTCAGCAGAGAATAAATTATGAAGCTGATGATGAGAGGGTGTAAATGAGTACCAACATTTTTAATCCTATCTCCGTAGTCTAAAATGTTTTATTAACTTGTATTTATTCAGGGTAGCCCAAATGAGACCATGGCCTCATTCCCAATGGTGCCCTAAGTACAAACACTTTCTCACAAACAGGAAGAAAAATGTGCATTACAAATAAAACAAGAAGAAGAAAAAAGAACCACACCTCAACACCCCAATTTCAACAAATAATACTCTAGAATCAATCGAGACAACTGCAATCCCAAACTGCCGAATCAAGATGAACGGAATTTTGTAGGTTGTTCCAACAATAGGGAGCCCTTTTAGCCAATACTAGGTCTAAGCCCATCACTGTGAACAAAAGACGACTTTCTAAAAGAACCAATCTAACCTCATTGGGCAGAGACTGAGAGAAGATTGGGAAATAAAGGTGGAGATGACCTAGATGTAAAATGACATGTCTGACTTAGAATCCTCCATCCCACACGGAGACACGACTAGACCACGAGGCCATTTATGTCTGAATGTGACAATACACACCCACACTGTACCATCTGATCGAAAGACCTTGGCAGTGATGCAAAAGATTACTTTTGAAAATTAACTAACTACTCCCAACGTAAGGTGTACTCTCTCTGAAATGCCATTTATTTACATCGGAAAATAGATAAAGACCAGTCTGTCAGTATGTTTGTCTACCCTAATGGCTGCTTCCCAATTTTCCATCCTTATCCTAAAATGTGCACTTGCCCACTCCTCATCAGGGATTTGAAAGCATTGGATTGTTGTAATCATTGGCCAGAGTTTGTTACCACCATTGTTAAATACATAGTGTCATGTGACCCACCTCGTTGGCGTTGATGCCGTTGTTGACAGACCAGGTGGTCTGGAAGTACTCCAGCATCCTCTGTTTCAGCAGCTGGGGCAGACGGTGCACACGGATAAAGTCCTTGATGTCCTTCATACGCGTGTGGTAGAGCGAGCGTCGAGAGTACATGCGCTGGATGATGGCCGTCACGTTACCGAAGACCACTGCATGCATCAGGGCTGCAGGTCGGACGAGGAACAGGGAACATGGGGGTCAAGGAGTATCACAAGGTTACTCATTTGTGCCCAAAGCACAGACATATGCAGAAGAGAGTCATACCCAGCCATCACCATGCCTTAAGACTTTTTTAAAGAGATTTGTGAAGACATCTCGAGACATCTTAATACATGTCTTGAAAGAATGAAGAAAATACTGCTAAAAACAACAAGTGTTTTCAAGAAGTCTTAATAAGACAGCTTGTGTCTCAAGACGTCTACTAACACTGCCTCACTTCCAATGAACTTATCCCCCATGAGCATGATGCAGACGAACCTATCCCCCATGAGCATGATGCAGATGAACCTATCCCCCATGAGCATGATGCAGATGAACCTATCCCCCATGAGAATGATGCAGATGGACTTACCCCCCATAGAATCGCGATATCAAGATAACTTATCCCCCATGAGCATGATACAGATGAACTTAATCCCCATGAGCATGATGCAGATGAACTATCCCCATGAGAATGATGCAGATGGACTACCCCCATGAGCATGATACAGATGAACTTATCCCCCATGGAATGATTGCAGATGGACTACCCCCATGAGCATGATACAGATGAACTATCCCCATGAGAAGATGCAGATGGCTTACCCCCCATGAGCAGATTACAGATGAACTTATCCCATGAGCATGATGCAGGTGAACTTACCCCCCATGAGAATGATGCAGATGGACTTACCCCCATGAGCATGATACAGATGGAAACTTACCCATGAGCATGATTCAGATTGATTTCCCCCCATGAGCATGATACAGATGAACTTATCCCATGAGAATGATGCAGATGGACTTACCCCATGAGCATGAGCATGAACAGAATGAAACTTAACCCCCATGACCATGATACAGATGAACTTACCCCCCATGAGCATGATACAGATGGACTTACCCCCCATGAGCATGATACAGATGAACTTACCCCCCATGAGCATGATGCAGATGGACTTACCCCCCACGAGCATGATGCAGATGGACTTACCCCCCATGAGCATGATGCAGGCGGACTTAGCCCCATGAGAATGATGCAGATGGACTTACCCCCCATGAGCATGATGCAGATGGAGAAGATCTTCTCAGCATCTGTGTTGGCACACACATTGCCAAAGCCCACACTGGTGAGGCTGCTCAGGGTGAAGTAGAGGGAGGCGATGTAGGCACTGGGCATGGAGGGGCCGCCAACCGTACTGTTGATGTATGGGGTCTCCAACCGCTTCCCCAGCTCCTGCAGCCAGCCTGGAGAGTACAGCAGGACATGGTGGACAGAGAGAGGGAGAGGGGGAAAAGGAAGAGAGAGGGCGAGAGAGGGAGGGAGGGAGGGGTGGAAGACAAAGAGAGAGGAGGAGAAAAAGGAAAATGCATGACAGGGATCTGATAGGAGTCCTGTGAAAGAGATTGGCTTGTTTTATCCTTTGCTTGACTCTCCACCCAGAGGTGATATTATAGAGTGTGAGGCATTCTTGCTGGGAGTTAAATTAGATCTTCACTGTAGGGGGGACCAGCCAAACAGTCTCTGTCCATTACTCTGTGACCTACACTTGCTGTGAGGTTGACTGGGAGGGTGTTATGGAGGGAGATGGACTGAGAGACCAGTTCAGAAGCATTCAGGCTTGTGTGCAGAGGGGCCATAGCATCTAGCTGTCAGGCAACTGAAACGAGTTACTGTGTTACAGACACATGTAGAGGAAAAAGTGGTCACACATGGCTGCTTCCTATAGTAAGCCGAGGAGCTCGACAAAAGGAAACGTGCTGTTGATGTGTCTACTGTGTGAGAGTGGTCCAACAACCACACACAAAAAACAACCATTCACACACAAATACTAACAAACAGGCGCTCACCTATATCCCAGGTGACAGGGTCGCTGCTCTCTATCTCCTTGCGGCCAATGACGTACCAGACGCAGGCCATCCAGTGGGCAAGCAGGGCGAACACAGACATGAGCAGGGTCAGGACCACAGCACTGTACTGGGAGTAACGGTCCAGCTTCTGTAACAACCGCAGCAGCCGCAGCAAACGCACCGTCTTCAGGAGGTGGACCAGAGAGGTCTGGACAGGAGGTAACGGACATGTTTACATGCAAGGATTCATGTAGAGATGACAATTTGAATTGTGACAGATGTAAATGTCAAAAGACGTTAGAGAGTTGAGTCATAGTCCGGTTAAACTCGCCAGACATTATATACAGTATAGACGATCTATTCTTTGTACTGAACTGAAATCTCCAGGGACACGGTCTAGCTGAGAGGCAGTGAGCAAACGTTCCTCCTACCCCTCCAATATCCCACTTCCCCCAGAGGCTAAAGATGCATTCATCCGTAAAGAACAGCACATCTCTTGGAAAGCTTGAGAAACAAATGATTGGTGGAAAAAGGGGTAGTTGAACAGTATCACATCTCAGAAGCCCAGGTAAGATTAAGTGAGAAGGCTATTGGCTGAGATGTTAACCGTGAGACAGAGAGAGAGCGATGGGGAGTGCAGCTAGTGGATAGGGGGAGGGACACTAGAGAGAAGGAAGGAGCAGCTCAATAAAGCATGGAGGTGGCAGACCTAATCCGTTACAATTCAATGCTCAGGGGAAATAAAGAGGACCAACAACATATTTTAAGAGGGAAAACGATTATTCTGGGAAGGGCTATCGAACAAGCTCTGTCTCTTCAAGATAGGATAAGGAACTGCATACACACGCGAAGCCAAACGCCAATGACACCCATACATGCACAGTCAATGACACCCATGCAATCTCACCACTGTGATGTTGAAGGCGTAGAGGAGGTCAAAGGGCAGAGCGGCAATGAGGTCTATAAAGAACCAGGTGCCACAGTAATGGAGGTAGATTGAGCGGGCATCGTACACCACCTGACCCGACTGACTCACGAAGGTGGTCCTAAAGTTCAGGATGATATCTGGGGAGGAACAGGGAGAAAACCCAGCAGGACATGAGCAAAATAATATTTTATCCTTTACTCAATTACACAACAAGTGTGTAAAGTGAGTGGATAGGCTCTACGTTCCAGCACTTTTCCAGGTGAGCTGTAAATGCTAATTATGGCATGACACCAACGGTTTAGAATTACACACGATGTGAGGATAATTTTGTACACGAACGTCCCTGTACATAATTACCATTTCCTCAACTTAAAAAAGTCTGAACCCCATCACAGCTGTTTTAGGATCACACATCCATCGGAGACAGGAAGTCTCTTATTGTGGCTCAAAATCTGAGCTGTAACCAGGGGTGACACAGACACCATGATGAGTTGGCAATGAAGGTGGGTGAGCGAGTACAGTCAAGTGTGACCAATTTCCAAGGAAACACCCACTGCCACAGCAGGAAAGAACAATTCTTGATCAACTATATTCCAGAGGAGCTAGCTACTGGTGCCAATTCATTTAGCCACCGCAGTGATATGACATTTACCATTGGAGTACTATGTAACCACTCTCAGTACTGTTATACAACAGTATGTTACCTAGAATGAAAAGCATTTCCACTGCGATGTCACTGGCAATGGTGCTACGGGAGTCCCAGTCGATGTCGTCCTGGTGACTGACGAAGCAGACATTGAAGGGCACGGTGACCGCCACGTAGAAGGTGGCCAGTAGGATCAGCCAATCCCACAGGGCCTTGGATACGCTGTAGTGGAGCAGGATGAAGCGGGACTTCTGCACCGCCGCCACCTTGTACTCTGGGAGAGAGGGCTTCTGGAATACACTCTGCGGGAAGACAGGGGCCAAGGGTCACAGGTCATAGGTCCCAGGTCACAGACAAAGCCCAAGACACCACACTGGCACAGTGGCACTTGTACCTATGATAACATCTCAAGAATGCACTGAAACCTACTTGCCCTAGTTACATCAAAATAAGTGTCTGCACTCCCTTGTCCCCAATCCAAACTCCTCTGTGGCACAAGAGAGGAGAAGTAAATGTTCCTTTTAGGAATAAAGGACGTCAAATCAAATCAAAGTTTATCGGTAGCGTACACAGTTTAGCAGATGGTAAAGCGGGTGCAGCAAAATGATTGTGTTACTAGCGCCTAACAGTGAAGTCAAATGTCAAGCAATTACCCAAATAAACAAAAATCAGGAAACATCTTAAGGGTTCAATGGCATCTTTTCAAGACAGAAATCAACATCATGCAATTAGTGGCCATAGGCTCACAGCAGTAGTAACTACAGAAACAGTAGCAGGTACTCTAACAGGCCTGGGGATCAAATGGAAGCTCATTTGACTTTACAATACACGAAAGACCGGTAGAGACAATTATCGACATGTTCTTTTCGACACATATGCAGGACCACTGACTTTATCCTCCATAAATGACTCAGTGTGAGGGAGATGAAATATGGATGAGGAACTATGGAGATCCCTTGAGGTAATGAGATCTGAACGTAAATCCCCTCTGTCGTTCTTCAACATGACTAGAGATGCTATTCTGCTATTCAGCAGAACCTCCAAGTGGGAACCCTTGGTGGGATAATAGCTGGGTACATTATGGGAGATAATTACTTGGTAATTGCACATGGAGGATATAGATGCACAACAACAACTGAATGTGTACAGACCTGTCGCAGGAAAAGCGCAGATTACAACGTTTTTCAAAGCATGCAATGCCACATAGCCCATACTGTTGTCAATGGTAACCTCATTTTTTACACAATCTTAAAAAACATTGACTGATCACAACCAAGTATGTAAAAGGTAGGATTTGGAGAGAGTGAATTGTCATACATTTCATTTATATTTTTTAAGTTATAAGTCTCTCAGCATTTAACGGTACAATTGACGTATCTTTAAATAACAACTACCTCATATAAGACCTGTTTAAGAGAGGAAGAGGGAAAAGGTTGAAAATCCTTGGTTCTATCTGTCCACTGCTGTGTCATACTGTGACCTCTCTTCCGGTACTTTCCTTTAATTAGTGAGATGATACCCCAGCTTTACCATGTCCCAATCTGCAAAAGGCCACACTGCATCTCTCTGTTGCTCTATATATACCAGCACTACAAAGACCACACACAGCAGACCGGAGCTTCAAAGGCTGCCTGATCAATTCCTCTATCTGGGCCAAGCTCAACCTTCCTCAAATGGATAGGTAAATGTCACCTTGCTCTATATATGCTCCCTAACACGTCTGCTCAAATATGTTTTCATTTGAATGTGGTAAGAATGTGATTTTACATGTGATATGAAAACCAATGACGTCATCTTTCAGAAAGCAGTTGGTAATATAATGAAATTATGCCTTTCCTCTAAAGAAAAAAATCATTTTTTGTCAATGAGTCAATACGCTCTACTGTACAGTACAGTGAGATCCAGGGGAACTCACATTGGGCAGTTTCCCCTTGCCCCTCTTGGAGAACTGGTTGGTGAGGTGGTACAGGACAGTCCTTCCCCTTTCCCTGGCTTGGGAAAAGTGGGAACTGCTGCGTTTTCTGCTCTGATGTACGTCCTCTGAGATGCCTGATGACATAAGGACCATAATGAATGGGTTATTACACTTATTAAAGCCTTCCTTTTACGCTATCATCGTAGAAAGCATCATAGTCTAAATGATAAACGGTTCAATAAGGTGTAAACCACAGTGTTAGTAGAATACCTGTGGCCTCCCCCCCTCTGCTGTTGCTGTGATGGTGGCTTTTTCCGTACGACTCAGTGACATCCTTGAAGGAGAAAAGGAACAGAACCACTTCACCCTTCTCATTCTTAATCGGCACGATGTCAAGAAGGCACCAGAATGGATTTCCTGTGGAAGCAACATTATAGAAGAAGTTAGATTTAGTGGTACTCAAATGTTTTCAGCGGGGACCCAATTTTTGTCCCGCCAAAACTTCTGGGGAACTCATTCTTTTTCCCAATAATTTCTCATGACCCCATCCCATCCCATCCCACCCCAAATCTAATGACACAACCTACAAAATCTGTAAATGTATATGTTCACGTCAACAAATAACCTTCAATTTATTGCATTTTCATCTCTAATCAAAATGAAAATGAACCAAAATACATTTACTCAATAAAATTGTGTTTTTCAAATGATCTTTCTCAAAATGCTTGTATATTGTCCCCTTAAATAATCTGCACTCTTCATTTAAACTACTTTGAATACCACTGAGTTAAATTATAATGACACGTGTAGTTGAGGACTGTATTTTACTCTACTCCCTCTTCATATTGTGCAGAAGTGAACTTGGTGTATGTTGCATCCTCTGTCCATAGTTCTAAAAATTACAATCAAAAAGATAGATCTGGTTGGATGATGTTGTATGGAGGGCCACCATGTGTTGACTGAATGCTCACCGTTCCTCATGTAGAAGCACACCTCCCCCTGGTACTCCTGCTGTCCCTCCAGGGCCTTGTCCACCTGCTGCCTCACCCTCTCACTGGTCTCCGCCCCGTGCAGGAAGCGACACGTGCATGTTTTCTGCATCACCTCGGTGCGCACAAACCCCGTCAGCTCGCAGAAGCCGTCCGAGCAGTACACRATGGGGTAACCTTGGCGACCCTGGGCATTCCCAAGAAGGAAGTTGCTGTCTGTGGAAAGCAAGGAGAGAAGATTAGAGACACGATGTACTGTACCCTAACTCTGTCTGCGTAATGATTGCTGTATAAGTGGTCAACCAATTATTTMTGTCCCTCGAGTACACTGTGTGATTCAGACATTAAATGGATGAATGTCCTTGCCCCTGGATGCTGAATTAGGCTATGCAATTAACCATCAAGCTTGTGTTGAATACAGCCATCTATGAAGGTGGAACATAGCGTCAGGTATTCAGTCGCTTTCAGGTTTCTTTCTGAATCTCTCTCTCCTCCCACTCATTTTCTCCTCTCAAGGTCTATTTCATCCTTTAGCTGTCTGAAAAAGAGCTCTGTCTGTCTCGGTCTCAGTCGATCTAACTAACTAACTAACTAACTAACTAACTAACTAACTAACTAACTAACTAACTAACTAACTAACTAGCACATATAACCCACCCACAGCAGCCTGCATGGACATCAGAGCAGGCTTTGAAGTTTAGGCCTGTGAAGTCTGGTGGATGTGATAGGAGAGAAGAGGGGACCCAGTTCACTCTATGGGGGCCCACAGCCCAGGGGGCCCCCCAGCAGGCGCCTGGGGACACTAATGGGGATAGGAAATGAGCATCATGTGCAGTATCCTCACATCCTCCTGCCCATGTAACCAAAGACCGCGCCAGCCAATCACAGGACAGGCTGGAGCTTCTGATTCAGTAGCGTCCTTTTGATTCTGTCAGACTCTACTGAAATACCAACCACCTCTCGGAGCTGCACCCATCAGTTGAACTGTGCAGGCATTCAGGCTGAGCGGAAGGGAAGATGTACTTTCAGCAGTAAGAATACCGGTGCGGTGGCACGGTCATTTAGACCCCTTTCTGATATGCCCAAGTCACGTTTCAGCTATGAATCATTTGTGTTGTATTGTTCTATTTACGTTTCAGTCATTTAGCAGACACTCTTATCCAGAGCGACTTAGTGTGTTCGTCTTCAGATAGCTCGGTGGGACAGACACTATCAGCAAGGTCAGTGCCAGCAGGGGAAAAAGGTCAAGCGCGAGTGTTAGTTCACAAAAGGCAAGGGTGTTATATACAGTATATATATTTTTATAGACGTCTTTATTTTTATGGGAGGATGGAGGGTGCTGGGGGATTATTTAACATACTCCTTGAAGTTTTTGTTCAAATTTGATTTGCTTGATTTAAATGTACCTCTATTTATCTGCTATTTACCTGCTTACTCTGAGTATTTGGTACAGCTGTAAACATTTATGATTGATATATTCCTCCATAGTGAGTTGAACAACTAATCTCCATTAAAAAAATGATTGCAGGCAGCTGTTATATGGACCATCTCCCTCCCCTCTGTTCCACCCTTTCAAAGGGGTTGCAAAGTAGACTGTATTGTAGCACAGCGCCTCATTGTGCAGAGACAATTGCCCCTCACAGATGTCTCCCACAATCCAATGCCTGTCCGTTGTCACCTGTCCCCAACTATCAAGTCCATTGGGTCACTGCTGTATAGAGTTCCATAGGAAATGACTCCACTGACTGAATTCAATTCCATAATGTATCTATTCATCCACTGCTCTTCCACACAGGGGTGGTTTGAGTTGGACAAGACAGAATTTCATGGCCAGAGTTTCCTATTCTCGCTGTACATGTGATGATGGTCTGATCATACCCTGTCAATCAATACACTAATTATCTCCGTTATTATTAGATGCGTAGTGCGTAAACACTGAGATCACAGTTTGAAAGTCTTTACATAAGCAGCCCATTATCATTAGCTAATGAGGCAATCTGGAGAAGTCCTCCATGAAACACAAGGAAAAAATGGACATTTGCATTGACAATACTGCAGATGTTGTGGCAGATAAGTATTACATACACACTTAGTACACAAGTCTAATTGATCATTAGTTCACACAGAGTGGTGAAGAGGACCTAAGTGCTCCAGATCTCTTGTTAAGTTAATTCTGTCATTTGAGGTGAGCCACAGTCCGACTCCCAGCCAACACTCAGCCTACTGAGCCATGCACGGCTGTTGTTGAAAGGTGTATAGATGGAGGATATCTTTAGATTGAGGTAGGTTGTATACTGTTACCGTATACAGAATTTCCTGTCGAGAAAGACATAATTAAAAAAAAACATTTTACTAGGCAAGTCAGTTAAGAACAAATTCTTATTTACAATGACAGGAACAGTGGGTTAACCGCCTTGTTCAGGGGCAGAACGACAGATTTTGACATTGTCAGCTCGGGGATTCAATCCAACAACCTTTTGGTTACTGGCCCAACGCTCTAACCACTAGGCTACCTGCCACCGCAAAAACATCAAACTCCTGAAATGTCACAGTCGCTTAAGTGACTGATGTAGAGATAATTAGTACAGAAGCTACATGAGACTTTATGTGCCCAGGATTGGGTTGCCATAGCAATTTGTAATTGTTTTAATAAAAAGCATATGGCAAAGCTGTTATTTCCACAGGGAGGAGGTAACCAGGATACGGTCCCTTTTTTATACAGGAAGAACACAAATAGATTCGCAATAAATTAATCCTACGGGAAAACATACTGATTATTAAACAACTGGAGCAGCATTTGGACCAATAGAGTTTTTTGTTTTACAGTAGCTTCATGATCATCATTGTTACTTTGTTACCCACTGTTCCTAGGCCGTCATTGAAAATAAGAATTTGTTCTTAACTGACTTGCCTAGTTAAATAAAGGTAAAATAAAAAATAAAAACTTGGCTTAGACCGATACAGACAAGTGAAAGAAAGTTGTTTTTCTAAACCAAAGCAAACAGATGGTAAGTCCTTTCTCCAACATAACTATTATTCTGCTAAAATGCATCCAGTCTAGTGGTCTCTCTCTCTCTCTCTCTCTCTCTCTCTCTCTCTCGAGAGAAGAGAGAGAGAGAGAGAGAGAGAGAGAGAGAGAGAGAGAGAGAGAGAGAGAGAGAGAGAGAGAGAGAGAGAGAGAGAGAGAGAGAGAGAGAGAGAGAGAGAGAGAGAGAGAGAGAGAGAGAGAGAGAGAGAGAGAGAGAGAGAGAGAGAGAGAGAGAGAGAGAGAGAGAGAGAGAGAGAGAGAGAGAGAGAGAGACGAGAGAGAAGAGAGAGAGAGAGGAGAGGAGAGAGGAGATGAGGAGAAGAGAGGAGAGAGGAGGAGAGGAGAGGGAGAAGGAGAGAGAGAGAGAGAGAGAAGAGAGAGAGAGAGAGAGAGAAGAGAAGAGACAGACAGAACAGACAGACGCAGACATGAGAGCAGACAGAAACAGACAGAACAGAAGTTACAGACATATCGAGCCATTGACTCAGGATGTGGATCGCTGGAGGACATATCCAAAGAAGATTGGCGGCATAGTGAAATTCTGATCAGACAGACAGACAGAAGACAGGACTTACGTGACAAAGACGATCGAACAGTGTTCCAGTAAGCAGTCTCACTACG
>NC_036860.1:71877261-71907112 GCF_002910315.2 Salvelinus sp. IW2-2015
TCTCTCTCTCTCTCTCTCTCTCTCTCTCTCTCTCTCTCTCTGACTGATGGCAGTACATAGTGAAAGCCATGTTGAACCTTGAAGGCTCTAAGAGCTTCTATTTCTCTTTGCCTCTCTCATTTTCTCCCAGAATAATTTCTGAAATGACCGTCCACACGACAAAAGGGACTTCTCCATTGTAGTGAATAACTGTCCATTTCTATTACTTTTCAGTTCATGCACTAGCTTCAGTAATTGCCATCAGGTGATGAAGAGCAAAACCCAAACCAATCTAGTTACATTACACCAGCAAAAAAGCCAGGCCCTTTACATCAATCACAACAACAATAATCACAATTAGTGAATTGAAATGGAGGGGAAATGCTATTAAATAATTGTATGCCTCAATGAGGAGGGGAAAGCTGGGTGTCGCTCCCAGCCCACGCAGATAATTAGACTGAATCATTCTGTGGAGCGACAACGAGACAACAATGAAAGCTTTAGCCTTCTGCTCTGCACACAAATACGACTATTGCTGTGTAAACACTGCAATCGATAACTCCGCTCTGACACCCCGTACCATAATCCACAGAGTGCAACCTGAAATGTACATATAAATGGGAATAACTGTACAATGTGTACTGTACGTTCCTATTGTATACAGTAGTTTATTTGCATTCTGGCAACGACTAAATAATGTATTAAGAGTGAAATTAAAAATGATATAATGGATTGTTATAGAGGGAACTGTCCTTTATTACAGCCTGTTTTTACAGAGAGTGGATGACTGATATCGATACCCAGATGCTGTTTGATTGGCGCTTAACCCATGCATAATTAACTGTCATTTATGTCCCTGCTCACATGTTGGGATCATTTGGCTGTCACTTTCATTCATTCTGTAATCGCTTGGTCTATTCACATTACACAATGGAGAGGGTCATTTAGTTGAGGGATGCAGTCATACATACATTACATGCTGCAAATCCACCCACTTGTTGTCGCACATGATATTAGAATATTATGTCATAGGTCATAGGTTGAAGTCAATCATTTTAATGTCTATTATACACTGTGTGGGCTCCCGAGTGGTGCAGCAGTCTAAGGCTCACAATTGGCCCAGCGTTGTCTGGGTTAGGGTTTGGCCGGGGTAGGCCATCATTGTAAATAATAATTTATTCTTAACTGATTTGCCTAGTTAAATAAAGGTTAAATAAAAAATAAAAAATAAAAATGAGGAAGCCGCCCAGAACTCGGACAGAAGAAAGTCAAAGTTTTGGACTATTTTATCAGCTCCCTACAGACATTTCAAGCTCCGACTACATCTCTTCCCTTTGGATAACGGCTCCCTGAACCTCACACTACCCCCAGACCGGTTCAGTCTTGTCCATTAAAGCTTTTGGCCAGCTCCTCCACCCACACCATGACACGGAGGTTCTGTAACCACCAAAATTGTGAAAAACATTATTCTGACTCTGTATTTGTGTGGGTGTGTGTGTGTGCAGCCTGGTCTCATAGACTAGACGTCTTAGTATGATATGTTACATTTGGTATGGTTACATACGACAGCAGGGATTAAGGGAAAAGCGAAAGTAGGGTGGTTGGTCGGGGTGGATGGGTAGACAGGCGTATAACGCGAACGTCTAGCAACCCAAAGGTTACGTATTCGAATGTCATTACGGACAACATTAGCATTTTAGCTAATTAGCAACTACTTAACATGTTAGCTAACCCTTCCCATAACCTTAATTTATTTGTTTATTGTACTTTTTACCCCTTTTTCTCCCCAATTGGTAGTTACAGTCTTGTCCCATCGCTGCTACTCCCGTATGGACTCGGGAGAGGCGAAGGTCGAGAGCCATGCATCCTCCGAAACACAACCCAGCCAAGCTGCATTGCTCCTTGACACACTGCTCGCTTAACCCGGAAGTCAGCCGCATGTGTCGGAGGAAACAACGTATAACTGGCTGCCGAAGTCAGCGTGCATGCGCCCGGCCCGACACAGTCGTTGCTAGAGCGTGATAGTACAAGGACATCCCGGCCAGCCAAACCCTCCCCTAACCCGGACGATTCTGGGCCAATTGTGTGCCACCTCATGGGTCTTCCAGTCTCGGCCGGCTGCGACACAGCCTGGGATCGAACCCGGGTCTGTAGTTACACCTCAGACCGCTGTGCAACTTGGGAGGCCCAACCCTAACCTTAACCCTTACCCTAACCCCTAGCCTAGCTAACCTTAGTCACCTAGTTAACGTTAGCAATAGCCACCTAGCCACCTAGCTAACGTTAGCCACAACAGAATGGAATTCATTACATATCATACATTTTACAAATCCGTAGCATATTGTGCGAATTGCAATGCATTGCATATCATACAAATTGTAAATCATAACAAATCATTCGAAATGGGATGATGGACATCCACAAATGAATACATACCATATGAAACGTAACATATCATAATTGGAGTGTCCTGGGTTTACATGTACTATGTTACGTCTAACCCTGAGTCCAGGTTGGTGTGTGAGTGTGAGTGTGTGTAATAGAGAGAGTGTTAGTGTGAGTGTGTTTGTCTTCACGCTGAATTCATTAACTCAGCCAGGACACAGATCGGCGGCCACACGCTAGCATGATGTCATGTCCCACTTCTTGTAACCCACTGAGAAGAGTGTGATCCAATCTGACCATGGGATAGTGCATCATGCAGCTTGGACAGTAGTCCATTAGTGACATATACCTATTGTACAAACCATTAGGGACACCTTCCTAATATTGAGGTGCACCCCCTTTTGCCGTCAGAACAGCCTCAGTTCGTTGGGGAATGGACTCTACAAGGTGTCGAAAGCATTCCACAGGGACGCTGGCCCATGTTGACTACAATGATTCCTACAGTTGTGTCAAGTTGGCTGGATGTCCTTTGAGTGGTGGACCATTTTTGATACACATGGGAAACTGTTGAGCGTGAAAAACCCAGCAGCATTGCAGTTCTTGACACACTAAAAATGGTGCGCCTGGCACCTACAACCATACCCCGTTCAAAGGAACTTTTGTCATGCCCGTTCAACCTCTGAATGGCACACATACAGTGGCAAGAAAAAGTATGTGAACCCTTTAGAATTACCTGGATTTCTGCATAAATTGGTCATAACATTTTATTTGATCTTCAGTCACAACAATAGACAAACACAGTCTGCTTAAACTAATAACAAACAATTATACGTTGTCATGTCTTTATTGAACACACCGTATAAACATTCACAGTGCAGGGTGGGAAAAGTATGTGAACCCTCGGATTTAATGACTGGTTGACCCTCCTTTGGCAGCAATAACCTCAACCAAAGTTTTCTGTCAGACCTGCACAACGGTCAGGAGGAATTCTGGACCATTCCTCTTTACAAAACTGTTTCAGATCAGCAACATTCTTGGGATGTCTGGTGTGAACCGCTCTTTTGAGGTCATGCCACAGCATCTCAATCGGGTAGAGGTCATGACTCTGACTAAGCCACTCCAGAAGGCATATTTTCTTCTGTTGAAGCCATTCTGTTTTTGATTTACTTCTGTGTTTGGGGCGTTGTCCTGTTGCGTCACCCAACTTCTGCCGAGGTTCAATTGTCGGACAGATAGGCTTACATTCTCCTGCAAAATGTCTTGATAAACTTGGGAATTCATTTTTCTGTTGATGATAGCAAGCTGTCCAAGGCCCTGAGACAGCAAAGCAGTCCCAAACCATGACACTCCTCCACCATACTTTATAGTTGGGATGAGGTTTTGATGTTGGTGTGCTGTGCCTCCACACATAATGTTTTGTGTTCCTTCCAAACAACTGAACTTTAGTTTCATCTGTCCACAGAATATCTTGCCAGTAGCGCTGTGGAACATCCAGATGCTCTTTTGCGAACTTCAGACGTGCATGAATGTTTTTTTGGGACAGCAGTGGCTTCTTCCGTGGTGTCCTCCCATGAACACCATTCTTGTTTAGTGTTTTACATATCGTAGACTCGTCAACAGAGATGTTGGCATGTTCCAGAGATTTCTTTAAGTCTTTAGCTGACACTCTAAGATTCTTCTTAACCTCATTGAGCATTCTGCGCTTTGCTCTTGGAGTCATCTTTGCAGGTCGGCCACTCCTAGGGAGAGTAGCAACAGTGCTGAACTTTCTTCATTTATAGACCATTTGTCTTACCATGAACCGATGAACATCAAGGCTTTTAGAGATACTTTTGTAACCCTTTCCAGCTTTATGCAAGTCAACATTTCTTAATCTTGGGTCTTCTGAGATCTCTTTTGTTTGAGGCATGGTTCACATTAGGCAATGCTTCTTGTGAATAGCAAACTCCAATTTTGTGAGTGTTTTTATAGGGCAGGGCAGCTCTAAGCAACATCTCCAATCTCGTCTCATTGATTGGACTCCAGGTTAGCTGACTCCTGACTCCAATTAGCTTTAGGATAAGTCATTAGCCTAGGGGTTCACATACTTTTCCCAACCTACACTGTAAATGTTTAAATTATGTATTCAATATAGACAAGATAAATACAATAATTTGTGTGTTATTAGTTTAAGCAGACGGTGTTTGTCTGTTATTGTGACTTAGAATAAGATCAGATCTAATTTTATGAGCCATTTATGCAGAAATCCAGATAATTCCAAAGGGTTCGCATACTTTTTCTTGCCACTGTACACAATCAATGTCTCAATTGTCTCAAGGCTTAAAAATCGTTCTTTAACCTGTCTCCTCCCCTTCATTTACACTGATTGAAGTGGATTAAACAAGTGACACCAATAAGGCATCCTAGCTTTCACCTGGATTCACCTGGTCAGTCTGTGTCATGGAAAGACCAGGTATTCCTAATGTTTTGTACACTCAGTATATATCCTATGGTCAAATGCAGAGGTGCTTAATAGATGGACAAACAAAATGCATGAACTGTGAACACATATGATAATAATAAAATAGCTTTTAGGTTGTGAGTGAGCTAAAAGAAAGGGGAAATAGGGACACAGGTACTGAAGTCTTAAAGGGGTACTTCAGGAGGCAATGAAGACCGTTATCTACTTCCCCAGATTGTCTCTGCATGCAGTTTGAAGAGAGTTGCTAACTAGCGGTAGCGCAATTGCTAACTAGCGTTAGTGCAATGACTGGAAGTGTCCGGTTTTGTATCACTTGAATGAGGAGCAACACAGACAGCAAACACACAACAGCCCAACAAGTGGCACTTCAATCCAAAACAACAGCACACCCACTCCTCTGCTGAGCTCTCACCACTCTCTACATCACTGTCACAGCCTGAATTACTGTCTTGACTGGCTGCCCCTCTCCAGTACCACTTACACACAGGGTTGACTGGCTGCCCCTCTCCAGTACCACTTACACACAGTGTTGGGAAGTGGTGAACTACATATAGTTCTACTAGTAATTTAATTTAATTTTGTAGTAGTAGTGGAGTGATAGTTGGACTAAGTGGAAGTTGAACTAAAATCAAATCTAGGTCGTGTTTTCAGTAGTTCATTATTTGTTTTGCCATGTAGTGGTGTAGCTTCAATCTATAGCTAGTTGACTCCTAATATCGCTAGTAGTAATAAGTATAATTTTGTCTTCATCTGTTGTTGTTTAGTACTGTATTTTTGCTAGCTAGGGCCATTTACTTTAAGTGCTGTCTGTCTTTCCGGTAACCTACTTAGCCTACTTAGTGTATGAACTGCTGACTGCTCAGCAACCACTAGGCTACCTGGGGTGGTTAGAGCGTTGGGCCAGTAACCAAAAGTTTGCTAGATCGAATCCCCGAGCTGCCAAGGTAAAAATCTGTTGTTCTGTCCCTGAACAAGGTAGTTAACCCAGTGTTCCTAGGCCGTCATTGTAAATAAGAATTTGTTCTTAACTGACTTGCCTAGTTAAAAAGGTTATATATTTTTTAATTACTTGCAGCTGATTGTTGATACATCAACCAGGAATGCAGGGCAATTTGTGACTGTTATTGTTTTGGTAATCAGTGGCTGTATTGGAGGGGGAGTGGTTTCTCCTCTCCTATGCAATCAGCAATTAGTACCGGGAGGTATGCTCTTCACCTCAGCTAGGCAATTAGCAATTAGTGTCAAGCCAGTCAAGGCTTCAAGACGGATCACTCAACCGAGACTGCTCTCCTCTGTGTCACGGAGGCTCTCCGCACTGCCAAAGCTGACTCTCTCTCCTCTGTTCTCATCCTCCTAGATCTATCTGCTGCCTTTGACACCATGAACCATCAGATCGTCCTTTCCACCCTCTCAGGGCTGGGCGTCTCAGGGTCTGCACACTCTTGGATTGCATCCTACCTGGCAGGCCGCTCCTACCAGGTGACATGGAGAGGATCTATGTCTGCACCACTTACTCTCACTACTGGTGTCCCCCAGGGCTTGGTTCTAGGCCCTCTCCTCTTCTCTCTATAAGTAGCCAGGTGGTAAAAGCATGTAGCTGTATTCATTTATATCCACTAGATGGCACAGTTCCTTTAAGAGATCCTTAAATAATGTGTGAGAGAGGTTATAAGATTGTGCGTGCACAGTGTGTAAGAGTGAGAGCAAGCAATTACACTGGAGAGCTGTTGAAATCCATCGTGGGTCCAACGATACTTTAGATGGGTAAATATTGCTTTTTTATCTTACTCTTGTACCGGAATCTATCATATTCTGCATCATCTGCAGTGTATAAGTGTTAGTTTTGTAATATTTATGCCAGATGGTCATGTTAGCCTGTTGATACTTTCAGATTGACATGAGGATGTTAGCTTCTTGCCAGCTGAATACCAGTGCTCTCAGAACCACGTGGCGGCGTTGATAACATTATTTGAAGCGTGAGTAAATATCAGAATGACATTCTATTTCATGTAAAGCTTCAGGGTGTTGTATTTTATTTTATTTTTGAATCATAATTTAAATGTTGATATGATATTTCCCCCAGTGCATTATGGGTGAGATGAGGATCTACTGTTCCATGTGGGGTTAGGGCATCACGTGGACAGTGTGTTTGTAAGTATTCATATTGTTTTATGACTAAATGTATGTTTGTTTTTCATGCACAATGTCATTTTGATCATGGTCATCTTGTACCCAGATATCTGAAATGTTAGAAGTCCATTCTAACTGTGAACATTGTGGTCTCTGTATTTTCTTGTGTTTTTCTATGGAAAGCAGAGCCACTACCGTTTATGCATTTCACTTTGTATTTATTGTACTCAGATTGGTTATATGCACTTTACTAACAGATGTATTTCACTTGATCGTGATTGAAACTGAACTTTACTTTATGGTGACTTCAACTTGCGGTGATTGCCCTCCTACATTATCCTATTTGAAATGTAAGCTTTGACAGAATAAACAACCCAAAATTAGTTTGTGTCCTGTGAAGGGTTTACTTTCGCCAGGCTATATATACACAGGGTTGGGGATGTAAGGGATTACAAAAAAACGGTAACTGATATCCGTTACGTTACCAGCAAAAATATTGTAATCAGATTACAGAGACTTTTGAAAAACTAGATGATTACTTTGAGGATTACTTTTAAATTCCAAATGGATTTTTGCGGGGAAAATTTGTGACACTTCTCTGTTTTCTTAATGACATTCAAATCAGCATTGTAAAAAGGCGCAACTTTAAGTTTGTTCCACCTGAGCGAGTCTGACCCCAAGTCAGAGGCCACTATGATGACACACCAAATGTGTTTGATGGATCGTGGACAAATATGAGAAATAGGCTTTTGTAGGCTACAGTCCAATCTATATCTTCCAATGGTGCGACTGCTGTCGGCATCCAAAGATTATCCAACTTGAATAAACGCTTGGAGGTCAGGATGAGAGCAGTGGTGTAGTCTACGGTGATTCGGATATCACTTATTATTGGTACCTACGTAGCGCATTGATGTGAATCACACTGCTGCTCTCTCATTTAGCTATTTGTGCCTTGCGGCTTGTGGTTGTCGTGGACGGCAGTTCAGAAATCCAAATCTGTATTTGAACCCAATAATGGTTGAATTTAAGATGCCTATCAATCATTGTTTTTGAAACCAGTGGACAGCCAGTGAAAAATGCTCTTTTACAACAGCTGCACAGTGCGGATCCCAGCCTATGGAATAAAATTGGGGATTTTATTGCTCAATCTAATTCATGCTGATAAAAAACTAAATCCATAGGCCTAATGGACACATGCTCAAACTCGTACACTTTTGATAGACTTAACAAGGCAATCTGTAGTTGCTACATCCATTTTTTGGACTTATAAATGATATATAGTAATGTAGAGACATAATTGTATCATATTATTATGTCACGCCTGCTCCCGCTCTCCCTCCCTGGCGCCAGGCTGCCCAGCACTACGCACTCCTGCCACCATCATTACGCACACCTTTTTCCCTCGTCACACTCTTCAGTAATTCATTGGACTCACCTGGACTCAATCACCTGTTTTCATTACCTCCCCTATATTTTTCTGTTCCCTAGGCTGTTCCCGGCTTCAGCTTTATTGTCGTCATGTCGTTTTGTTCCCCCTGTTCTTTTTTGTGTGTGAATTTTTACCCCTTTTTATCCCCAATGTCGTGGTATCCAACTGTTAGTAGTTACTATCTTGTCTCATCGCTACAACTCCCGTACGGGCTCGGGAGAGACGAAGGTCGAGAGCCATGCGTCCTCCGAAACACAACCCAACCAAGCCGCACTGCTTCTTAACACAGCGCGCATCCAACCCGGAAGCCAGCCGCACCAATAGAGAAAACAGTCGGAGGAAACACCGTGCACCTGGCGACCTGGTTAGCGTGCACTACGCCCGGCCCGCCACAGGATCCGCTAGAGCGCGATGAGACAAGGATATCCTTACCGGCCAAACCCTCCCTAACCCGGACGACGCTAKGCCAATTGTGCGTCGCCCCACGGACCTTACGGTCGCGGCCGGCTGCTACAGAGCCTGGGCGCGAACCCAGAGTCTCTGGTGGCACAGCTAGCACTTGTTCCCCCTGTTCTGACGATGTTCCTGTTCTGTCACTTGTCTGTTCATTAAATGTTCACTCCCTGTACTTGCTTCTCATCTCCAGCTTCGGTTCTTACATTATTATATGCAGTAGAAAGCGATGGGTTATAATAAGCCTATACAACCAACCCGAAAAGTAAAATTTAACAGCCATACATGGCCAGCTATGTAGACTTTAACATTGCTTTATCCTGCAATAGATGTCATTCAATTGGTAACATACCTTTTTGTCTTCTTCTAATGCCTCTTAAGGGAAAAGTCATCTAAAAGTAACTGAATGTAATCCGATTCCATTACTGAGTTTGGGTAATCCAAAAGTTACGTTACTGATTACAATTTTGGACAGGTAACTAGTAACTGTAAAGGATTACATTTAGAAAGTAATCTACCCAACCCTGCATATACACCAAGTCACTCGGCTCCGTCATATCCTCACATGGTCTCTCCTATCATTGCTATGCAGATGACATTGAACTCCTTTTCTTCTTCAGCCCCTTCTGACACCCATGTGGAGACATCTCTGCGTGCCTGGCAGATATCGTGCCTGGTCCACGACCTCAAGCTCAACCTTGACAAGACAGAGCTTTCTTATTTCTCCTATATCTCCAGACACTTCAAAACCTTATTCCTTAGGATTTCATTTTTTTACTGTCTTTTTTGCCATTGATGAATGTGTTATTCAATGTGTTTCTGTGGTATTTGGTACTGAAGGCCAAATTCAATATTTTATCAAATACTTTTAAAATATATTTTTGGGATACCTAAAGGGTCTTAAAATGTTAAATTAAATAGCTAAATGATCCATGGTAGGACCATTTTAAAACAATTCCATATGCAAGTTCATAACCCACCCCCCAACATCTTAGACTCTAGAGAATTTGTGTTAATCCCACAGCAGCCCCCCCCCCCCCAAAAAAAAAGTTTTGCTTCTTGATGGTTCTAATGCTTGACACCATGCGATTTGAATGAGATATAAATATATATTTAAATCCGTATAGCGGTAGTTCTGAGTTAAAATGTAAAGGTAACTGCCGATTGAGCCCACATATGCAGCATTTGGAGTCTCCACGAATGCAGGGACATTGCCTTTAAATCGAGCTATAACGCTGATCTTCCTCAATACTTCGGCGATACGAATTGAATCCTGCCCAAAATCAATAGATAAAAGGTGGTCATATTTTCAGTGACCCGCTGACACAAAATCAAAATGGAAATCTTACAATGAAAAGTCACAATGTATTAAACGCAACTTGTTCACAACTTGTAAATTACCTCACCAGTAAATTACAATCAATCAAACCCATTGTAACACTGCAGGCATCCCAATTAGGTGGGCACGGAGGGTGGCACAAAGGCAGAAAGGCTTGAGTAAAGGGTATACTTACGGGTGCCATCAAAGTGGTTGGCGATGGTGTCCAGGAAGGTGTTCTGGGGGGCCAGGAGGCCCTTCATCACAGGCATGTTGTCCAACGATGAAGACAGAGCTGGGCTCACCAAGTCACTCCATCCCCGAACAGACAGAGCTGAGAGGAGGGCGAGTCAGACCAACGTGACTCTACAGTCTGCACTTCAACAGATGCTTCTCCTTGATCCTGCCTCAGCACTCAGCTACAGGTCAGCTGGGTATCAGTGGCATTTACCTCAGTCTCAGGTTTATAGCCTTCTTTCTTCCACCTTTCCTCTTCTTTACCCCAAGTAAGGCTGATAATCTTTCTCTTTAGCTCCTTCCTTCGCTGTAGTGTGGGTAGTTATTCTTCTCACCGTGGATCAAGCTACGGTGTTGTAACTCACTGTCAGCTTAGAGTCATCAAGTTAGGTAGTGTATCTCTCTGTTCTTCTCTCCTCACAGATCAGTCTGAAGTCTCATCTAGCCCCAGCAGGAGAGGAGGATGCGCACGCCACTTCCGTTATCTGAGTCTGTACTCTCTCTCTCTCTCTCTCTCTCTCTCTTCTCTCTATCCCACAGTCTTTGCCATTCTCTATCGCTCTCTCACCCCTTTCTCCCTGTTTCTGTTTCTTTGTCTCTCTCTCCCTCCCTCTACTCTCTCTTTCTCTACCTCCCTTTCCTCTTTCTCTTTTGTCTCTCTCTCTCTTTCCCCGAAAGCGAGAGCCCCCTGCTTCTCTCCACTTCTCACTGTTTATTAACAATCAACTTCTCTGTTCGTTCTCCTTCTTGCGCACGCTCTATACCTTATTTTACTCTGTCCTCTCGCCATCTCTCTCCTTCACACACTAATAGGCACTCTCTCTTGTTGCACCCCCTCTAACAGAAACACTGGCAGTCAGTAGACCAGTGAATCTCATCTGGCTTTCTCTTTCGTTCTGCCCCTCCCCTCCCTCTTTTTCTGCTATACACACCACTGCCATCCTCCACTTCTGATCCTGTATCCTTACTAGGAAATAGGGATGAGAATACCCATGTATACCTGTTGACATGCACAGGGAGGCAAATTGTACACGCACGCATTTAGGCACACACGCACGCACGCACACACACACAGCTTTAGAATATATAAGGAACAAGATTCACATGTATATACATAAAGAAATACATCATTAAAAGCCTCTAAGGTCTTATAAGCATCTTACCCAGCTAGCACATAATGTTCTGAGAACCATGTTTCTTAGAGCTTGGTGAGAGCATGGTTGTCCTCTGGTTATTTTGCATACAAACTTCCCACAACGTTCTGGGAATGGTTCAGGATAGTTGCTTGGCCTTAGAACACTCTCAGCACATTTAAGGAGCTTGACAAAAAAACATAATTTTCTTGGTATTTCATTACTTTAACAGAACATTTCCTAAAAGTTCAAACCTGGTTATATTTAATTTAACTTTTGGTAATGTTCTAGAAACGTTCTCCAACTGGTTTGGCATTGGGAATGTTCTCAAATAGTTCAAAGAACATTGAGAAACAATGTTCTTCTGTGGGAATTTCAGAACTTCAGCATAACGTTTTCTGTAGGTTTTCTCATGGTTCTATTTACAGTCATTTTCTCGGAACATTAAGAAGACTTTCCATAAAAACTACAAGAAAACATTAGTAACGTTCAAAGAATGTTTTAAGAATGCTTCTTAAAACATATACATTCTGTTCTCAGGGTCAACAAGGGGTCTCTCTGTCCTCTGTCTTGTTAAGTGTGTTCAGCTGTGTTGGCCGCGTCCACTAATTGGCCACACCTGATGTTAATGAGCGCTTGTTTCCTTTGAAATGGAGTCTGTTTGAATAGACTAAAATTAACAGCTTTGTATGAGTTAAAAAAACATGGCATGCTAGCTCCATCCTAGTGGCCCAGTGGACTAATTCCTTAGATAGAAGCTCATAGGTTCAAATCCCACTGATGCCGTGCCACAATAAAAAATAAATGTGTTTGCATGATTAATGCTAAGCAAATAAATGTCCATATGTCCTATCTGTGCTTGGAGTTCAAAACAATTAACCTAACGTCACGCCCTGATCATAGAGAACCATTGTTTCTCTATGGTATAGTAGGTCAGGGCGTGACTAGGGGGTGCTTTAGTATATGTTATTTCTATGTGGGTATTCTAGTTTTCATATTTCTATGTTGGTGATTTGTATGGTTCCCAATTAGAGGCAGCTGGTAATCGTTGTCTCTAATTGGGGATCATATTTAAGTAGCTGTTTTTCCCACCTGTGTTTATGGGATATTGTTTTGAGTTAGTGCACGTAGCATCTCTGTAGTCACGGTTCGTTGTTTGTTTATTGTTTATTTGTTTTTGTCTTTGCTTAGTTTCACTTTCTAATAAATCATGTGGAACTCAACATCCGCTGCGCCTTGGTCCGACATTTATTCTAGCGAACGTGACACCTAAGCTAGCAGTGTTATTAAAAATCTTATTGAAACAGTTAGTGAAAGTTGAGGAAGCTACAAAAAAAATAATTCCAAATAACCTTAACATTTCATTCTCAGAATGTTAATAAAACCTCCCAGGAAAACTTTCAGGAAACCATAGTAAAATTCTCTCAGAACCTCCCTGCAACCTAAACATGTACATTCCCAGAACCCCCAA
The DNA here is from genome assembly GCF_002910315.2 of Salvelinus sp. IW2-2015. Classification (NCBI taxonomy): domain Eukaryota; kingdom Metazoa; phylum Chordata; class Actinopteri; order Salmoniformes; family Salmonidae; genus Salvelinus; species Salvelinus sp. IW2-2015. The sequence goes on from NC_036860.1 coordinate 71,890,258, forward strand.
AAAACGTTCAGTTTTACCAGTCAGGAAAATTATGGCTTCATTCCCAGAACAAATGGGAAACCTAAAATGTACATTCCCACAACATAGAAGGAACCAAATGTGCTAGCCGGGTAGCTTAGTACTGCATGAGTAGATGAATATATAAATGTATCCCAGACAGACTCCCTCCCTCTCTTAAGCATCTGCTCTAATTAGCACCTCTTCTATACCTACCAGGCGATCTGACACGTAACCGAGGGAAAACATGGCACGGTGAGCGCGTGCTGGTGTATTTCTGTCGATATGGCAAATTGTTGGTGTGTTTGTGACCAGGTGAGTGGATCGAAGTGCTGTACGCACGAAGAACACACAAACAAGACTGCAGAATAGCCTGAGACTTTACTTCCATTATAATGGTTACAATGCTGTTTTTCAGTTATTACCAATATATAAAGTACAAACATTTAGAAAGAAGATACAAGGTGAGAAGAGAGGGACAAAAAATGTGGCAAGAGAATGTAATGCAATGATGGAGAAACACAGTGGGTCTTGACCTAGATCTTTGGCTTTACAACAGACTACAATATGTGGCCTCTGAGTAACACAGATATCCATACAGACTTGAGCCTTGAAGCAGCTCCATGCTGCCCCCATGAGAAAAGTTGTGAAAGAGAAAGAATCATGGAGTCAGTTTGGAGAGGGAGGGCAGGTTAGAATGAATGAGAGAAAATACAGCAGACCTCCAGCTTTCACAGAAACCAAGGTATTTCTGGGAAAAGTACTTTTCTGGTACATACACTCACTTGAACAAACACACCTACCCATCCAGACATGTGCTCATGGTTGATTGAGGGGTTGATGATTTGGGCTGGTTGGGGCTATTGGGGTTGTCTGACCGTGATGCCAGTAATGTGATGCCATAACATAGACACAACTAGATGACTCAACCCTCATGACAGTCACTTTCTTCATATTTACTTTCCCATCACCTAAAATACAGAGACACCAGGGAAGCAAATACATATGTGTTACATGTGAACATTATCACATTTATTACACCAGTGAGATCATATACAATATTTACAACATTACTAACAAAATTACTAACATCTACTCCACAAACAAATTAAATCTTAAAGGAACATTTTACCCAAAACCCATGTTTTCATATATTTTTCATTAGTTCATGTTTGACGCAGTCCCTCAAAAATGATGCATCAACATTGATGTTTTCCAGATGAGTCACTTGAATGGTAGTTGTAAAACCAATTGGGATGTGGTAGTGAGGTCCGTCTCTAAAATGGGAAACAAGCGCATGAGCGGTTCTGCTGTGTCTTCGGTCCTCTTCCCCATCGTTAAGATTCCCGCCGCTTGGTTCCGTGACCCGTGGAGTAGCTGACTCAACCGGCTCTGGAAGCGACGTTCATCAGTTTCTTTCCGTTTACTGAGTGTGAGGATTCCAGCGCTTGCGTCATCAGTGAGGGGTCCCCTTGTCCCCGTCCCATTTCCTGAGCGACAGAGCAGGACGTAAAGACGGCAGGAGTGGGATTTCTGTCTGCAAGAGTTGGCAACCTCCTGAGCATCACAGGCCAGATGAGAGACGAGTAGCAACAAGATGAGAACCTTGAGTTTCTGTCAGTAAAAGCAGATACAATATTTCAGTGTTAGAACTTCATGAGAGACAGAGACAGAGAGACAGAAAGAGAGAGAGAGATTCCCATTTTTTTATGTCACATGCAGAAGTACAGTGAAATGCCTTTCTTGCAAACTCAAACATAAACAAAGGAGAGAGTGAGATAGAGAGAGAGACGCATAGGCCTATGTTAATATAACTTTATGGTTAATATGAAAAATGAAAGCTAAAACGTACTCAGGAATATTAATTGAGAACAATTTCAGATAGCTTTTAGTCACGTCTGCTAACAACTATCAGTTTTAGAATATTTTCTTCAGACTAGGTCTTGCTATTTTTGAAAGACTATGTAATTGCTTAATACCCTTAAACCCATTAGCAAAAACCCTATTCAATAGACTGAAAGGAACTCAAACCCATGAAAATATCAGAGCAGCGACTGACACGCTAAGTGCAAATAGTGGTGTTCCATCTCCATTCTAAAAACACTCAATGCAAATTAGGGAGCATTAGCGAGCATTACCATTCATATTTAAATGCATCCCAAAACAATACCTGATGTACTTTTCTGAACACCCCCTTTTGTACCTACATGACCTTTGTCTGAGGCCCATAATGGCTGCTTAAATTATTCCACAGTGAAAACATCTAATAGAAAGCTGTGTTACATAGTCGATCCTACCTTGGTGGTTGAGCACGCTGTGTCCATCCCTGGTGCTGTAGTAAGGTGCTTTGTGTTGAGACACATGTTCTGCTAGAGGCTGTGGGATCCACTTCTACTATCACCTCTCTCTGAAGCCGGTCTCCTTTTATAAGGCCCTATGTCGTCTCGTTTACACCCTCCATAGACGTCATTAAGATATCTTTAGTCCAGTCGGCGGGGACATCAACAAAAAGACTGTCCATCAATGCTCATTTTCTGTTGTAGCGTTTGACCCGTTTGCTCATTTGATGGGTCTATCAGAAGTCCTTAATGACTCTGATCCTGCCACAGACCATCTCTAGGATATTTCCCGGGTTTTGAATAAAGTAGTGGAATGCTATTATGTCAGGCTGGTGGCGAGCTTCGTTAGGACATAGCGCTATGATTAGTGGTGAGGGAGACATGGTTAATTAGCTGCAGCAATAAGACATGGTCTCATCAAAGGTATGAGGGAACACAAAGAACCATCCCTGATAACCTTTAGAAGCTGACTGACTGAATGGTCTGTAATTAGAGGGTCATGTAACAGTCCTAATGAGGGCTAATGATCATTCTCTCTATTGTATTAAACATGTGTCGCTCCGGGAATACTGACAGACCTAGAACAGTGTGTTGTTGCTTTATCCCCCTAGCTATTGGTCATTGGTGGTAGAGGCACCTTGTTCCCCTTTCCCTTTCCCTATAGGGCGGCAGGTAGCCTAGTGGTTAGAGCGTTGGGCAGTGCTTAATTTGTAAATCGGGAGGTCCCGGAACACATAGTGAGCATGAGAGGGTGTTATCCGGGGGGCTCTGAGTTACTGGAACACATTGAGAAAAAAAGTGTCAAACACAACGTAGCGGCGCAGCAGACAGAGCAAACAGCCATTCATATCATTTTCAATGTAGCAGTAGAACAAATATCACAATATTGGAAAATAACTTCAAGTAAATTAAATCAATGTAGACTACAGCAGAACACACATAGAAGAATATATAGGCTTCCAGCCTATGTGATATGACACACCACTATATGACCAAAATGTGGACACCTGCTCGTCGAACATCTCATTCCAAAATCATGGGCATTAATATGGAGTTGGTCCCCCCTTTGCTGCTATAACAGCCTCTCTTCTGTGAAGGCTTTCCACTAGATGTTGCAACATTGCTGCTTCCATTCAGCCACAAGACCGTTAGTGAGGTCGGGCGATTAGGCCTGACTCGCAGTTGGCGTTCCAATTCATCTCAAAATAATTTCTGTATGGACCTCGATTTGTGCACGGGGGTATTGTCACGCTGAAAACCATGAAAAAGAGCCCCAGACCATTATTCCTCCTCCACCAAACTTTACAGTTGGCACTATGCATTGGGGCAAGTAGCATTCTCCTGGCATCTGCCAAACCCAGATTTGTCCGTGGGACTGCCAGATTGTGAAGCTTGATTTATATTTCTCCAGAGAACGCGTTTCCACTGCTCCAGAGTCCAATGGCGGCGAGCTTTACACCACTCCAGCCGACGCTTGGCATTGCGCATGGTGATCTTAGGCTTGTGTGCGGCTGTTCTTGTTCAGACGTCGCTTCCAGAGGCAATTTCGAACTCGGTAGTGAGTGTTGCAACCGAGTACAGAAAATGTTAACGCTCTACGCGCTTCAGCACTCAGCGGTCCCGTTCTGTGAGCTTGTGTGGCCTAACACTTTGCGGCTGAGCCGTTGTTGCTCCTAGATGTTTTCACTTCACAATAACAGCACTTACAGTTGTCCGGGGCAGCTCTAGCAGGGCAGAAATCTGACGAACTGACTTGTTGGAAAGGAGGCATCCTATTACGGTGAAAGTAACTGAGCTCTTCAGTAAGGCCATTCTACCGCCAGTGTTTGTCTATGGAGATTGCATGGCTGTGTGCTCGATTTTAGACACCTGTCAGCAACAGCTGTGGCTGGAATAGCCAAATCCACTAATTTGAAGGGGTGTCCACATGCTTTTGTATATATTGTGTATGAGAATATATAGGCCTCTTGCCTGTGTGATAATATGACACACATATTCTGATTAACTTCAGTACAGAACAAGTTTGTAAAGAAAAAAAAGATCCTAGCTTAGTTTTCAAAACCTCATACAATGACTCACCCCATGTCAAGTTCATTTAAGTCCTCAGAGTGAATTTCTTGCTCAAAGCCATGAGCGGACCTGTGGATGTGACGTTTAGCCTCCTTCTAAGGCTGTTCTGAAGACTCTGGCTGTAGTGTCTATTTTGATTTATTTAGAGTGTTAACTATAACCTGGGTGTCATGTTTTGTCTTTGATCATGTCTTGTCCCTGTGCTTCCCTCTGCTGGTCTTATTAGGTTCTTTCTCTTTCTCTCTCTCTATCGTTCCGTTCCTGCTCCCAGCTGTTTCTCATTCTCCCTACGACCTCATTTACTCTTTCACACCTGTCCCCTATTTTGCCCTCTGATTAGAGTCCCTATTTCTCCCTCTGTTTTCCGCTCCTGTCCTTGTCGGATTCTTGTTTGATGTTTGCTGTTCCTGTGTCCTTGTTCCGCCCTGTCGTGTTCTTTGCCTTCTTCAGATGCTGGAGAGCTCGGAAAACAGAGGGAGAATAGGGACTCTAATCAGAGGCAAAATAGGGACAGGTGTGAAAGAGTAAATGAGGTCGTAGGAGAATGAGAAACAGCTGGGAGCAGGACGGAACGATAGAGAGAAAGAAAGAGAAAGAACCTAATAAGACCAGCAGGAGAAGCACAGGACAAGACATGATCAAAGACAAAACATGACAGTACCCCCCCACTCACCGAGCGCCTCCTGGCGCACTCGAGGAGGAACCCTGGCGGCAACAGAAGAAATCATCAATCAACGAACGGTCCAGCACGTCCCGAGATGGAAACCAACTCCTCTCCTCAGGACCGTAACCCTCCCAATCCACTAAGTACTGGTGACCACGTCCCCAGAACGCATGTCCATGATCTTCCGTACCTTGTAAATAGGAGCGCCCTCGACAAGGAGGGGGAGGGGAAGACGAACGGGGCGCGAAGAAAAGGCTTGACACAGGAGACATGAAGACAGGTGGACGCGACGAAGATGTTGCGGAAGAAGCAGTCGCACAGCGACAGGATTGACGACCTGAGAGACACGGAACGACCAATGACCGCGGAGTCAACTTGCGAGAAGCTGCGTAAGGGAAGTTACGATGGAAAGCCACACTCTCTGACCGCACAATACCTAGGACTCTTAATCCTACGTTTATGCGGCTCTCACAGTCTGCGCCCTGTAACGGCAAAGTGCAGACCTGACCCTCCTCAGGTGCGCTCACAACTTGGACAAAAGCCTGAGCGGAGGGAACGCTGGACTCGGCGAGCTGGACGAAACAGAGAGGCTGGTAGCCAGACTACTCTGAAACGGGACAGCCCGGTGAGCAGACGAAGGAAGCGAGTTGGAGCGTACTCAGCCCAGGGGATGTTCTGCCCAAGACGCAGGGTTTCGAAACAGAAGAGCTGCGTAATATGCGACCAATCGACTGATTGGCCCTTTCTGCTTGACCGTTAAGTTTTGGCAACGTGTGTTTCTTTTTGTTTGTTTGTTTTTTTTTTCTTTTTGTTTCGTTTTGGTCGTGTTTATTTTTCTATGTATATTTTCCACCTAAAGGTGAGACAAACCAAAAAAGGAACTACACCGGGACCCCAATCAGAAAACCCCCCGCAGACTCGCCCGATCACAACCTCAACCGAAACTAAACCATCACCCATCATGCGCACACCAACACAACAGCCCCATATCCTCACGACCACAATCATAAGACCAAGAACTGAAACCTAAAAACAATAAACACCCGAGCGCCCCAACAATCGGCACAAAAACCCCGAAAGCGTAGAAAAAAGGCGGAAAACAACCAAAAACCGGACCAAAGAACCAGAGCGAAGCTTGACAGGAGAAGAAGCCACAACACAATTCAAACGACAAGAGAAACCAAATCCTCCAGAAAACCTTGTGAAGACCAAGAGACCAAACGACCGCGCAGCCACACACCCGACCGACAAAACAACAACCAAACACCGCGAACAAGACCTCAAAAAAACAAAAAAAACGAATAAAAGAAAACGGAAAGAAGCAACAGACAAACAGGAAAAAGAAAAGCAAAAAAAAAAATCGAAAGACAAGAAACGAACCACCACCAGCCCAAAACCCCAGCCGAACAGAACCCACACAAAACCACCACACCACACCCAAAAGGAAAAGAACACCAAAAAACCAACCGAAACAGACCAACAACCAAACCAAAACCCAGGCAGAAAAAGAAACTGGAGACGATTGAACAGACCTGCGTCCGAGTCGAAACGGGCGGTCTAACGGTAAACAAACGAGCCCGGCAAAAAACCACAGAAACCCCACAGAAGCGCGCCGCCCCGAGGCAACAAACATAGAAAGTACCTGCAACCACACTGCTCAATCGATGCATTTGTTAGCCGTACACAACTCCTACGGCAACAGGTAAAACAGCGAAGGAGGCAAAAGCTAGTTAGCACACGAACAAACCCAAAAACACCAAAGGAGAAACGGCAAACGAAACCAAAATGAAAATGTGCCGACCTCTAGAGAAACAAGACCCTACAGAAACCATCACAAATAACCCGTAAAGAAATAACACCGGAAGGCTCTCCCCGCAGACAGAAGAAGGCAAACGAGCCAGACCCAGACCACGAAAAAACAAGGACAAAGTAATTCGAATAAAGCTAACGGTAAAAGGCCGGCCCACCATCCAACGCTAGCAAGACCATAAACGAACGAGGAAGAAAACAGCCAAACGAACCACCAAAAAACAGGGAAAGCCCAGAACCCCGACATGGGATCACCACGGAGGGGCAAGAAAAGAGGGCAAAAAAAAGACGAGGAGACACAATGCCCGCAAAGCCATGCACATCATGGGAGCAAAAAACAGACACGCAACACCCACCCGAACGGCCAAACGACAGACCCCCAAGCGCCCACCAAGAAACCGCCCCCCGACAAGCCCAAACCCAGCGAGAACGCCCCCAACCCCGGCCCACAAAGGCGGCAGAACAACACCACTCCAGACACACTCCAGAAGGACCAGACGCCCCAACAACTAAAGGTTACCCATCGACTGAGGTCTGCGCGCAGTGCCGAACAAGCAAGCCAGCGAAACGCCAGCCAAACCACACACGAACTCCGAACGAAACGGCGCGCAATGTACATCCACCAACCCCCGCTCACCAGGACCAAACTGAGCGCCTAGAGTTAACCACCAAAAAGCACCAGCCCCGCCCGCACAAGGCACCCCCACAAACCCACCCCCGAGCCACACCCCCCCCCGCCCCTAAGATGCGAAAAGCACGTAGACAGCAAGCGGCACCAACGCCCCCACAGAACACTGCAGCGGCACAAAACAAGCAACAGAAAGAAAAAGAGCCAACAACAAAGACACCCACAAAAAACGCAAACTTCGTTCCAAATTCCAGTCGAACCCACAATCTCCCCCAAACCAAATACGGAAACAACAAACAAGTACAGGCCACACAAAGCCACCCATCCGAAAACACAAACCAAAACGACGAACAAACCACCCACAATCGACCAACACCACGCCAACGAAGCGCCCAACTTCACCCCAACTTTACTTTTGCACATCCCAACACCCTACACTCGGCACCCATAAGTCTGATTATGAGCACGAAATTGACAAGCACCAAAAGACCAAAAGAGAAAACCGTCATTTCCGACGCGACACGCCCAAAGAAGAAGGACGTAAGCCGAGGAAAAACCACGCCCAAGGTGTACGCTTGCTCTACTTATAGACAGCGGGACACAGCAGAGTTATGTACCGAGCGACCTAACCCGAACCTACCGACAAATGCGTACTCGCAAGGAGCAGGAAACACGACACGCGTACGATCTTCGTGAAAACTGGCTTGATCCAGGACTCAGAGCGCGGCAAGAACATCACAGAGTCCGAAGGTAAACTGCTCGCCTGCACTGCGCGGTGTCTCGAGCCGCACCCTTCCCAGATGCCCCCTTTCTGCTAACAGCCGAACGCCAGCATCGGTCTCAAACATCTCGCCTTATAGCACATTCCTATTAAGCCCCCAAAACCGGCATCTGACCCTCATATCAGTCTACGGGGAAAGACCCGTAGATTTATCGTGCTAACGGAAATATAACTCCGATAAGGTTAGCTCACCTTAAGAAACCGCAGCGTCACCCATTATACCAGTCCTCACCCCCCGCCTAAGCTCTCCTCGCCGCCCCAGCCCATAGAAAGGAAAAAAAAACACGGGCAGCGACCTCCTCCCAATGATGCCCAACAGAGAATCTCGTCTCACTCACGCGAACACCTCCCTCCGTTCAGAACAGCTGCCGTCTTCCCCGACAGTAAAGCGTCCGCCCCTCACCGTCCCACACACGTATGCTAAGGGCCCAAGCAACGCAGAGCACCCGCCATAATTCCGGTCCGTCTATCGCAGCATGGCTCAGCGTCTCCGTCAGTACTTTCACATATCACGCCTAGAGTTATCATCCCCCAGTCATAGGCCCGTCAAGCAGAACAAGGGCCCGCCAAGTAACACCACGTCACGACCCCCTTGGATCAGCATACCCTAAGCACCGCCAACCCAACCCATATCATACGATTATCAGCCAAACACACTGCGAGTCAATTGGAAGCCAAGACACCAGACCCCATCCCCTGCGCCCATAGAAGTACGTCGTCACAACTCGACTATGCCTAAATGGCAATCTCGAAGCTGACCGACCGAGCCGTCCCCGTCCCCAAGTCAAACTCCAAGTCAAAGTTGGCCTACACCGGACGCTACCCTCTGGTTTATCGTCCAGCTCACCACAGAGTCACAGAACGATAATCCCTGCCGACGTCACGCTTAATGTCCAAACGTCTTTAGAGGCGCACCCACCTGAGCAGGAGAGGTCAGGTCTGCACACACGACAGAATTTGAACCCAAGCACAGATTAAGGGCGCAGACCTAGATGCGAGAGAGCAGCCAAAAACCATAAAGCACTTCACACAAAAACGGTCCCGCCGCCCATATAAAGAAGTCCTAGTATTGTCGAACGCTCCCCACGCCAGCACAAGCTACGATCACCGCCCCTCCCTCCCACTCGATTCCACCCGTTGCCCCCTTCCCACGCCCTAGACTTCTCAGCCCAGTGGATGCTCGCGGTTTCACTTACCGGATCCCGTTCGAATGAGCAGCCCCTCTCTGCCAACGAGCCCCCAATACGCTGCGAAGTCGGGTGGCGCTGTGCCGAACTGCCATCTCTCACGGGCCAAACATAACTTACGATCCCGCATCGCACACCCATGTCTCTCCATGTCTCCTACAAAATGTCAAGACTTAGAAACACCGATTTTCTCTCGAACACCCGCCCACCCAGTATACCCCGAATCATTTACCCCCTCAAACCACCCCCCCACCCCCCGTCCTTGCTAACGACGAAGACGCCCACACACTATTGATAAACAAGAAAAGGTACGGAAAAAAGAATCAACAAAAACTCGGAGAACAAAACCCCCTCGCAAGCTCAAAGCCAGCTCCGTCGGCCCAAAGGGACGCTGAAGGTCACCCTCACACACGTAGATAACACCTTAGAGCCCGCCCTTGGGAGGTATACTCGCAGTCACATGAGAGAGAGGAAGGTTCGAACACACTCCTACGAGAGCACGGTGCAGACAGAACGTTCGTCCGACCTGATGACCTATCTCCACCCGAGTTTGGCACCAACAATCCAACCAGAGGTTCCTTCTCGACGTGCGCCAGACGAAACGCGCCTCGCCGTCAAGATCACAAGGGGCAGCACCACGGATTAATCTGCGGACAAATATGTTTTCCCATCATTGATCAACCTGCCCAATACTACCCTATTTCCCCCCCCCTGTGGCTATCCACATCTGAAACTAGGCTAATTCTACGCCAATCTTCTCTCTTCCTCTCACTCCTCTATCCACCGCCGTCTCCATGCTAACCCAGACTGTCATACTACAGTTCGCCCTAAACGACCCCCGCTCATATACATCGATTCACACCCTAATGCCACCCATTTGCCCTCTGATTCAGCCGTACCTATTCACTATCCCCACGCTGCTTCTCCGCTACCTAGTCCCGTTGGTCGAGACCACATTCTTCGATATATGATGCTAACCCAGCTTCAGCTTCTCCCTCGTCCTCCCCTTCCTATCCACTGATCCCTGTGTACTTTGCCTCGTCCTCAGAATTGAATGACCGAGCCCCAAAAACCCACGATGCAACGCCACAGGTGTCTATGTCAGCCTAACAGCGACACCTAATGCCCTCCTCGCAAACGACAGACCTGACACAACACAAAGTCCGTGCCCTCCGCGACGATCTTCAAAAGAAAGCCCGAAGCCAACCCAAAGATAACCGACGCCACCCGCCAAAAGTTCCTCTCTATGACACGAACACCGAGCCACAACGAACGGAGAACCAAGAAAGACCGAAAAAGAAAAACGCACACATCCAATTACAGCCATTTACCTCGTATATTGGACTACCATTGCATATACATAAACCCCCCAAAGCGCCCGAACATACAATTATTTGATTACCATAAGTAACACTAGCAAAAACAATAGAACTACTAATTAACTACTCCACACCTCACGCCTCCGGCCTCTATATCGGCGGTCAACTCACACCTGCATACGACGACCTGACCAACACTGAGGTCATTCTTCTTTAGACATGTCTACAAAGGCTTGCTCGCCACACCAAATGTCCCTTGGTTTCAGGCGCATGTTTCAAAAACCTTTTTTATGGCCGTTTCTTTATATTATTATTTACGTCTGAGGAGGACAGAGGATGTTATAGTACCATTCCACCCACCTTTTGCTAGTTTAATCCTCCAGGTCGTTTCTAGACTCAGCTACCTACCTTTTTGCATGTTGATACCATTGAATTATTGACAAGCCAGAGTTATCATCTTGACTGCAAATTTCACCTCTTCCGAGCACTTCTCGGGGTGATGACGACACCTGCAGGCTTCCTATTTTCCCCTCTGTCAAAATAGGTATAGTATTGTGGAGTAACGGCGATGCTGATCCATCATCAGTTTTCTCCTATCACAGCCATAAACTCTGTAACTGTTATAAAGTCACCATTGGCCTGTAGTGAAATCCCTGAACTGTTTCCTTCCTCTCCGGCAACTGAGTACAGAGATGAGGTAGTCATAAAAAAAGGATGTTAAACACTAGTATGGCACACAGAGTGAGCCTGAACTAATTTAGGCTTGCATACAAAAAGGGATTGAATACTTATTTCAGCTTTTCATTTTGAATACATTTGTAGAAATGTATGAAAACATAATTCCACTTTGACATTATAGGGTATTGTGTGGGACCAGTGACACACAATCTCAATGTAATCCATTAAATTCAGGCTGTAACACAGGAAAATGTGAAAAAAGTCAAGGGGTTTGAGTACTTTCTGAATACACTGTGTAAAACAGGACAAATATAAGCCTCCCTATTTGACCTGGACCTATAGTACCTGACTTTGGAAAAAGGCTGAATCCATCATGTATATTTCCTCATAGACACTGTCACTCAAACAACATTTCCCCTACTATTTGTCGCCACCTTCTGGAGTTGCCTCAGAATTTCTTCATACAATATATTCCCCATTCTTTTCCTGGAGAGGAATCCTACATATTCATGGTCAGGTTGGCTGCCAGCATAAAGACACTGAGAATGTGAAGAATTGAAGAAATAGGAGGCAGGATGAACAACGAAGACAGTTTTAATGGCCATTTTAAGGAGCTCATACAGAACCACATCACTTTGCAGTGAAACATAAGTCAGGTTAGTTTGATCCAATTTTGGAATGATGACCCCCAACCAACCCAAACTCACCCTGACCTCACCCTAACCCCTACACCCAACATTCCACACCACCGTCTTGAGCTGCAGCACGAAACAACAGGTATCAAGTCACTGTATATGTAGAAGCACAATATACTGTAATAATAAAATAAATGTAATTGAATACAACTCAACATCAATTATAACAATAATAAGATAATCAACGGATGTTTTGTTTCAGGGAGAATTATCAGAGATAAATAAAAGAGAAGGTCTCTTCAGTCTACCTGGCTGCTACATAGCATACATTATACATCAATCATATAGCCGACTACAACAAATAAGTAAATTCTAACAATGTTCTCAGGTGAGGTGTACAGTAGATGTTGATTGCAAAGCAGGCAAAGACCATTATAGCCCCCGTGTCCATGTTTTCTCTATTCGCATGGCACTACCTTGACCCTATCCCGCCATCTCGATTAGTCTCACGCCAGCGCAGACCGCCACACCCCGACCCCCACCCCGAAATCGACAGCCCAACAATGTTCCCAGAATGTCAGACGAGGCTAGAATACGAGAACCCTCTAAGCTAGTCAAGACACGTACCTCTGAAGAGCTGGGGAGCGGGCAGAGCCCATGACCAACGCCCATCCAACTCCCACACTATCGCCACCACTGGACCCACCGAACCCCAAGAGCCAGCACAGACGACACCGACAACAAACACGAAGACGTACTCGCACAACAGCCACCTCTCCCAGCCCAGGAGCGCAAGAGACGAGGAGAACACACAGCCGCCAATACTTAAGCTTCAAAAGGCCCTGTTGTCCAGATATCCCCGAACCAACAAAATTAACACAAAACCACCCAATAAAATCTTAATATTAGAAGCCCCAGCACGGTGACTGAACACCCGTGCCTATGGGGATCCCAAAACTGCGGACGTCTGAGTCTCCAAGCAGGGGCGAAAGCCCAGCTGACCCAAATCATTTCCGAACGCCGCCAGGATAGGGTAGTGACAAGGACAGAGAAGGCTGCAGAGCTGCAGTCCATTTAACGTCTCTCGTCACAGAAGCAGCTCCCCAAAAGATCCTTAGGTTTGTAGCCAGCGCTAATTCGGTCCAATCTAGCTAAGAAAAGAATCCCTACAGAGCTCAGAGTCCGGTGTGAGCTGCACTACGTTGTGGCATTTCAACGGCAGCCATCCTCCTCGGCCCGGAGGAAGAAGGGCAATAAAAACAGCCGTCTGAAGCTCGGATGAGCACCTCCTGAACGAGAAATCTACAGGTTATGGAGGGCCCTAAACACACAATTGACGGAGAACGTAAGAGCGAGAGAAGGAACACAAGGAAACAATGACTAAAAAAGATAATGGTATCTAGGGAAATCCAAAGGCAAAACTTGAAAATAACGATAATCAAGCCAATGAAAAAAAGTGCCTAGATAACACACAGACAGAAGACGACCACAATACCAGAGAAAGCCAGCGAACTCTCCCACAGAACCTGAGCACTGAACGCCCCTCAAGACGAGACATGACTCAGCCAACCCTAGAAAGAGACGACTCGAAAATAACAACGCGACTTACCCACCCGATGGGTGTTAAATCGCGTCTATTGCGAATCGGCCAGCAACCAAAGACAGGAGAGAATAGGAGCAGGACCCCCCAAACAGAGACCGCCTGACAAACAACAACCACCCTTCGCTCTTTGTCCTATCAAGACAATACATTCTTCCAACAACTCTAGCTGTCTACTTGTACTTCTTTACGAACCAGCAGTTTTACTCATCCCTGCTACACACACCTCCGCGTAAATGCTCTAGTTAGACCACCAATATCTCTCTCCTCTCTCGTCCCGTTCCCTCACCATACTCATCTCCCTCGTTCCACTGTTCCTATACTCCAACATCCACTCATCCCTCCTGCATTCTCATTCCATCTCCAAAACATCACCCGGGATTGATTCCAAGAACCAGGCCAATATCTTGCTCTTCTTCCTCTCTGCTTACCCATACCCAAAAGCGCCGCACCTCCTCTCTTCCCCTCACCTTCCTCCCTCCCTCTAGCCTTCTCTTTGGGCTGGGCACTTCCAACTAGCGGGACAGGCAACGGTCAGCAGGGAAACCAAGTCGCTGGCCGATCTCAAACCGTTCTCACGAGCAATAGGCCCCGTGACGAGCCCCTCCCCTGCCACAGAGATATACCATGTGCAGGGCTTGGGGCGCCCCAGCCGAAGGGAGGCGGACCACACGGGCGGCAGCTGAATGCACGGGGAAGAGGGCTGAGGTTAATAGGAGTCGGCCATGCACAGAACCTTCGTTGCGGCCCGGCGGCCTCGGGTAATCATCAAAGTGCCTGGACCAAGCGGTGGCTGGCCGTTGGAGTTCTGGCACGCCTGAGGTTGGAACTGGTGAGCTTGGGTGGATGGTGGGCCTTGAACCACCACACAAGGCCCACATGCAGATAACCCTGGGCCCTAGTCCAGCTCCGTGCGAACAAGATGGTGTGGAGCTGAGGGGAAAGAGGTAGGCTCCGTTCTTGCTCAGGCCACAGACCGGCGGTCAGGCACAGTGGACATATAGGACGCAGTAAAAACCCAAAAAAACCCAAAGCCAAAACGTGTGCAAAAGCGCTCACTCTTCGAGCGTGCTTCAGGAGGTCCAGCACGCTCAACCAAATAGACCCTGAGAAAGGATTGAGAGAGAAAAAGACAGCCGAGAGACGAAGAAGAGAGACTGGAACGAACACCGCAAGAAGAGAGAGAACAGAACAACAAGCCCCACCGCACCGAACCCCAAAACCAGAGACGCAAAACGAGAGAGACGAGAGAGAGAGAGACGAGAGACCCCCAAAAGAAGACCCCACCGCGAAGACAGAAAAGAAACAAGAAACGAGAGAGCAAAGCCAAGAAGAGAGACTCATTGAGCACAGTTCTGGCTACCAGAGGAGAAACCCGGAATCTTCACAACGAACACCCAACGCTACGGAAACTAAGCCCACCCGAGAGGACAGCCCATTCCGCTCACTCTCCTCCCCACGCGGAGAGATCACAAAACAGAGACCTGCGGACCTTTACCGTAAATAATACACTGTGAGCAAATTACTCAACCTAAACGGGGAAATAATCTTCCCAAACAACGATATAATTACAAATACAAAAGAACCTTTCGAAAACTAATAAAAGATGAAAGAAAACCCAATACTAACGAAATATTTATTTGCGCGGAAAAAACCTCGCAAAAGAACCAAAATCCCACAAGTGTTGGCAGACAAGAAAATAGTAGTGCCATACCTGCCAACAAACCTCCAGGATCAGCCAAAAGATGAAAGAGTAGCAACGAAGCAAATAAATGTCAGATCAACCATATCCTTCTCCCCATCACTAAAGTTTTAGTTACCCACTGGCTTTCCCATACCCACAAGCAAATCAATGTGCTCTCAGTCCCATGAGTTGAGACTAGGATCTACTACTGTTAGCTTTAATGTATTGTGGTCTGGATTAAGTATTGGATGTCAATGTCAGTTGATAAGTCTCAAAAATGGTACTTCCCATGAATACGAACTACAAAACACCAGACACCCCACAACCCAAATCAGCCCAAAAAAAAAACCAAACACGATACTATTATTATTGCTGTTAGTAGCCCAACGCCAATTTTCTAGATTTACTACACCCCTTAAATATATATTAATATTGTATATATATTACAGTGGCGCCGAGGAAAACAAGTATTTGACTACACTGCCCGATTTTGGCAGGTTTTCCCCTACTTACCGAAACCAAAGCAACCCCATAATAGAGGATGGCTGCCCACCCTACCACCCAATTTAATATCATAGGTATCAAAGCACTCTCAAACACAGAGTTAGAGAGACGGAAATACTTAAAAACAAAAAATTCCGAAAAATAGACAACAAACGTGTATGATTTATTAAGAAATGTAAAGTTCCAAAGCCATTCCCATATTGACCAAATGACACTGACAGCTATTTAGATATACATCGAAAACTAGCAGAAACTTGAATAAAAAATCTGGACCGGATACAAAGGACAAAAACCTAGTGTTATAGCAATAGATACAAGAAGGATCTAATAGAAACGTTAAAACCTGTAAAGTTCTATGACAGTCCTTCCGCAAACAACAACCCCATTGCAGCAGCGCGACTTTTTCGCCCACTCCTCCCGAGTACAACGCCAACTCTCTCCCAGATCCTTCAGGGTTTTGGGCTGTCGCTGGGGCAATACGACTTTCCACGCTTCCCTCCAAGAAGATTGTTCTATTGGGTTCAAGGGTCTGGAGAACTGGGCTAGGCCACTCCAGGACCTTGAGATAACCCCCTCGTTAACCCGGAATCCCCCGACTACACTTTAGTGCCCTGGCCTCCTGTGTTTCGGGTCGTGGATGCGATGACGATCGAACGAGCCCACAGCCCCGACGACACCCCAAATCACTCTCACACACCCCATTACGTCCAAACTCTTTACGCTAAGAGAACGCCGAAGACCCGGTTCTCCAACCCGTTGGCCGAAAAAATGTCCTGCGGCAGCCGCCGTAAAGAGAACACCAGCCGACGGACCAACACACAGACCGGAGAAAATCACATCAGGCGGCACCAAACCACCCCCATCCATAGGCAATCCATGGTAAAACTCCCCCACCAAAACAAAAAAATAATCGCGCATCCCAATAACCATCACACAAACACTGAACAAACATCATCACCG
>NC_036860.1:71907137-71911772 GCF_002910315.2 Salvelinus sp. IW2-2015
CTGTCCTTGTCGGATTCTTGTTTGATGTTTGCTGTTCCTGTGTCCTTGTTCCGCCCTGTCGTGTTCTTTGCCTTCTTCAGATGCTGCGCGTGAGCAGGTGTCTATGTCAGCTACGGCCTGTGCCCTCCTGAAGCGACCTGCAGTCTGTGGTCGCGTCTCCAGTCGTTCCTCTCTATTGACGAGAGGATTTCAGTTTCCTGTTTTGGATTACCATTGATTATATCCAGGAGAATCATTATTTGTTTAATACTGGAATAAAGACTCTGTTACTATTACGTCGCTTTTGGGTCCTCATTCATCAGCATAACACTGGGTGTCTTCTTTAGACATGTCTACAAGGCTTGCTGCCACCAAATGTCCCTTGGTTCAGGCATGTTCAAAAACCTTTTTTTTTATGGCCGTTTCTTTTATTATTATTATTTACGTCTGAGGCAGAGGATGTTAATGTACATTCCACCCACTCTTTTGCTAGTTTAATCCCTCCAGTCGTTTCTAGACTCAGGCTACCTACCTTTTTGCATGTTGTACAGCTTTGAATTTTGCATGACAAGCCAGAGTTATCATCTTGAACTGCAAATTGCACCTTCTCCGAGCACTTCGTCGGTGTATGACGCACTGCAGGCTTCCTTATTTTCCCTCTGTCAATTAGGTTAGTATTGTGGAGTAACGGCGATGCTGATCCATCATCAGTTTTCTCCTATCACAGCCATTAAACTCTGTAACTGTTATAAAGTCACCATTGGCCTGTAGGTGAAATCCCTGAACTGTTTCCTTCCTCTCCGGCAACTGAGTACAGAGATGAGGTAGTCATAAAAAAAGGATGTTAAACACTAGTATGGCACACAGAGTGAGTCCTGAACTAATTTAGGCTTGCCATAACAAAGGGATTGAATACTTATTTCAGCTTTTCATTTTGAATACATTTGTAGAAATGTATGAAAACATAATTCCACTTTGACATTATAGGGTATTGTGTGTGGACCAGTGACACACAATCTCAATGTAATCCATTTTAAATTCAGGCTGTAACACAGGAAAATGTGAAAAAAGTCAAGGGGTTTGAGTACTTTCTGAATACACTGTGTAAAACAGGACAAATATAAGCCTCCCCTATTTGACCTGGACCTATAGTACCTGACTTTGGAAAAAGGCTGAATCCATCATGTATATTTCCCTCATAGACACTGTCACTCAAAACATTTCCCCTACTATTTGTCGCCACCTTCTGGAGTTGCCTCAGAATTTCTTCATACAATATATTCCCCATTCTTTTCCTGCAGAAGGAATCCTACATATTCATGTCAGGTTGGCTGCCAGCATAAAGACACTGAGAATGTGGAAGAATTGAAGAATAGGAGGCAGGATGAACAACGAAGACAGTTTTAATGGGCCATTTTAAGGAGCTCATACAGAACCACATCACTTTGCAGTGAAACATAAGTCAGGTTATGGTTTGATCCAATTTTTGGAATGATGACCCCCAACCCAAACCCAAACTCACCCTGACCTCACCCTAACCCCTACACCCAACATTCCACACCACCTGTCTTGAGCTGCAGCACAGAACAACAGGTATCAAGTCACTGTATATGTAGAAGCAATATACTGTATATAAAATAATTGTAATATGAATACAACTAACATCAATTATAACAATAATAAGAATATCAACGGGATGTTTTGTTTCAGGGAGAATTATCAGAGATAAATGTAAAGGGTCTCTTCATTACTTGTACATACATACATTATACATCTATATAGATCCATAGTTTCTCTTTTAGGTGAGGTGTGTGTTTGATTGACAGCAGGAATCTGCCCCTGGTCCATGTTTCTCTTGTGATCTTTGACCTATAGAGTCCGTTAGTCTCCGCAGCGCAGACGGGGTCGACAGACTGTTCCAGTTAAAACAGGCTGGTGAGCTCTAGCTAGTAGCTACCTCTGAGAGCTGGAGCGTGGGCAGAGCATGGCCACGCTCCCTCCTTCCATGGGACGACGACAGCAACACACGGGACGTTACGCACACAGCCCCTTGAGAGGCGCTAGGGAGACCCCCTACTAAGCGTCCAGGCATGTTGTGATTGACAATTAACAAAAATAAAAATCTTAATTAAGAGCACTGTGCAAGTGTATGGGGTCCTGCGGAGGTTGGAGTCTCCAGCAGGGGGAGCCAGTGCATCATTGTAGAGGCCAGGTAGGTAGTGACAGACAGAGAGAGGCTGCAGAGCTGCAGTCCTTTAACGTCTCTCTCACAGACAGCTCCCCAGGTTAGTTTGTGCAGTAATGGTCCTCTAGCTAGGATCCCTACAGAGCTCAGAGTCCGTGTGAGCTGCACTACGTTGTGCATTTCAACGGCAGCCTCCTCCTCGGCGAGAAGGGCAAAAGGGTTGAAGCTCGGGATGATGCATGGAAGGGCAGATCTACAGGTGTATGGAGTAAACATACGGGAGAAGATAGAGGAGGAGAGAAGGAAAGGACATGCTATGGGTATCCTAGGGGAATCCAAAGGCGAACTTGTGCGGTATGAAATGCCAATGTAAGGTGCCTGTACCCGCAGGGCACTGCCCAGAGAAAGACAGCGAGACTCTCCTGACAGACTGACTGACTCAACGAATTGACTGACTGAGAGACTGACTGAACTCGCTAATATGGGTGTTATTCGCTCTTTCGAATCCAAGAGAGAGAAATAGGACAGGAGAGAGAGCTGACAGAGACATTTCTTCTTTGTCTCTAAAACAATACATTTTCAAACTTGTGTCTCTTGTCTTTTACGATGAGTTTTCTTCCCCGTCCCTTGCTCTATTTGCTGTTTCTCTTCTGCTCTTTCCCTCTCACCATCTCTCTCCCTCTCCCTTTCCTTCTCCATCTCCTTCATTCTCTCCTTCTCCATCTCCTTCATTCTCTCCTTCTCCCTCTCCTCTTTTTTCCTTTCTATCTCACTCTGCCTGTCCATCTTCGGGGGTGTTAAAGGAACCATCCATGTTCTTTGCTCTTCTCCTCTCTGCTTCTCAAGCCCCCTCTCTCTTTCTATTCTCCTCTCCCTGTCTCTCTTTGGGTGGACTCCACTGCGGGTACAGGCAACGGGTCAGCAGGAACCATCGCTGGCCGTCTCGTTCTCAGAGATGGCCTCGTGAGAGCCTGCTGCCCTATACTGTGGGGGCTGTGGTGGGAGGGGAGGCAGAGATGGGCGCTGAGTCAGGGGATGGTGTTGAGTAATAAGCTGGGCCTGGAGCTGTGGTTGGGCCTCGGGCTGGGGTTTAGCCAGGTGTTGGGACAGCGGCTGGGCCTGGGGTCGGGTCTGGGCCTGAGGTTGGAGAAGGTGAGGTTGGGGTGGATGGTGGGGCTGGGCCTGGTACTGGGCCTGTGCTTGCAGTGGATGGTGTTGGAGCTGAGGGGAGGTAGCTCCGTTCTTGCTCAGGCCACAGGACTGGGTGGCACAGTGGATCTGACGCAGCGTGTCCAAAGCCTCACTCTTAGCGTGCTTCAGGAGGTCCGCCTGACCCTGAGAGAGAGCAAGACAAATGAGAAAGAGAGAGAGAATGCTGTCACTCATGTGTTTTAGTAATGCCCTCTATATCAGACGGGTGTCAGAGGAAGGCCCAAACATTTTTCAGACTCCAGCCACCCAAGCCATAGATAGTTCTCTCTGCTACCGCACGGCAAGCGGTACCAGTGCACCAAGTCTAGAACCAACAGGACCCTAAACAGCTTCTACCCCCAAGCCATAAGGCTGCTAAACAAGACTGCTAAATAGCTAATCAAATGGATACCCACTGCTGCTACTGTCTATTATCTATCCCGTTGCCTAGTCACTTTAACCCTACATATATGTATAAAGCTACCTCAATTACCTCGTACCCCTGCACATCGACTCAGTATTGGTACTCCCTGTATATAGCCATGTTATTTTTACTTGTCATTGTTATGCGTTAGTCACTGTGTATTTATTCCTCGTGTCACTATTTCTGTTTTTTATCTTTAACTCTGCATTGTTGAAAAAGGATCCGTAAGTCAGCATTTCACTGTTAGTCTACACCCGTTGTTTACATGTGACAAAGCATGTGACAAATACAATTTAATGCACTACATTATTTTAGCCAGCGGATGGCAGCCTACATCCATGCTGCAGTGTGGTTGGAGGAATTATCTGCGGTTCCTCAGAGCCCCTTCAAAAGTAATCTGTTGATAAGTGATCCCACACCATCATCATCGTCCTCTTTATTTCGGAACACCCCAGAGATGAAACCGGGCCAGATGGGGAGGAAGTTGTCAGGGCAGGCATCCCGCTTTATGGCGTTGTAAAGTCAATCAGGGCAGTTTCCGTGGCTGCCTTGGTTTCTGAGTGAAAGAATGGGCTACTGCAGCCCTGCTGGCTCTATTCTGTACTGTTGGGGGCCTGGATTCATCTCCGTAGACACTCAGACTGGAAAGACGTAGAAAGGGGTTCCTGGGGCTTCATCCTCAACAACAAAACAGCCCCCTCCAAAACTTGTGTCCCTAAAAAAAAAAAATCACTACTAAAGCCACTTAACACTCCCCTCTTCTTTTCTCCCCTCTTGTCTTCTCTCTATATCCTTACCACTGTCACTATCCCAGTGTTTCTCTTTCTCCATGTCCTCCACCACTATCCCACCCACC
>NC_036860.1:71914713-71921737 GCF_002910315.2 Salvelinus sp. IW2-2015
CTTCTCATTCTCTTCTCTCTCTCTCTCTCTTCTCTCTCTCCTCTCTCTCTCTGCTCTCTCTCTCTCTCTCTCTCTCTCTCTCTCTCTCTCTCTCTCTCTCTCTCGGGCTGAATGGAGAGGTGACTGCCTGGACTTGGGCTGCCAAGCCTGGCTGGCACACACTGCCTCATACCAAATGTTCACCACCACAAAGAGAGGTATTTTGGCTGATAATGTGCCCGTGTTTGCTGTGCTATGTAGATACGGACATGCAGCCTGTACCCATAACTCACCGTACAGACACGAGGAAGGAGGAAGGGGGGAGAAGGATGAGAGGTGGAGGGATGGAGGGGGTAAGGCATTAGGTTTTATGTGTCCACGTTAGGCTTCTTAAGTGCATAATTATTAAGTCCTTTAGTTCTATAGAGTGAATTAAAGCTTAATTAAGATAAGACTGCCAGCCACATATGCTGCCAAAGAACAATGAGTCCAAACAAAATAGGCTGAGCAACACACTTTTTGAAGGTGCATCTCGAACTACTATTAACATTGTCTCGTGGCTAGCACTACCTTTGAGCGTTCTATTTCCATCCTGTCTTCTATCCTTTTCCATTTTTTCCTATAACTTTGCCTCTGGTCCTGTTTGACGCAGCCCAGACGTCTCCCTGGTAAAAAGGTCCTTTGGAATCAAATGGTCCCTGGTCACATCCTCCCCCTCTCTCTGGCTGCCAGCCCGGCAGAGCCCCAAACCAGGCTAAACACTTCACTCAATCCTGAAGAATTACATCCAGAAGAGATCGACAACACACATCACACATTCCCTCGATGTCCTTATTTGTGTCTTGGCGAGACGGTGGCGAGGCTTAGTGCTTTATCAGTGTTGCTATTACCACAGGTAATGATTCATTGAGGCTGTGAAACGAGGGCGTTGGGCCCCGTTTTATATGATTGTGGGCCTGTGTTACAGGCGAGGAGACGGGGGAGAGGGCATAGAAGGGAGAGAGAGAGAGAGGGAAAATAGAGGGGAGAGAGGGGACATAGAGGGGAAAGGAGAGTGAGATGAAGAGGGGAGAGAGAAGGGGGAGAGCGTGACACCAATGGCCCACCTAAGGGCACGTCTGCTGGGTCCAAACTCCCGGGAGAGGGGGTGATGGTGGAGAGGGGTGGAGCCTTCTGTGCATGTCGGCTAACAAATGGTGTGCAATGGTATCATCCTACATGAAGAAATACTACAGTTTACTATAGAATATTACAGTACTTACCATATAATTCTATAGTAAAACATAGTATACTGTAGAATACTATACTACACACTGTAGTATCCCTCGATCATGTGTAGTACTTACTATATAATGTTGTAGTATACTGCAGAATACAGTCGTGGCCAAAAGTTTTGAGAATGACACACATTAAATTCCACAAAGTTTGCTGCTTCAGTGTCTTTAGATATTTTTGTCAGATGTTACAATGGAATACTGAAGTATATTTACATGCATTTCATAAGTGTCAAAGGCTTTTATTGACAATTACATGAAGTTGATGCAAAGAGTCAATATTTGCAGTGTTGACCCTTCTTTTTCAAGACCTCTGCAATCCGCCCTGGCATGCTGTCAATGAACTTCTGGGCCATATTCTGACTGATGGCAGCCCATTCTTGCATAATCAATGCTTGGAGTTTGGCAGAATTTGTGGGGTTTTGTTTGTCCACCCGCCTCTTGAGGATTGACCACAAGTTCTCAATGGGATTAAGGTCTGGGGAGTTTCCTGGCCATGGACCCAAAATATCGATGTTTTGTTCCCCGAGCCACTTAGTTATCACTTTTGCCTTATGGCAAGGTGCTCCATCATGCTGGAAAAGGCATTGTTCGTCACCAAATGTTCGCTGGATGGTTTGGGAGAAGTTGCTCTCCGGAGGATGTGTTGTACCATTCTTTATTCATGGCTGTTCTTAGGCCAAAATTCTGAGTACCCCACTCCCCTTGGCTGAGAAAGCAACCCACACATGAATGGTGCTCAGATGCTTTACTGGTGGCATGACACAGGACTGACTGTACACTCACCTTGTCTTCGTCCGACAAGCTTTTTTTCCGGATTCCCCAAACAATCGGACAGGGATTCATCAGAGAAAATGACTTTACCCCAGTCCTCAGCACGTCATCCTTGTACCTTTTGCAGAATATTGCTGGACTTTCTTGGGCGCCCTGAAGCCTTCTCCACAACATTTGAACCGCTCTCTTGAAGTTCTTGATGACCGATAAATGGTTGATTTAGGTGCAATCTTACGCAGCATATCCTGCTTGTGAAGCCCTTTTTGTGGCAAGCAATGATGACGGCACGTGTTTCCTTGCAGGTAACCATGTTGACAGAGAAGAACAATGATTCCAAGCACCACCCTCCTCTTGAAGCTTCCAGTCTGTTATTCGAACTCAATCAGCATGACAGAGTGATCTCCAGCCTTGTCCTCGTCAACAATCACACCGTGTTAATAAGATAATCACTGACATGATGTCAGCGTTCCTGTTTGTGGTAGGGCTGAAATGCAGTTGAAATGTTTTTGGGGATTCAGTTCATTTGCATGGCAAAGAGGGACTTTGCATAATTGCAATCATCTGATCACTCTTCATAACATTCTGGAGTATATGAAAATTGCCATCATACAGAACTTGAGGCGCAGACTTTGTGAAAATTCATATTTGAGTCATTCTCAAAACTTTTGGCCACGACTATATATACTACAGTTTTCTTTTACTATAGTATTTATACTATAGTGAACTGTAAATACTACAGTATACTACAGTAAGCACTACAGTGAATACTACAGCAAAGTCTGCAAAAACACTACAGTGAATACTCGACCCCATCCCCTTCTCCCTTCTCCAGACCATCTCTGGAGACCTTCTCCCATTCCTCACTTCCCTCATCAACTCATCCCTGACCACTGGCTGCGTCCCCTCTGACTTCAAAATGGCCCGAGTCGCTACCCTCCTCAAGAAACCAACACACTACTCATCTGGCATCAAAACCCACAGACCTGTATCCCTTCTTTCTTTTTTTCTTTCCAAAACACTTGAGCGTGTTGTCTCTGATCAACTTTCTCGTTATCTCTCTCAGAACGACCTTCTTGACCCTAACCAGTCAGGCTTGGGTCACTCAACCGAGACTGCTCTTCTCTGTGTCATGGAGGCTTTTCACTCTTCCAAAGCTGACTCTCTCTCCTCTGTTCTCATCCTCCTAGATCTATCCACTGCCTTCGACACTGTGAACCATCAGATCCTCCTCTCCACCATCTCAGGGCTGGACTTCTCAGGCTCTGCCCACTCTTGGATTGAATCCTACCTAGCAGGCCGCTCCTACCAGGTGACATGGAGAGGATCTGTGTCTGCCCAACGTATTCTCACTACTGGTGTCCCCCAGGGCTTGGTTCTAGGCCTTCTCCTATTCTCGCTATACACCAAGTCACTTGGCTCTGTCATAACCTCACATGGTCTCTCCTATCATTGCTATGCGGATGACACTCAACCACTTTTCTCCATCCCCCCTTCTGACACCCAGGTGGCGACACGCATCTCTGCGTGCTTGGCAGATATCTCAACTTGGATGTCCGCCCACCACCTCAAGCTCAACCTCGACAAGACGGAGCTCTTCCTCCTGGGGAAGGCCTGCCCGCTCAAAGACCTCTCCATCACGGTTGACAACTCCACAGTGTCACCCTCCCAGAGTGCAAAGAACCTTGGCGTGACACTGGACAACAACCTGTTGTTCTCTGCAAACATCAAAGCAGTGACTCGCTCCTGCAGGTTCATGCTCTACAACATCCGTAGAGTACAAGCCTACCTCACACAGGAAGCGGCGCAGGTCCTAATCCAGGCACTTGTCCTCTCCCTTCTGGACTACTGCAACTCGCTGTTTGCTGGGCTCCCCGCTTGTGCCATCATACCCCTGCAACTTATCCAGAACACTGCAGCCAACCTGGTTTTCAACCTTCCCAAGTTCTCTCATGTCACCCCGCTTCTCTGACACTCCACTGGCTTCCAGTCGAAGCTCACTTCCACTACAAGACCATGGTGCTTGCCTACGGAACAGCAAGAGGAACTGCCACTCCCTACCTTCAGTCTATGCTCAAACCCTACACCCCAACCTGAGTACTCCATTCTGCCACTTCTGGTCTCTTGTCCCTCCCACCCTTACAGGAGGGCAGCTCCCTCTCAGCTCAGTCAAAGCTCTTCTCTGTCCTGGCACTGCAATGGTGGAACCAGCTTCTCACTGGAGCTAGGACAGCAGAGTCCCTGCCTATCTTCCGAAAACATCTGAAACCCTACCTCTTCAAAAAGTATCTTAAATAATCCTCCTACTCTCCTAAGACCCCCCACCCCCCTAAAATGTAAATAGTACACTACAGTATTTTTCTCATGTGGGATGTGTTATCATGTTAGTTACTGCTGAGCCCACAGATACAGCCGTAGGCCGGAGCTGCACCATTTAATTAAGAGATTTAAAGATTACAAAGAAGGGAGGTGCCAATTAGCCAAATTGCTGTCTTAAGATGTAATCTCTTGGGAGAGTAYAGCAGCAACATCACTTCTGTAAATTACTGGAAGTTGTTGCAAATCAATTAACCTTGTGAACTTATGCAGACCGAAGCAGTATTTCTAAGGAATGATGCACTAGCCTTACATTGCTAGTGTTATCTTGACAAAGTGTGTGGATGTACACTATACAGTACACTATCCATTAGTCTTTAAAAGTACAGTATCTTGTCAAAGAGTTTCCTGTGTTTTAGGACGGATGGATGGATGTATTGTACTCATACCTTGAGGACGGTGATGTTCCAGGCGTAGCTCTCCATGGCTTTCTGTAGCTTCCGGCCTTTCAGGCCCTCCTTCGCCCCGATCCTGTGAAGGTCCACATGGAAATCCAGTCCTGGACAAACACAAACACAAGAGGTGAATGGACTGTTTATAGGGTACAGGCAGCCCAGGTCAGAGGGGTTAGGATAAAGCGGAAGTCCGTTGGACCGTGTGTCCATTTGGACAATAAAATAACGTTATTCATCTTCAGCTGTAGGGTGTTCTGTACCATCACCACCCCAGGCGGTCCCATGGCCTGTAGGGCTTACTGTACCATCACCACCCCAGGCGGTCCCATGGCCTGTAGGGCTTACTGTACCATTCACCACCACAGCCGTCCCATGGCCTGTAGGTGTACTGTACCATCACCACCCCGGCGGTCCCATGGCCTGTAGGGCTTACTGTACCATCACCACCCCAGGCGGTCCCATGGCCTGTAGGGCTACTGTACCATCACCCCGGACGGTCCCATGGCCTGTAGGGTGTACTGTACCAATCACCACCCCGACGGTCCATGGCCTGTAGGCGTCTTACCATCACCCCCCGGACGGTCCATGGCCTGTAGGGCTTACTGTACCATCACCACCCTGGACGGTCCCATGGCCTGTAGGGCTTACTGTACCATCACCGCCCGAATGACCTGTAGGGCTTACTGTACCATCACCACCCCGGACGGTCCCATGGCCTGTAGGGCTTACTGTACCATCACCGCCCCGATGACCTGTAGGGCTTACTGTACCATCACCACCCCAGACGGTCCCATGGCCTGTAGGGCGTACTCTACCATCACCACCCTGGACAGTCCCATGGCCTGTAGGGCTTACTGTACCATCACCACCCTGGACGGTCCCATGGCCTGTACTGTACTGCTTTAAATCTGTCCACTGTCCAGATCATGGATTGACACAGACTTCTACAGTACACAGCTACTGTAATGCTGAGTACAGCTGCTTCCCTGGACACTTTTTCAGCGTTTGAGGACAAAGTCTAAATACAGAGCAACTTCCCAGACATTTCCCTACCCGACATGTTCTGTGCTCCACTTAAAAAGTCCCCTCAACAAAGTATGCCATCGCCATTCCGGTTCCCCATGGCACACATTGGCACAGCCATTTCTCCATCCCTCCTGCAGAGCCACCCCTTGACAGGCACGCGTCCATAAAACCCCACACACCACCACAGTTCAGAGGCTGAGAATCACCCTAGCCGAGAGGCATGGAGAACAAGAGAGGGAAAGAGAGAAATATATTATTAGTGAGCTGCTTCTGAGCAGTAGTATAACTGGGGCATCCATGTGTTATAAATAGCACCTGGGCGTGATACTAACAACAATAATAACGGTGAGCAGCAATACGTTTCTAGCCAGAGGTCATTTCTCTCTTTCTCTCTCTCTCTCTGTGCCCAGCCTTCTGACACCGCGCTCCTCTCATCCATCCATCTACTCATCTACCCATCTCTCTCTCGCCTGGCTTACTGTACTGCCCGTTCTTTCAAAGTGGTAATAATCAGTGTTGTTATATTAAGCTGTTTGGTTCCCATTTATTTGACGGTTGAATATTTTTGTACCGTGTTTCCACGAGCTGTCAGTGAAATGAATCAGTGAGATATCATATCCTGAACCTCAACCCGTTCATTTATCTCCTTTATATTCACAACAAAACCAAAAGTAAAGGTGTCAGACTCAGTTCTTCAAAGGGGCGATCTGCAGTTGCTACATCAATTTTTGGACTTTTAATTTATATGAATTTATATATATTTATATGTACCTGTTCCTTCTTGAAGAATATGACATAGAAATGAGCTTAGTTCAACTGTCAAATCCAATCAGAACCCAAAATATAAGCTTGTTTTACCAATGTTGTAAACATTATACATGTAAAAAAAACTCTGTATAGCCTCCAAACATGCTTAAAAATAAAAATAAATATATATTGGATGGTCAGTCCTTGCATCCATAGCTCTGTCTATAAGAGTGTTTACATTTTTCTCCAGGCCCATCCCTCAGCTTGAGGAACCTTGTGGCACACAGCCTCTCATACCATTTCATTTCCCAATTGTCCTTTTCCCCTCCGGTGACACACTTGTCCTGTTCCCATCCGGTGACACACTTGTCCTGTTCCCATCCGGTGGCACACTTGTCCTGTTCCCATCCGGTGGCACACTTGTCCTGTTCCCCTCCGGTGGCACACTTGTCCTGT
>NC_036860.1:71923712-71933013 GCF_002910315.2 Salvelinus sp. IW2-2015
AGAGAGAGAGAGAGAGAGAGAGAGAGAGAGAGAGAGAGAGAGAGAGTAACAGAAATCAAAAAAGAGAGGCTCCGAGCCGAGCTTCATTTATTTATTATGAGTGATGTGCTGCGAGGGAGGGAGCAGCCAACGCCGGATTTCATCACAGGACACCGCAGAGAATGGGATTTTCTCTGTCCGGAACGGCGGCATTGACTATGTAAAGACAGGGGTCTCTTTATCCCCTGCATTTCCATGGTAATGGGATCCATGGTGAGAGGCTGCTAACCATACCAACGCAGCCAGAGGCGGCGGAGAATCTCACCAAGGGACAGACAGGGGGAGGGGAGGAAGGGATATCAATAAATAAACATAACCATGTCCATGCAGCCTGTGCCTCCTCCCTCCTCCCTCCATCAGTCCTCCTGCCCTATACCCACGCTAGCCAGTCTACTGCTGCTGTCTCTCTGGTGCCAGGGCTGGAAAAACCCATTAAAACGAGTGATATGAACTCTGTGGTTCTCTTAAACAATTATAGGGGTATATACATGATGTGCATGTTATGAAAAGCACCATGTATGCACGTATACATACAAACACACACACACACACATTCATGCAGACACTTGTGCACACAGCCACAGGTAGCATCTGTGTGCCAGAACGTATGTCACAGATGCCTGAGTGGTTGTTCATTAGTGCGGTCGGCGTTGTGGTGAGCCATCAATAGAACCCAGGGGGTTTCGTTAGACAGACACCTCTGTAGGTGCATGCAGAGAGGAGTTAGCGGGGACATCTGGTCGCCTCACGTCCCGCCTCTCTCTCGCTCTCTCTCGCCTCATCAACACATCAGCGCCACTTCCCAAATTAAACTGATTAGAAGCAATAATGGCTGGGCATAATGATCACAGAGAGGGGGTGGAGGAAGGAGGACAGAGAGAATAGCCATTCAAACAGAGTGCTGTTTTCTCTACCGCATGTATTTCAAACGGCTGTGTGTGTGTGTGTGTGTTTGTGTTTATGTATGTGTTGATGGAGGGGACTGTCATCGGTGATCAAAGCTTGATCAGCTTGATCAATTATAAGCGGCATGATGACACACGTGTCCCACTGTGACAGCCCCACGCTGACATGTACCTCAAATAACCAGTGCAGGTGTCAGCTGCAATCAGACATCATGGTAGACACACACCCAAAGAACCTTTCTGTCGATCACTGCCAGCTCTATCTGGGTTGTAATATCCCCTTTTTGTGGTTTCTCACCCCGCAACTAAATGCTAATTATACCTTTTGCCATCAATATCTATTATAGGACATAAACCTTCTATTCCATGTAAATGTACCTCTCCCACCCCCTCTTCTCGCCCCTCTCTCTCTCTCTGCATATCCTCATCTTTTTAGGCTCTTAACATGTAAAGTGTCTATGTTGACCATCACACAGTCCTGAACTGACCTCTAAATGTCCTCTGAATAACTTAGTGAACATAGATGGTTAGGGTATCTACCTACAGTGGCTAAATGGATTCCTATTGGGGCCATCAGTCAACACGTAACCAGTTTGGACTGTGGGTTCAGGGGGCCATAATAGACTTTAGTCCCAACTTCAAACAAGTTATCCTTATTTAAAGCCAGGAGAACACACACTGAGACCTGTGTTTACATTGAGAGCTGTCAGGGTATGATAACCTGCCTCCCCACCCTCTGCAGGCTGGCAGGGCCTAAGGCCTAACTCTGTGGGCAGAGAGCTAGGAGATGAGTTACACACTGACACACAAAGCATCAGCCGTTTGAAATGGAAGACGACACCGCTGTCATCGCCCAGCTGGTGGACAGAGCGAGAGAGGGAGGGAGAATGAGAGAGAGAGAGAGGGTTGGGCTGGGAGGGACGAAGGGAGAGAGAGAGAGAGATAGGTAATGGCGCAAGGGTTGATGGCTAAATTGTGCCACACTGTGTTTATCACTAAACACACTCGCCAATCTCTAAATGGACTGGAAACATTGACTCCTTGCCTAACATCGAATTCCTTTCGATCCTTTGTCATTGGTTAACTGGCTGAACCCCTGCGATTGTCACTGACCAAAAGCACAGGATACATCCTGATCTGCAGTCGGAGGGGATTCTTTGGTTCCGTCTTGAATAACTGGCTGATCTCAAAATAGCTGTCTGATCGGGCCATGCAGTCAAGCGGCTCTCTCCTCCCTGACTGGTTCTGGTGGTTGGCCTTTGTTTTTTGATTGGCTGGCAGACGGCCATATTTGTGTGTGGGCTGGCTGGTTGACCTCTGCCCTCCGGAGTTCCACGCTACAGCAGAGACTCAATGAGGCGTCCACACAGTCGCTAGGGGCCCTCCCTGCTTCCTGTCCTGGCCGCTTTATTAAAACCATACATACACGTGGACGCACACACGTACGCACCCACAGACACACACACATGCACTGAATGAGCCAACCATCCCTATTCTAGTTTTCCCCATCGTTGGTTTTATTACCGGTGGTGTAGCAGTGCTCCCCATGCCCAGGTGCCTTATGGGTAAACAGCGGTGTGCTGTCGTGTCTCCGTGGGGCTGCTGAGAGCCCAGCCATGTGTGTCACAGCTGCTTCAGCTTCCTGTGTTTGTAGTTCCTTCGCCGCACACTTTCTCTTTTTCCATTCCTTTTTGTTCCGCCTGGCCAAGCAATACCAAAACAGCGCCCTTGTCAGAAAACATGAGCTGGGATGCAGAGGCACGGGAGAAGTTAAGTCTCAGAAATCTGTGTGAATCCAGCAGAGAGGTGGGGGAGAGGGGAGGGATGGCTGCAGGACATGTCTTTTTACGACTGGGCTGGGTGAAGGGTGGGGTGGAGGAGGGTGAGGGAGGGAGCTGGGTGTTAGAGAAAGTGTTATGTTGTGAGGCTGAGGGCCCATAGGGGTTCTTTTTTCCCCGTTGCCCCACCCCCAATGTTTTCTTATTACATAACCCACCCCTTGACATCCCACTACTGACACCAACACACAGCTGTGTGACTGTATAGCTGTGCAGTTACTGGTGGGGTTTCAGCCATGCTTAGCCCAGGGCTTCTTATGGGGCTGTTCTATGGAGGAGCGGGGGAGTGCATTCTGATTCAAGCCCAGATTTCATGCTCCATCCCTGGGTAATAGGGAAGCACGACACTGGCACAGGGACATGRTGCTGCCCACATGGAGGTGGCTGGGCATGGGCATGAGCCTGCTACTGTGAGACTGAGGGGAGGCCTGTGGGGTGTAGATTTGGCACACTGGGTGGACATGTGCAAGCCTGTCCAGTGGCTTCAGTGTCTGATGAATTCCCCCAACCATCTCAGTACCACTCTTACACACTCTCTCTCTCACACACACATTTTAGGGGACCTACAATCCTATTTTCCCTAACCCTAATCCAAACCTAACTCCTAACCCTAACCACTAAACCCTTAACCTAATTCTAAACCTAAGACTAATTGTAACCCTAACTCTAAACCTAAGCTTAAAATAGCCTTTGTCCTCATAGGGATGTGGGAAATGTCCTCACGAGGAAGAATTTTGCTTGTTTTACTGTCCTTGTGGAGACTTTTGGTGATTTTAGCTCCCCACAAGGATAGAAGAACCAATCATCTCACTCACACGCACGCACGCACACACGCACGCACGCACGCACACACACACACACACACACACACACACACACACACGAGTCTTTACCACAGAGTGTGTCTTCAGTAAGACAGTCCTGTGTGTCTCTACGCGTGTAAGCCCTGTCTCTGCCTGGTTCAGTTAACATGTGGATGTTTTTCATTCCATCCACAGTTCATTCTGAATATTATATATACAGTGCCTTCAGAAAGTATTCAAACCCCTTGATTTATTCCCACATTTTGTTGTGTTACAGCCTGAAAAAAAATGTATTACATTTTTTCGCACCCATATCCACACAATAACCTATAATGGCAAAGTGAAAATATGTTTTTAGACATTTTTGCACATTTGTTGAAAATGAAATACAGAAATATCTAATTCACATACGTATTCACACACCTGAGTCAATACATGTCAGAATCACATTTGGGAGTGATTACAGCTGTGAGTCTTTCTGGGTAAGTCTCTATGACTCACCTGGATTGTACAATATTTGCACATTATTCTTTTTTATTATTATTCAAGCTCTGTCAAGTTGCTTGTTGATCATTCATTGCTACACACCCATTTTCAAGTCTTGCCATAGATTTTCATGCCGATTTAAGTCAAAACTGTAACTTGGCCACTTAGAAACATTCACTGTCTTCTTGGTACTCAACTCCAGTCTATATTTGGCCTTGTATTTTAGGTTATTGTCCTGCTGAAAGGTGAATTTATCTCCCAGTGTCTGTTGGAAAGCAGCTTTTCCTCTAGGATTTTGCCTGTGCTTAGCTCTATTCCGTTTATTTTTATCCTAAAAAACTCACTAGTCCTTGCCGATGACAAGCATACCCATAACATGATGCTGCCACCACCATGCTTGAAAATATGAAAGTTGTACTCAGTGATGTGTTGTGTTGGATTTGCCCCAAACATAACACTTTGTATTCAGGACATAAAGTTAATGTTTGCCAGTTTTTTTGCAGTATTACTTTAGTGCCTTATTGCAAACAGGATGCAAGTTTTTGAATAATTTTACTCTGTACAGGCTTCCTCCTTTTCACATTTACACATCATTCACATCATTTAGGTTAGTTTTGTGGAGTAACTACAATGTTGTTGATCCATCCTCAGTTTTCTCCTATCACAGCCATTAAACTATGTAACTGTTTTAACGGCACCATTGGCCTCATGGTGAAATCCCTGAGTGGTTTCCTTCCTCTCCGGCAACTGAGTTAGGAAGGACGCCTGTATTTTAGTGGCTGCGTGTATTGATACACCATTCAAAGTGTAATTAATAACTTCACCATGCTCAAAGGGATAGTCAATGTCAGCTTTTTTCATCTCCTAATAGGTTCCCTTCTTTTGCGAGGCATTGGAAACCCTCCCTGGTCTTTGTGGTTGAATCTGTGTTTGAAATTCACTGCTTGACTGAGGGACCTTACAGATAATTGTATGTGTGGGACACAGAGCTGAAGTAGTCATTCATAAATCATGCTAAACACTATTATTGTACAACTTATTATGTGACTTGTTAAGCACATTTTTACTCATTAACTTATTTAGGCTTGCCATAACAAAAGGGTTGAATACTTATTGACTCTAGACATTTCAGGTTTTAATTTGTAATCCATTTGTAAAACTTTCTAAAAACATAATTCCACATAATGGGGTATTGTGTGTTGGCCAGTAACACCATATCTCAATATAATTCATTTTGAATTTGTTGTAACATAACAAAATGTGGAAAAAGTCAAAGGGTGTGAATAAATATATACTGTACACTCCCCAACGTATTTATTTGGCCAGTGAAGCTAAAACGTTTAATTTGGCTTTATACTCAAACAATTTGGTATTATATGTACTATAGTACATATCTGTTTTCATACATATCTGTTTTACCGTTTAGAAATGAATCTAGTCATAAATATTTGGACAAATTCACTTAGTGTTTTCAGTTTAGTCAAAATGTTTGCATTTGGTCTCATATTCTTAGCACATCAAGCTTGTGACTACAAAGTTGTTGGATGCATTCTGCAGTTTGTTTTGGTTATGATTCGGATTATGTTGTGCCCAATTGAAATGAATGGTAAATAATGTATTGTGTTATTCTGGAGTTGCTTTTATTGTAAATTTGAATAGAATGTTTCTAAACACTTCTACATTAATGTGGATGCTACCATGGTTACAGATCATCCTGAATGAATGAATAATGATGAGTGAGAAAGTTACAGTGTCAAAGATCATACCCCCAAGACATGCGAACCTCTCACCATTACCAGGGAGGTTAGCATTTTTTTTAGGGGGGGGGGGGTATTATTTATGCCTCTGTAACAAAGCTGGAGTCTTTGACAATTTGTTGCGCCTTCCTCTAACACTACCTGGTATTGAGGTCCTGGATGGCAGGGAGCTCGACACCAGTGATGTACTGGGCCGTACTCACCACCCTCTGTAGCGCCTTGCAGTTGCTGTACCAAGCGGTGATGCAGCCAGTCAAGATGCTCTCAGTGGTGCAGCTGTAGAACTTTTGGAGGATCTGAGGACCCAGGCCAAATCTTTTCAGCCTCCTGAGGGGGAAGGGACGTTGTAGTGCCCTCTTAAAACTGTGTTGGTGTGTGTGAACCATGTTAATTACTTAGTGATGCGGAGGAACTTGAAACTCTCAACCTGCTCCACTACAGCCCCATCGATGTGGATGGGGGCGTGCTCGCCCCTCCATTTCCTGTAGTCCTCGATCAGCTCCTTTGTCTTGCTGACGTTGAAGGAGAGGTTGTTGTCCTGGCACCACACTGCCAGGTCTCTGACCTCCTCTGTCACGTCCTGACCATAGTTCTTATGTGTTTTGCTTGTTTTAGTGTTGGTCAGGACGTGAGCTGGGTGGGCATTCTATGTTGTGTGTCTAGTTTGTCTGTTTCTGTGTTCGGCCTAATATGGTTCTCAATCAGAGGCAGCTGTCAATCGTTGTCCCTGATTGAGAATCATATATAGGTGGCTTGTTTTGTGTTGGGGATTTGTGGGTGGTTGTTTTCTGTGTCAGTGTTTGTGCCACACGGGACTGTGACGGTTAGTTTGTTTGTTATTTTGTATAGTGTCTTGTTTTCATGTTCATTAAATCATGGAAACTTACCACGCTGCACATTGGTCCTCCGATCCTTCTCGCCTCTCCTCGTCCGAGGAGGAGGAAGAGCTAGATTGCCGTTACATCCTCCCTACAGGCTGCTTCACTGTCCAAATAAATACGTTAGGAGGTGTACACGTGTGCACTTACTGCTGGTTCACGTGCATCTGTTTAATATCCTTGAGTTTACCAGTGCAGAATGTACTATCTGTGTTATGTCTCGCCTTCGGAGGCGGGCAGATACAAATACCGCAGGTAAACAAACATAATGATGATAAATCAGGAATCCTGATGCATCTTTATCTTATCTTCTCTGCCATTTAGGAGCGCTGTCTGTCTGCAGCCGCTCAGTACTGCAGTGGGGCAACCTGCAATTACAGCCCCACGCAGAGGATGGGGAGCCAGGAGAAAGACAATCATTGGCCCCCTAATTTGGAGCCATTTTGTACTTAAAAGATCTCATTATATTCAATTACAACCACGCACCAAAAGCCTTAGTCACCGCTATTGTCCACAAGCCGTTAAAAAAACCCAGTATTGACGATTCCCTGCTTCCATTCTCTCCCTCATTCTATCTTTCTATCTATTACTGTCCTTCCTGTCCTCTCTGCTCTTTTTAAGGGAATATTTCAGTTCATTCAGTCCTCTTGTTCCATTCAATGCCGTCTTGCTCGGTGAGTGAATTCACATGCCGACTGACGTGTTAACTACCCAGGGCTGAGTCCCTGAAGATAAATGGTAAATTACTGGATGACGACAGCAATAGCGATGACAGTGACTATGATGAAATCCCCACATGGATTTCTATCTCCTTGGCCAGCAGCATTCCATCCTGCATTCCACTGCTGGCTTGCCTCTGAAGCTAAGCAGGGTTGGTCCTGGTCGGTCCCTGGATGAGAGACCAGATGCTGCTGGAAGTGGTGTTATAGAATATCTCATTGCCTTGTGTAGGGGGCTGTCTTTCAGATGGGATTTTAAAATGGGTGTCCTGACTCTCTGTGGTCACTAAAGCTCCCATGGCACTTATCGTAAGAGTAGGGGTGTTAACCCTGGTGTCCTGGCTAAATTCCCATCTGGCCTTCATACCATCATGTCCACCGAATCATCCCCAGCTTCCAATTGGCTCATTCATCCCCCTTCCTCTCCCCTGTAACTATTCCTCAGGTCATTGCTGTAAATGAGAATGTGTTCTCAGTCAATTTACCTGGTAAAAGAATGTAATAGAAAGACTGATCAGAGACCAGTTTGGGATGGGAGTGAGGGCGGGCAGTGTTATGCCCATGTTTGTCTGGGTTTGGTGAAGCTCTTGACCCGTGGCATAGACTGGTCCAAGATCTGTTTGTGCTGTCTTGCTGACCTTAGGAGACAGCACTTTACCAGGCTATGTCACTGGTAAAGTGAATACTACAAAGCCTTACCTGCCCGTTGTGCTTGTGTAAGCTTGGAGTAGACCACATCAGCTGACTCAATCAGCGTCCGGCTCGTCTGAATCATCTACAGAGAAATAAACAGGGGACAAGATGAGGCAAAAGGAAGTGAGGTCGTACAGTATTAAGCAATTCCTGTGTCGGAGGGGGACTTCTTATGTCATGAGTCCTACTGTAGGCTAAACAGGACAATGGAAACACTACCTCTTAGTAAAGAATAACACAGAATTATCATTGAATGTACGCATAGCCAAACATGGGGGAATACCATAGGAATAATGAATAACAAAGTCTGGAGGGAAATACTTCTCAGAGACATTCGATGGAAGAGAAAGAGGGTACGTCAACATTTCTCAAAGTCCTTTGATCATTTGTTCTTTATACACTTTCTATGCCTGGCGAGGTGGAATAGCCCGCACTGGGCTATGCTGGCGAACCGGGGACACCCTACGTAAGGCTGGTGCCATGTACACCAGCCCGAGGAGACGTACTGGAGGCCAGATGTGGAGCCGGCTTCATGGCACCTGGCTCGATGCCCACTCTAGCCCGGCCAGTGCGGCGAGGTGGAATAGCCCGCACTGGGCTAAGCACGCGTACTGGGGACACCGTGTGCTCCACCGCATAACACGGTGTCTGACCAGTACGACGCCCTCTCACTCCACGGTAAGCCCGGGAGTTGGCGCAGGTTCTCCACCTGACTTCGCCACACTCCCCTTTAGCCCCCCCCCCCCCCCCCCCCCCAAGAAATTTTTGGGTGAGCCTCTCGGGCTTCCAGCCGCTCTGCCTTGCTAGCGCCTCATAATGCCGCCTCTCCGCTTTCGCTGCCTCCAGCTCCGCTTTGGGGCGGCGACACTCCTCTGGCTCTGCGCCAGGGTCCTTTACCGTCTAGGATTCCTCCCATGTCCATTCCTCCTTGTACCGCTGCTTGCTGTCGCTGCTGCCCGTTTCCACGCTGCTTGGTCCGGGTTAGGTGGTGGTTCTGTAACGGCAATCTAGCTCTTCCTCCTCCTCGGACGAGGAGAGGCGAGAAAGATCGGAGGACCAATGTGCAGCGTGGTAAGTTTCCATGATTTAATGAACATGAAAACAAGACACTATACAAAATAACAAACAAACTAACCGTCCAACCAGCACAACACTACAGTACACCACACCACCACACATAGTC
>NC_036860.1:71936036-71939664 GCF_002910315.2 Salvelinus sp. IW2-2015
AGGCAGCTGTCAATCGTTGTCCCTGATTGAGAATCATATATAGGTGGCTTGTTTTGTGTTGGGGATTTGTGGGTGGTTGTTTTCTGTGTCAGTGTTTGTGCCACACGGGACTGTGACGGTTAGTTTGTTTGTTATTTTGTATAGTGTCTTGTTTTCATGTTCATTAAATCATGGAAACTTACCACGCTGCACATTGGTCCTCCGATCCTTCTCGCCTCTCCTCGTCCGAGGAGGAGGAAGAGCTAGATTGCCGTTACATCCTCCCTACAGGCTGCTTCACTGTCCAAATAAATACGTTAGGAGGTGTACACGTGTGCACTTACTGCTGGTTCACGTGCATCTGTTTAATATCCTTGAGTTTACCAGTGCAGATGTACTATCTGTGCTATGTCTTCAGAGGCGGGCAGATACAAATACTGTAGGTAAACAAACATAATGATGATAAATCAGGAATCCTGACGCATCTTTATCTCATCTTCTCTGCCATTTAGGAGCGCTGTCTGTCTGCAGCCGTCTGTCTGTCTGCAGCCGTCTGTCTGTCTGCAGCCGCTCAGTACTGCAGTTGTGGCAAACTGCAATTACAGCCCCACGCAGAGGATGGCGAGCCAGGAGAAAGACAATCATTGGCCCCCTAATTTGGAGCCATTTTGTACTTAAAAAATCTCATTATAGTCAATTACAACCACGCAGCAAAAGCCTTAGTCACTGCTATCGTCCACAAGCCATTAAAAAAAACGGTATTAATAACTCCCTGCTTCCATTCTCTCCATCATTCTATCTTTCTATCTATTGCTGTGCTTCCTGTCCTCTCAGCTCTTTTTAAGGGAATATTTCAGTTTATTCACTCCTCTTGTTCCATTCAATGCCGTCTTGCTCGGTGAGTGAATTCACATGCCGACTGACGTGTTAACTACCCATTTGCCCAAGGAAGATGAATGGTAAATTACTGGATGACTACAGCAATAGCAATAACAGTGACTATGATGAAATCCCCACATGTACAGTTGAAGTCAGAAGTTTACATACACTTAGGTTGGAGTCATTAAAACGCGTTTTTCAACCACTCCACAAATTTCTTGTTAACAAACTATAGTTTTGGCAAGTCGCTTAGGATATCTACTTTGTGCATGACACAAGTAATTTTTCCAACAATTGTTTACAGACAGATTATTTAACTTGTAATTTACTGTAGCACAATTCCAGTGGGTCAGAAGTTTACATACCCTAAGTTGACTGTACCTTAAATCAGCTTCGAATATTCCAGAAAATTATGTCATGGCTTTAGATGCTTCTGATAGGCTAATTGACATAATTTGAGTCAATTGGAGGTGTACTTGTGGATGTATTTCAAGGCCTACCTTCAAACTCAGTGCCTCTTTGCTTGACATGGGAAAATCAAAAGAAATCAGCCAAGAACCTCAGGAAAAAAATTGTAGACCTCCACAAGTCTGGTTCATCCTTGGGAGCAATTTCCAAATGCCTGAAGGTACCACGTTCATCTGTACAAACAATAGTACGCAAGTATAAACACCATGGGACCACGCAGCCGTCATACCGCTCAGGAAGGAGACGCGTTCTGTCTCCTAGAGATGAACGTACTTTGGTGCAAAAAGTGCAAATCAATCCAAGAAAAACAGCAAAGGACCTTGTGAAGATGCTGGAGGACAGGTACAAAGTTCTATATCCACAGTAAAACGAGTCTATATTGCATAACTGAAGGCCGCTAAGAAAGAAGCCACTGCTCCAAAACCGCCATAATAAAGACAGACTACGATTTGCAACTGCACATGGGGACTCATACTTTTTGGAGAAATGTCCTCTGGTCTGAGAAACAAAAATAGAACTGTTTGGCAATAATGACCATCATTATGTTTGGAGGAAAAAGGGGGAGGCTTGCAAGCCGAAGAACACCATCCCAACCGTGAAGCACGGGGGTGGCAGCATCATGTTGTGGGAGTGCTTTGCTGCAGGAGGGACTTGTGCACTTCACTAAATAGATGGCATCATGAGGCAGGGAAATTATGTGGATATATCTCAAGACATCAGTCAGGAAGTTAAAGCTTGGTCGCAAATGGGTCTTCCAAATGGACAATGACACCAAGCATACTTCTAAAGTTGTGACAAAATGGCTTAAGGACAACAAAATCAAGGTATTGGAGTGGCCATCACAAAGCCCTGACATCAATCCAATAGACAATTTGTGGGCAGAACTGAAAAAGCGTGTGCGAGCAAGGAGGCCTACAAACCTGACTCAGTTACACCAGCTCTGTCAGGAGGAATGGGCCAAAATTCACCCAACTTATTGTGGGAAGCTTGTGGAAGGCTACCCGAAACATTTGACCCAAGTTAAACAATTTAAATACAATGCTACCAAATACTAATTGAGTGTATGTAAACTTCTGACCCGCTGGGAATGTGATGAAAGCTGAAATAAATAATTCTCTCTACTATTATTCTTACATTTCACATTCCTAAAATAAAGTGGTGATCCTAACTGACCTAAGACAGGGAATATTTACTCGGATTAAATGTCAGGAATTGTGAAAAACTGACTGAAAACTGAATTGTGAAAAACTGATTCCACTGCTGTGCCTATGAAGCTAAGCAGGGTTGGTCCTGGTCGGTCCCTGAATGAGAGACCATATGCTGCTAGAAGTGATGTTATATAATATCTCATTGCCTTGTGTAGGGTGCTGTCTTTCAGATGGGATGATAAAATGGGTGTCCTGACTCTCTGTGGTCACTAAAGCTCCCATGGCACGTATTGTAAGAGTAGGGGTGTTAACCCTGGTGTCCTGGCTAAATTCCCATCTGGTCCTCATACCATCATGGCCATCTAATCATCCCCAGGTTTCAATTGGCTCATTCATCCCCCTTCCTCTCCCCTGTAACTATTCCCCAGGTCATTGCTGTAAATGAAAATGTGTGCTCAGTCAATTTACCCGGTAAAAAAATGTAATAGAAAGACTGATCAGAGACCAGTTTGGGATGGGAGTGAGGGCGGGCAGTGTTATGCCCATGTTTGTCTGGGTTTGTTGAAGCTCCTGACCTGTGGCATAGACTGGTCCGAGATCTGTTTGTGCTGTCTTGCCGACCTTAGGAGACGGCACTTTACCAGGCCATGTCACTGGTAAAGTGAATACTACAAAGCCTTACCTGCCCGTTGTGCTTGTGTAAGCTTGGAGTAGACCACGTCAGCTGACTCGATCAGCGTCCGGCTCGTCTGAATCATCTATAGAGAAATAAACGGGACAAGATTACGCAAAAGGAAGTGAGGTCGTACAGTATCAAGCAATTCCTGTGTCGCAGAGGGACTTCTTATGCCATGAGTCCTACTGTAGACAAGGCTAAACAGGACATTGGAAACAATACCTCTTAGTAAAGAATAACACAGAATTGTCATTGAATGTACGCATAGCCAAACATGGGGAAATACCATAGGAATAATGAAAAACAAAGTCTAAAGGGAAATACTTCTCAGAGACATTCGATGGAAGAGAAAGAGGGTACGTCAACATTTCTCAAAGTCCTTTGATCATTTGTTCTTTATACACTTTCTTCTCCCTCTGCTATGCCCAGACCCTGGGAATCACACCCACACACACAGAGACAGACCAAACACATGCAC
>NC_036860.1:71945941-71948323 GCF_002910315.2 Salvelinus sp. IW2-2015
AGCACGGACGAGCGCACGCACGCAACACACACGACACACACACAACACACACCAAACAACACACAAACACAACAAACACACACACAACAAACACCACACACAACACACACACAACACACACACACAACACACACACCCACACACACACACACACACACACAGTACACCACGGCGAGTGATGACAGAGTCCTGAACATGTGGTGATACAGTAGAGGGACAGGAGGTGAGAACAGTCTGGTTGCATCCTAAATGAACCCCTGTTCCATATTTAGTGCACTACTTTTGACCAGAGCCCATAGGGTTCTGGCCAAAAGTAGGCACTACATAGGGAATAGGGTGCATGTTGTGATGCAGCCCCCGTCTGGTCCCTACCTGTGTTCCTGGAAGCATTGAGCCAGCCTTACAGCTTTAGCCCTGTTCCAATCCCCAACCCTGTGACCTGAACTGAAAAGCTTCTGCTTTCCGCTCTCTCTCTCTCTCAATTCAAGGGGCTTTATTGGCATGGGAAACATATGTTAACAATGCTAAAGCAAGTGAAGTAGGAGAGGAAGAACAACCTCATGAGAGAAAGAACAGTCCTGATTGCATTTGTGTTCATTAGTGAACCTAGCGGTTCCCATGACATCACAGCCTGCGCGTTCAGTGGTGCAACGCGGCCCAGGAGCCTCCACCGCAGGCTCCCTGGCCTTGCTCTGCTCCCAGCCTCTCTCCTCTCTCCTCTCACTTCCCCTGGCCTGGCCCTGCCACAACGCCTGCCTCTCTGCCTGCACCTCCAGCCCTGCGTGACTGTTCACATCACAGCCCAGCATTGTTCTCTTCAGCATGGGAATCTGAGCCCTGATTCGGGCCCACCAGACTATTCACACAGTACATCACCATTCACTGGCCCACCCAAATGAACAGGGAAAGGGAAAAAAAGCAATGAGGGATGAAAGAGAGACCAACATTGGAAAGATAGAGTGAGAAGGAAAGAGAGGGAAGAGAGGGATAGAGAAGGGAGAAAGGAGGGAGGGAGAAAGAGAGACAAGTGGGGAAAATCAGTCGTAAGAGAAAGAGGAAAAGCGGGAGAAAAAAAGGGAAAGACAGAATAAAAGAAGGAGGGTGAGAAACAACAGACTGAGGGAGGAAGAGTGTGTGGTGATGGTAGCTGGGAAGTGGTCAACAAACCAGGCAGTGTAGGCCAGGCAGTGTGGGAACCGGGCTGTGTCACCTTGCAGGACCTCCGGCCCAGGAGAAAGGCTCTTTTCTCCCCCTGGAGGAGGATGGCTGTCATTTTGTGGGCCGACTTTCCTGGACATGGGCATCTGTATGCACACACAGCCTCAACTAAAGCTATTAACACCCTCCGGCTGAGGGAGCACATCCAAGGAGAGCGGCTTTTACTGTTGAATGGGAAATGGAGAAGACGTGTATGGGTTTCTCACTGTAGTGTAGGTGCAGATGCGTGTGTGTGTGTGTTCGCAGAAGTGTGTGTGTGTTTGTGCATGCGTGCGCGTGTTTCTTTGTGCCTGTGTGTGCGCATAGTACGTTTCTGTGTCTGTCTCTGTATGTTTGTGTGAGTACACGCCCCTGTGTGTGTGGTTGTTGTTGCTCTATAAACGTCATACTGTATCCAGACTGCAGGCAGGGCCACAGAACCAAACAGAACAGTTAGCCACTGTCTTTAATTATCCTCATCCCTTCCTCCTCTACCCCTCCAACATTACATTCCCCAAATGAGAACTGCGTGTCTGGTTTCACTGCTGTTTTTGTTCCCCTCTCTCTTTCTCTCCCTTTCTTTCTCTTCTTCTCTCTCTCTCTTTCCCCCTCTCTCTCTCTAATCTCTTTCTCTCACTCTCCGGACTGCAGTTTGGAGTTGGGAGTGAATGCAGCAGGCCCTTTACTGGAACGCATGCCGCAGGAACAGAGTATGGGACCGCTGCGGCACTCGGGAGTGTATGCATTTCTTTTAATTAAAATGTTGGCCATACACGTAAACACACACAAGTCACTCTGCCAGCTGTAAGTCACTCTGGCCAGCTGTAAGTCACTCTGGCCAGCTGTAAGTCACTCTGGACAGCTGTAAAGTCACTCTGGCCAGCTGTAATTCACTCTGGCCAGCTGTAAGTCACTCTGCCAGCTGTAAGTCACTCTGGACAGCTGTAATCACTCTGGCCAGCTGTAAGTCACTCTGGCCAGCTGTAAGTCACTCTGGCCAGCTGTAAGTCACTCTGGCCAGCTGTAAGTCACTCTGGATAAGAGCATCAGATAAATGACATAAGTTGTTTTGCTTACAGTCACACCCCATAATACGCATGGAATGGTATTAAGAAATGCCTTTCAGTGACCTCTGACAGAGAGTGATTGATCATCTCAAATAACTACTTTTCCAGTGATCTACTC
>NC_036860.1:71949921-71966539 GCF_002910315.2 Salvelinus sp. IW2-2015
CCAGTGTCACGACTTCCGCCGAAGTCGGCCCTTCTCCTTGTTCGGGTGGTGTTCGGCGGTCGACGTCACCGGCTTTCTAGTCACCATCGATCTATTTTTCAGTTTCGTTTTGTTTTGTCTGTTTATACACACCTGGTTTCAATTCCCCCATCATGTTCCCTATTTAACCCTCTGGCTTTCATTTCTGTTTTGTCCGTGATTGTTTGTGCGTTAGGTGTTGTGATGTTTACGTGTGTATTTATGATATTTTCCATTTGTGGAACTTCTGCATCTATTTTGAGTAAAACACTGTGGTTTCACTCAACACCTGTGTCCTGCGCTTGACTCCGATACTTCTCCGCACACAACCCTGACACCCAGGCTGTGTCACAACCGGCTGTGACCGGGAGTCCCATAGTGCGGCGCACATTTGGCTCAGCGTTGTCCGGGTTAGGGGAGGGTTTGGCCTGGGGGGCTTTACTTGGCTCAACGTGCTCTAGCGACTCCTTGTGGCGGGCCGGGCGCCTGCAGGCTGACTTGGGTCGTCAGTTGAACGGTGTTTCTTCTGACACATTGGTGCAGCTGGCTTACGGGTTAAGCGGGTGGGTGTTAAGGAGCGCGGTTTCGCGGGTCATGTTTCGGAGGACGCATGACTCGACCTTCGCCTCCCGAATCCGTTGGGGGAGTTGCAGCGATGAGACACGATCGCAATTGGGATATCACGAAATTGGGGAGAAAAAGGGGGTAAAATTAAAATAAAATAAAAAGATTGCACTATACAGTATCAATCTGCATGTATGCATTTACGCATGAATGGGTGTGCTATTGTGGTGCTATTTTGCTGCTATTGTGGTGTGTGTTGAGGTTTCTCTCATTACCATGCACCCTCAACACAGGCCTTTGTGAAGAAGACTTGAAGTCTCCTTGAAGTCTCCCTTCTTTACTCTGTCCTGTGTGAGTCAGTGGCTGTGTGTCTCAGG
Source organism: Salvelinus sp. IW2-2015 (assembly GCF_002910315.2). Classification (NCBI taxonomy): domain Eukaryota; kingdom Metazoa; phylum Chordata; class Actinopteri; order Salmoniformes; family Salmonidae; genus Salvelinus; species Salvelinus sp. IW2-2015. The sequence continues at coordinate 71,950,881 of NC_036860.1, forward strand.
GGAGAGGAGGCTCTTTATTGGAGCCCAGACTACACTGTGTGACGCTGCCAGCTGCCAGCTCTGGTCTCCTCTACAGGTGGTAATATCATCTAATGGGATTTGGCTCCCCTCGTCTCTGGGTCCTCCTGCCCCTAGCACCACAACCTCTACCTTCACTTATACTACGGGTACAGGCAGGGTCCATCTGGGGAGACCATCTACAAGCATTGATGCCAACCACAGTGTGCTATGACGCCATCCATCTCAACATCAAGCCTCTCTTTTCAGTCTATTGAAAAGGCTGTTTGCCAGTTTCTATCTCTGTTCCTCTGAGGGAGATGGACATTTTACATCTCCCTTTATGGAACAGGGGCAACTGCGGCGCAGTCTACACACATGCTGGCAAAAACACAAGCACACACACACACACACACACACACACACACACACACACACACACACACACACACAGATCTTGTCACCTGCTGTACCAGTTACCTAATCGTAATTGTCTTAGTATAGTATAGACCCCCCCCGATTTAATGTGGGTGTGTTAGCATAGACTGAGTCATTGTCACTGGCCTATTTTGAACATTGTGCAATCCCAACTTCTGACTCACACACAAGCACAGCTTTGAAATAAAATGACTGGTGACACTTTATTTGGAAAGTCTGTAGAGCATCTAGAGATGGACTATCCTAGCTCTAACCCTAACCTTAATCCTTCTCCTAACCCTAAATGTAGTCCTTACCCTAACCCTAACCCTTACCTTAACCCTTACCCTAATCCTTTTTCTAAACCTCAACCTAAACGTAACCTCAGCAAGCAGTTAGTATGCCCATCAGTACAGTATCTAGAGATGGAAAATCTGGACTATCCAAATAAAGTGTGACGAAATGATTAGCTGACAGTATCTGTGTCAGGAATCTTGCTTCCATCCACATTTAACAACTGCATGAGGCTTGTATCGTGTCCCAAAATATGTCCAGCTGCTTTTCACAAGAAAACATTTCTCTAAACATAGTATTTACTGGTATAGATTGTATCCGGTCATTTGCCTGCAAATTACCCTCCACTTATCACATCAGTACCAACACTATAAGGAAATCTATTCCCCAATATTACAGTATTAATTTTCAGTCTGGAACACAACAACATCTCCTTTTTGGGTAAACGAGGGTAAACGAGATCCAGGCCTGGGTAAACGAGATATCCTTTTTGGAAAATAGAGAGTCAAGATCATCTGCATCAATTTCCACAAATGAAAAATGTGTGACAGCATGCCACAGGATCTCTAATCACATCCCCTGCTTAGTTATTGTGGTCTTGGCTCTTGTTTGCCATGTCCTTAGGCCTAGATTGAGGTTGGCTGGCGGGAGAACAGACCTACCTACCACAGCTCTCCAGCGATGCTGGGTTTTAGGCTAAGACAGAATAACAACAGGTCTGGAGACAGTCCTGAAGGCTCTGAGAGGATTACCAAGTATAGTTCCCGAGATCAGGAATCAATCGTGCTGATATCTGGGGTTGTGATTTGAAAACAGAGCATCTGGGAGCTGAGAAAGTAGGTAGCTCTATGTACCTGGGTTCATACCGATCACAGACTGAAGATACATAGTGACCAAGTTTCCTTCCTTCGCTAACAAACTGTTACGCTCGTTGAAAGATGGATTGTACCAAGGTGAAGCGTGGTAGGCGTACATTTTTTATTTTATTTAAATGACACCGAAAAACAACAAAATACAAAAACAAACGTAAAGCTATATGCAGTGCAGAAAGCAACTACACACAAACAAGAATCCACAAACTAAGGTGGGAAAAAGGGCTGCCTAAGTATGATCCCCAATCAAACAAAGATAAACAGCTGCCTCTGATTGGGAACCATACTAGGCCGACAAAGAAATAGAAACATAGATTTGCCCCAGTCACACCCTGACCTAACCAAATAGAGAATAAACAAGGCTCTCTAAGGTCAGGGCATGACACAAACACAACATCTAACAATCATACATTTGTTACATTTGTTATTTACTGGTGCTACAATAGCTTTATCAGTGCTTGGAGAGACCGTGTAAAAATTGCTGCCAATAGTCATAATAAGTACTGTTCTGAATTTCCCTGAGACCTAGCTATGGGTGTGCATTGCAGTTCTCCTTTATGTAAACTATCGTCTCAACCCTTGAGAAAACATATTTGCATGAACGCCATTCATAACAAACTATCATTACAGAAATATTCATTAAGAAAACATCCTTCTTCAGAAAAAAGAGAGCTATTGTCGAGTTGATGCAACTACAGTGCTAAGCGATAGAAGGAAACGGAGGATTCAAATCCTATGACTATGCAGCCTAAACTACTGACAGTTTGAAATGATTTGAAATAGGCCTAAATCCCTCACATGAAACAATAGCTACTGTAGTAAAGAAGGAAATCTAATTAAGAAAGATAGTAGAAATGGAGCTAACAAAGAATAGAGGGAAGACACAAATAAAGAAATGTATAATGAGTTTTATGATGCTCTGTGTTTTCACATTTTTATACATTTTCCAAGAGCTGTGGCAGTTTGTTTATTAAGGAACCAGGTCCATTCCATTCCTCGGGCAAATCAAGTGTTGTTGGTGGAGTTAAAAAGCCCATAACCTACCTGGGATATGAAGCAATGTCAACAAACTATGAGTCAACGTCTGACCCCAATCAAGTTCAAAGTATCCAGAGAAATAGTCTATTCTCAAATCTGTCAGACAGGACAAGAGGCCTGCCAGTCTAAACCAGACAGCTGATGTACAAAGTATACAGGGCGTGTAAAGCCTYCTCACTTCCCATCTTTATCATCACACAGACAGACAGTAGACCAGACAAGACAGAGAAAAGCTTCATTTTACGTCCTTCAATCATGACAACAACAATTACAAGCTGTACTCCAACTGCCATCCTCTCCCGACAAATATCCGAAAATAAATTATTACGAAACATAAATTGATGGCCACTTATAATCTCAGGGGTTGGGGTAGAGGGGGGGTCATAACAAATAATTATGAAACATGACTGGTTTATCAGTAATCATTTCTGTGGGGGGTTCATAAGGGTGCTCACAGAGCCTAACACAGACCATCATCCGCTTAATGTTGAAACTTGCATAAGCCTTTTAATTGTCCAGGTTTACTGACATTCTCATTTATGGCTCCTGCATTTTACATCATGTAAATACATCACAATTAGCAATGCTTCTCTATCCATCGGAGCGACAAACAGAGAACGAGCTGAGAGTCACCTCAACAACGTTTTGTTCCTATTCAGTGAGGTGCTGAGGGGTCACCTGTCTAGCTACTACTTGTGCTATACTCTTTCTTCCCAGGCTCCCTCACTCCTAATTGGCATCTCCTTTTATCGCTTGTGGAATGATTGAACAGTTTTATCGTATTCCATTATGGAAATGCAGCCTGAGAGGCAATCAGGACTGCTTAGTATCTCCACATCACCTGATGTCATTTCCAGATGTAATGTATGCAAGGGAAAGTGCCTGCCTTTAATGCTCCTTCATAATAATTGATAAAAATTCGTACATATAATGAATGTTAAGTACTTTACCTGGACGTTCTCCCGGAGGTCTGTGGCTTCCCTCAGAGGCTGGGTGGATGCTCTGAAGAGCTCGTCTACCACCTTGATACCGGTGGTCTTGCTGGAGGTGTACTCACGAGCCTTCTTGCCCTTCCTCACCGACAGGCCTCTCTTGTGGGCCTTGCCMCCTCCCCTTCTGTTGGTGATGGCCACATGTACGAACAGGGTGCARTTGGGTAGGAACTCCCCCGTCAGCGACTGCAAGGGGACGTGCCTGTAGCCYGGCTGCAGACATTCAAAGGGGATTGTGTACTGGCCGATGAACTCGTCTCCGATGTAGTCGTCGTCCAGCACTACRAAGCGTAGWGCCGCCAGCTCCGGYAGGTTGATCTGGAACTCAAAGCTCTCGTCGAAGACRGGGTTGTCTCCGTTTTGAGAGACCGTCTTRGTCCTCTGCTCGGCRCAGTCGGCCGGGATGCCGTGGATCTCYGCATAGATGTAGGGTTCCACCACGTCTCCCTTTGCAGCRGAGCCCCTGGGCTTRGGCAGRTTCTGCCCGCTGATCACCTTGATGTGGAGAAGCTGGGCGGACACCCCTGGYAGGGATTCCCTGGCRTTGGCGCTGAAGTATGACACCTCCTCCCTCATGATGGCCGGCCGCARCACGTAGCCACAGTTCCCGTTCTGCCTGAACCATCCCAGGTTGAGGTCCATCATCAGGCCYGGGGTCTGGTAGTTCATGGCTACAATCTGGCAACCACACTTCCAGAAGTCCTGGGGGTTCATGTTACTGGCGTCGATCCGCATCGGAGTGGGGTACACCCTGGAGAGGAAGCGCTTGTTGTAGCACACAAAGTCCTCGGGGAACTCGTTGGCGAACCTGTTGGCGTCGACCTCATTGAAAGAGCACATCTCCCAGTATTTCTGATCCCTCTTGGARATGTCAAAGTCCCTGAACTGCACTGACTTACAGAGGGAGACCAGGTCCGACAGTTCCTTACACAGCCTCAGCCGTTTGCAGCCAAGGCCRTTGAGATGGTCYTTATCATCTGCCCCCACCCTCCTGGACATCTCCAGACCCTCCTCCTCATCAGTCACCTCCCCCTCTGACTCRGGGTAGTTTGGGGGCAGCCGCTTGCCCTTCAGCAGGATCTTACCCTTGAGTTCCTCTGGGGAGGGTAGGTAGTGGTCCTCTGAGCTGGGGKCATCCAAGTACAGCTTGTCTCCAAGGATCTTCTTCATGTGCTGGGCCATGACCCTCTGCTGGGGGATGCAGCAGTGTGTCACCAGGCAGAGGATGAGGGGGTACTCAGAGCTCTCAAATGCATACTGGTTTATAATATCCAAGACCTTGCAGAGGGCTAGCTGAGATGCCACCGAGTTCCCCACGTARACCACAGGTTCGTTGTCMGGGCCRTCCCACACAATGACCTCCAGGCTGCGGCAGCCCATCTTCAGGGCCCGGATGTAGCTGCTGATGTCGGAGGAGCCCCAGAAGTGGTCCTCKAGGAGGGAGGCRTTGTGCGAAGAGTTGATGTAGTAGTGGGAGAGCGGCTGGCTCATGTCCTGRCACACCCGCTTGTGCTGGGGGTCGAAAATGTGACACTCTGAGGAGAGGAGGTAGTGMGTGAAGCCATCAATGGAGAGGCTGGCCTTCTCCCGGCCCTCGGCGGAWGGCTCGTACTTCTGRACGATGYCCCGGCACATGTCCTCCGTCACGCCCTCCATGCCCTGCTCCACCTCCACAAACAGCATCAGGTCCTTGCTGTCCAGGTACTCCTTGTTGCTGGAGAACTGCACCAGCAGGAAGAAGATCTCTGGCCTCGTGCACAGCTCGCAGTAGGCCTCCACAAAGGTTTCCATGTCAATGTCCTCCCCATACTGGTCTTTGGCCTTCTGGAGCTCCTTGAACTTCAGCTCTATCCGGGACTCCTTCATGCCCGGGTTGAGCCCCTTGATGATCTGGGTGGCCCTGAACAGGTCGATGTGGCCATTCCTCTCCATGTCAGCCAGCTCAAACACCGATCCGATCCAGGAGGTCCTCAGGCTGGGCTGGCTRGGCTCAACCACATCTACYGTGTGCCTCCCGTARGAGACCAAGTAGCGGAGKCCCATCACCCAGGTGCTGACYACATCAGCYGTGCTGGCCACCAGGTCCAGAGACTCATAGTTGTCCCCGTAGATGATGGAGAAKGCACACTCGTCTGGRAACTGGTCGGACAGGCCATTGCTRCGCAGCACAGGGGTCTTCTTMCCCAGACGGACCTCCTTGATGCTCTTGATCTCCAACTTGGCTTTCTCTGAGTCCTTCTTGGAGGGCTCCCAGCGGAGCCAGTGCATGTCCGGGTCMAGKAGGAAGTARCGGTTGTACATGCGCGAGTTGGAGCGCACCTTCTTCATCTCGCAGCCCTCCATCATGAAGGCCATGCAGGCGGCTGTGCTGTTGATCTTACGGTCGTTGGGCATGGAGCTGAAGGAGACAGTCTTCTTCTGCCTCACCTGCCTCTGCTTGGAGCCATCCTGTAGAGAGTGAACGAGAGAGAGAGAGAGATCGAGAGAGAGTGTCAGCAACACATTGGCTTTTCTCTTTCCAAACACATCCACATAAAACAGATTGATGAGACTGATATATTACTTTGATTGCATAAGCCAGGAGAGTCAAAAACTAGGGAGACAGAGCAGAGCAGTCCTTTCATCGCAAGGAGAGTTTACAGCTACGTGGATGGATGTGTACAATGTGGACACAAAATTTCAACACAGACTGTCCCTGTGCTGCTGGCAGGTAAARATGGATCTGATTTACCTCCCTCTGGGCTGTGCTAAACCACACTGGTCCTGACGGCAGGCATTAATAACCTGTCATCAGAAGACCAGTTATGGAGGACATGGTGGACATTTGTGTTTTCACGCAGTCGCCCCCCTTCCTTCCCCTGCTCACCCCTCACCAAGCCAAGCCCCCGGAGGCTTGGTCATTAGTGCCAGCACAGTGCCATGGACGCCCCATGCCGTGCCTGCTCTGACATCTGACCGCCGGAAGAAATAACAAAATCAATGCTATTTTTAACAGATTCATAACATTGTGCAACACAAAGACATTGGCCTTTGGGATGATAATCAGATGCATGTGCAAAATGTATATTTCCTTGTATGATTATTCAGCTCCCAGTTTACATTGTGTAACTGCGTGGTGAAGGCTCCCACGGTCTCTCCTCAAGACAAATGGTAATATAATGCAGGCCGTATGAGGTCTGTTTCCGCTTAGAAGTGCAGCACTCAGTTTAATGAGAGGGCTATGAGGCAACGGATACCATTTTGTGTTGGCTAATGTTTCAATAGTGTAATTCCTCAAACACTCCTAAGGGCCTTCAAAACACATTTTCAAACTACAATAGAGCTGCAAATGAGATTTTGTTATTTTATCTTATTGCACACTCACAGGACTCTACACATTCACTCACACACACTCACATTGACACTCCAACACACACACACACACACACACGCGCACACACACACACACACACACAAATATCGTATTGGAATTGACCAATACTTACTTACTTCTTACTTCGTGTTCTTCTTATTCTTACTTTTATTTCTCGTGTGGTTTTGTTCTACTTTACTTTGTTTGATAGTACTACGGATATTGATTACTGCATTGTTAGAATAAGAGCTTGCAAGAAAGGCATTTAACTGTACTTGTGCACGTGACATTAAAACTTGAAACTTATCAGGAGGGGGAATTAATTAACTTTGTATATTCATTTCTTTGTTAGAGGCAGACAACAGGCACTAGCAGAGCCGGTCTGCAATATTTGCAGAGCCCAGTGCACTTCTAATTAGTCTTATCTCCCTCAGTAACTCCTGGGCAGCTCTGGATCCTTACAGATTATATTATAAGACTGGGGAGACAGAGATAATGAGAGAGAGATAAACAGAGAGAAATAGAAAGACAGAGACAGGCAAAGAGGCTCCATACCTCCTGCCAAGAAATGGGGAAACTTTCATTGTAACTGGCTTTCAGACCTACCACTGTACAGTATAGTAGATATTGTCCAATATCCCTATTGGACCTGTGTACTAAGATGGAGTGAGATAACACACACACACACACACACAGGGAATAATGACATCTGTGACACTAACTATTCCAAATGTGTATGAATCGGAATCTCCTTACTGAAAGATAAAGTGGGAATCGACTTGTAAGAGGTATTCATGAAGGTAAATCAGACATAATGAGCTATCGGCTTGTCACTTGCCATCGACTTAACTGAGCTCCGAAATCTTTCATGACACTAAATGGCGGAAAGATACTCAGTCTAGCTCTACTGTCTGTGAATCTGAACTTTTTGTGAATCCTCTCTATTTGAATAAGTCTAAACTCTGAGACTTTACTTTGTGTTTTTGGAAGGAATAAGGTCCCAGGGTCATCTAGGAGTGTGTATGTATGCCCCTCCCCACCTCAGCAGATGCTTGTACAGACCCCCCCCAGAGCAAAGCCATCCATCTTACACCTGACAGGCAGTAGTAGACAATGCCTGATGCGACATCACGATTTCTCCAAAAAACAAGCATATCTCTGTGAAATGTCAACAGAGTACTGAGTGTAGCGCAAGCTTTTTATTTTCAAAGCCTTTAACATTTAATTCAGCTCGTGTCATGTTCAGTTTTTATTTTTGAGACCCACGGAAACAACATTTCATATGACCACCACAACATGTAAAATCCTCAAAGCGGTATCACTTTGTCAACAGAGCTCAGTTCTTATTATCGGATGTATTAGGTTACAAAATCCGACTTCTTGGACATAATGTTAGTGATATGTTAGGGAAAGACCCCACTGAACGACTCAGAACATATTTGTCTTTTATAACATAAGGAAGTGAAATTTCACCAAAGCGCGTTTTCACCCAATCTGGGCAGAGTGGGCGGACAGCTTATAAATCATTGAATTTCAACCTTTTGAAGTCAGAAGGTATTAGCCCTGGTTGAAAATAATGAAATGCCTAGTCCATTATGGATTCTCAGCACAGCATGTTAAAGCGTATCAGTAACAGATGGAGTGTTGTGGACCTGTACACAGACCACACAGATCAAAGGGTAAGCACAGTAAAAAAAAAGTCAAGTTAAAAATAAAAAACAGCCTCCAGTCAACAGCGAAAACAGGCCTTGTCTTTACCAGGGCACCCCACCACGGGGGCAGGGCCATGGGAGCCATAAACAATCGAAGGAAGGATAAATGCAGGTGTTTGTTTTTCGTTTCCCCTTTCCAATAAATTCTTGGCATTTGCATACAGTTGTTGTGCGAAACAGTGGCAGGAATCATCGGGGCATAGTAAAACATGAACATTTACATTTACATTTAAGTCATTTAGCAGACGCTCTTATCCAGAGCGACTTACAAATTGGTGCATTCACCTTATGATATCCAGTGGAACAACCACTTTACAATAGTGCATCTAACTCTTTGAACCACCTGCAAGATGGTCTGTTGGTTCAGCTGGAGGGAAGAGAAGCGCTACTTCACTCTCACTCAACAGACACCAGTGGTACAATAATAATAACAATCATAATCATTTGTCCTATTTCACACGTGTGTAATTGGAAATGTGTTTTTTGCATATCCCACTCCCTCTGACACACCGTTGGAGAGTGGGGTCACGGCCAGAGGTCAGCCATTACTGACTGTGACCCTGGAGAAAATTAGGGTTAAGTGCCATGCTCAATGGGACATCAGATTTTTTTATCCTAGTCAGCTCGGGGATTCGAACCAGCAAGCGTTCGGTTACTGGCCCAACGCTAGGCTACTTGCCCCCAGCCTAACAGGTGATTTAGAGGTGAAGGGGCTGTGTGAACCACTCCACAGAGGGAGTAAGATTGTGTCCCAGATCACACCCTATTCCCGAAATAGTGCTCTACTTTTGATAAGGGCCCAGTGCACTATATAGGGAATAGACTGCCTTTGGGACGCAGTTCACAACATCATGGACCACCACACCACCACCCACCCTGCATGGGCTCCCCATCCCCTCCCCCTGCTCCCTTTCCTCCAATACACTCCCCTCTCTCCCCCTAGCGCCCACATCGATGACGCAGGGGGCAATAATTACGAGATCACATTTCACCCCCATTCTGGACTCTTTAACGTCACCCTGGCTCCCATGTCCCTCCCCATTTGGCTTCTTCACGGGACGAGAAAAGTACAGACGGCGACTCAGAGAGTCTATTTTAGTCCCGTACCAAAAGGAGAACTGATACACTTGTCGTTTTCTTCTGTTTTAAGAGTCCACCAGACTGAGCTGCGTGGTGCACTGAGGATGTGTCTATGCGTGAGGGAATCTCTCTCAGACAGAAAGCAGATAGAAGGAGGAGGAGGAGGAGGAGGAGGAGAAGGAGGAGGAGGAGGAGAAGGAGGAGGAGGAGGAGGAGGCGAAGTGTTGAACATGGGGGATTGTTTCCAGGTCTGCCTCCTTTTGGGAAGTGCTGTGAGCACTAAAGGTCAAAGGGTGTGGGTAATCTTGTGTTTCATTAGCCGACCCTACGTGAAGTTATAATTAGCTTGAGGGCTCAGCAGGACAAGCTGTTGCTCTCTGATCTCCCTTCATCACATTAAAGCAGGCACACAGAAGGTGAGTGTGTGTGGGATCTGTGTGTATACATGCCTGGGCACGGGTGTGTGTGGACTACAACATTTTAATTGTCACACAGATACTGTTTTGTTGAGTTTTCGTCTTGATTTAACCTACATCAGCTGCATTGACTGCCAGAGATGGTTGGAGAACTTTGGGCTTTGTTGTTCGATTGTTCAATTAAACCACAGTCCTAAAAGGACTGCAGGAGACAAGAAGGTCACGATAACAAAAAAATCGACACAAAATCAAATACAGTAATTAGTCAGTCAGGACGACCCTTTCACATGTTATTCTCGGCCACTTCCGTTAAACCTCCAATTCCTGTTTCCTAGACCCATGCACAATGCACATACCAATAACCCCGTCCATGCATCTCTCTCTCCCCTCTCTGGCTCTCTCGGTCCATTTCCCTCTCTCTGTCTCTCTCTCTCACCCTTTCCATTCTCCACATCCCCTCTCTCTGTTTACCCCTTCCCCTTCATGTTCTCACCCCTCCCTCCAGGCTGTTTCCTGGCAGAGATGTCAGTTCGTCCCATCCACGTTCTGGTGGTCAGCTCAGCTGCAGGTCGACTTGGCCAAATCTCGCCTCCCTCACCTGTTGCTGCTGTCGCTGGGGTGACGGGGGTATTTTGGTAACCATGTGTGAAGGCGTCTGAGCGCCCCCAGCGGGGTCAGGGTGGGTGGGGATGGGGGGGTTCATGACTGGGCCTGATGGAGGGGTGACGCTGATGGGGACAGGCAGGCTGTGAGACAGGCCCCATCGTCCTGTGAAGGGCAGCGTCACACCCGCTCTCCTCACATCAACCCTGTCTGTCTGTCTGTCTGTCACACGCTCGTCTGACTACCGCTAACCCTTAAACAGGTCCGACGTGGAGAATGCTCCTCACTTAACTATAAAGACAACCAGTGTGACAAACCTTGTGAGGTCCTCTGTAGTGGGTACACAAGACTGGTTTGCTAGATCTGGAAGAAGATATTTCCTGTTTGACATAAAATGTCTACTTGATTGGCTGAAAGTCAAGTCAGTTTATAATAGAAATAAGGCACCTTGGGGGTTTGTCGTATATGGTCAATATACCACGGCTAAGGGCCGTATCCAGGCACTCCGCATTGCGTCTTGCCGAAGAACAGGCCTTAGCCGTAGTATATTGGCCATATACCACACCACCTCGGGCCTTATTGCTTAAATATCCCACTAACTGCATATTATGAACCTTATGATGGTGCCTACCTCCCACCTCCCATAGGGAAGACTTGGGAGGTTGCTGCAAGGTATATGTACTTCTTTATCCATCACTATGATCAGAATCCATTAGCTCCTCTCCAAATCACCCATACCTTTCTCATGTGTTCCTACCCTCTGTCTATCATTCCCTCCCCCAGCCCTAGGAATGCAGCCCTATCAGGCCTGCCCTGGCCCTGCCTGCCCCTCCCCAGGGCCAGATGGGAGTCTGTGGAGGACCTCGGGGGGTGCCCTGTCTGCCTGACCTATCCCACTACAGCATGGCTACACAGGGCTGCTCAGAGAGAGAGAGAGGCAGTGGAGCTGCACACTGCTCTTACATACACAAACAAACAGCTCAGACACTCAAATAACACACATCTCTACACAGGATAGACAAGGCTGCTGCCACATGCCAATGCACAGGCATGTGAAGTGTGAAGGCATGTAGAGTGTGAAGGCATGTGAAGTGTGAAGGCCAACAGTGTGTTTTTCTGTGCTGAATGCACAGCGTTGAATAGGACAGTGGTGATGGTTATCTCTTCCTGTGGGACTTATTGCTCCATTCACTACGCCACTGCACCGGCAGACCTGTCTGGGTTGCTTAGTACTAGAGCAAACGACTCTGCTAAAGTCCTTGTACTACATCCTCTGCAACAAGTAGAATGCCATGAAGAACTCCATGGAACTCTAGCTGGAGCCATGAATAACACACACCACAGGGCCGTGGGGGAAAGGGAAGACAAGCGGAACAGAGGAGAGCGGATGACGTCATCTTTCTCCATCTCTCCAAACACACAGTGACTCATGGGGGAGATGAGCAGAGGAAGGGATCAGAGCATGAAAGCCTACACACAGACACACACAACGGGACAAGCAGTCACGCCTCCGGTTACGCTACACTGTCCTGCATACATACAGTACATACAGGCAGAGGAGCCAGACAGCCATAAGCCTGGTGGATTTGACAGGCCAGCGCCGGCCGGTGAGGTGAGCCCTGCAGCATGTCCCAGCACCGTGACAGGTCATCAGGGGTTAGACTCCACTGATCTGGCATTACCACACCATGCAGGCATTACCCAACCTCCTCTTTCCCTCATCACCATCACACACTGGGTGATATCTGAATCCAGCTACAGCCTGTGCTGAGCACACATCACTCACCTTTTACAAGGGCAAAACGCAACAGAGAGCAGCAAAGATGTGGAAAGAGATTGGCGAGGAGAGACAGAGAGAGAGGAAGAGAGAGATTCACACAGCCAGTGTCAACATTCTGGTATTTGTTAAGCTAATCTCTCACATGAAGGCAGTTTAGAGTCTCACATGGTGAGTTTGAATCTCACCCACGCAGAAGTTGTTCATGAGAAAATCTGTCTTAACAGAATCTCAGCAAGCCAGTCTGAGGAAATCCCACTCAGTGAAGCCATCCAAACCCACGACTCAGCAGCACTGTTCCAGTTTTAACAGACGTACACTACCACTCAAAAGTTTGAGGTCACTTGGAAATGTCCTTGTTTTCCAATGACAACATACATGAAATGAGTTGCAAAATGAATAGGAAATATAGTCAAGATGTTGACAAGGTTATACATAATGATTTTTAATTGAAATATGAATTGTGTCCTTCAAACTTTGCTTTTGTCAAAGAATCCTCCATTTGCAGCAATTACAGCCTTGCAGACCTTTGGCATTCTAGTTGTCAATTTGTTGAGGTAATCTGAAGAGATTTCACCCCATGCTTCCTGATGCACCGTACGGTCAAACTGCTCCCACAACAGCTCAACAGGGTTGAGATCTAGTGACTGTGCTGGCCACCCCATTATAAACAGAATACCAGCTAACTTCTTCTTCCCTAAATAGTTCTTGCATAGTTTGGAGCTGTGCTTTGGGTCATTGTCCTGTTGTAGGAGGAAATTGGCTCCAATTAAGCGCCGTCCACAGGGTATGGCATGGCGTTGCAAAATGGAGTGATAGCCTTCCTTCTTCAAGATCCCTTTTACCCTTTACAAATCTCCCACTTTACCATCACCAAAGCACCAAAATAAATAATGAAACATGCTCAATTTGGTTTAAATAATGCAAAAACACAGTGTTGGAGAAGAGAGTAAAAGTGCAATAGGTGCCATGTAAAAAAGCTAACGTTTAAGTTCCTTGCTCAGAACATATGAAAGCTGGTGGTTCAATATTCCCAGTTCTTGAATGTTCCCAGATATTAGGTTGCAGTTATTATAGGAATTATGACGAGTTGACTATTTCTCTCTATACCATTTGCATTTCATATACCTTTGACTATTGGATGTTCTAACAGGCACTTTAGTATTGCCAGTCTAATCTCGGGAGTTGATAGGCTTGAAGTCATAAACAGCACTGTGATCAAGCATTGCTAGAGCTGCTGGCAAACGCAGTAAAGTTTGAATGAATGCTTACGAGCCTGCTTCTGCCTACCACCGCTCAGTCAGATTGCTCTATCAAATATCAAATCATAGACTTAATTATAATATAATAAACACAGAAATACGGGCCTTTGGTCATTAACTATCATTTCGAAAACAAAACGTTTATTCTTTCAGTGAAATACGGAACCGTTAGGTATTTTATCGAACGGGTGGCAACCCTAAGTCTAAATATTGCTGTTACATTGCACAACCTTCAATGTTATGTCATAATTATGTAAAATCCTGGCAAATTAGTTCGCAACGAGCCAGGCGGCCCAAACTGTTGCATATAGCCTGACTCTGCGTGCAATGAACGCAGGAGAAGTGACACAATTTCCCTAGTTAATATTGCCTGCTAACATGAATTTCTTTTAACTAAATATGCAGGTTTTAAAATATAATTCTGTGTATTGATTTTAAGAAAGGCAAAAGATGTTTATGGTTACATACATTCGTGCAACGATTGTGCTTTTTTCACGAATGTGCTTCTGTTAAATCATCACCCGTTTGGCGAAGTAGGCTGTGATTCGATAATAAATGAACAGGCACCGCATTGATTATATGCAACGCAGAACAAGCTAGTTAACCTAGTAATATCATCAACTGTGTGTAGTTAACTAGTGATTATGTGAAGATTGATTGTTTTTTATAAGATAAGTTTAATGTCAGCTAGCAACTTACCGTGGCTCCTTACTGCACTCACGTATCAGGTGGTCAGCCTGCCACGCAGTTTCTTTGTGGACTGCAATATAATCGGCGTCCAAAAATGCAAATGACCGATTGAACATTTGGCATCGGCCCTAATTAATCGGCCATGCAGATTAATCGGTCGACCTCTACCCCAGACCATCACATTGCCTCCACCATGGTTGACAGATGGCGTCCAGCACTACTCCAGCATCTTTTCATTTTTTCTGCATCTCACAAATGTTCTTCTTGGTGATCCGAACATCTCAAACTTAGATTTGTCTGTCCATAACACTTTTTTCCAATCTTCCTCTGTCCAGTGTCTGTGTTCTTTTGCCCATCTTAATCTTTTCATTTTATTGGCCAGTCTGAGATATGGCTTTTTCTTTGCCATTCTGCCTAGAAGGCCGGCATCCTGGAGTCGCCACCACTGTTGACGTTGAGACTGGGGTTTGCAGGTACTATTTAATGAAGCTGCCAGTTGAGGACTTGTGAGGTGTCTGTTTCTCAAACTAGACACTAATGTACTTGTCCTCTTGCTCAGTTGTGCACCGGGGCCTCCCACTATTCTGGTTAGAGCCAGTTTGCGCTGTTCTGTGAAGGGAGTAGTACACACTTGCATGGAATAGCCTTCATTTCTCAGAACAAGATAGACTGACGAGTTTCAGAAGAAAGTTATTTGTTTCTGGCCATTTTGAGCCTGTAATCGAACCCACAAATGCTGACGCTCCAGATAATCAACTAGTCTAAAGAAGTCCTTCCAATTTTATTGCTTCTTTAATCAGAACAACAGTTTTCAGTTGTGATAACATAATTGCAAAAGGGTGTTCTAATGATCAATTAGCCTTTTAAAATTTGATTGGAACACAGGAGTGATAGTGGCTGATGATGGGCCTCTGTACGCCTATGTAAATATTCAATTTAAAAATAATCTGCCGTTTCCAGCTACAATAGTCATTTACAACATTAACAATGTCTACACTGTATTTCTGATCAATTTTATGTTATTTTAATGGACAGAAAACACACTGCATAGTGAACTAACTCATGATGGATTTAGGTGGATTTAGCTACTAGCTATACTAGCGTTCAACCAAGTTTGGGTCACTTAGAAACTGTCCTTGTTTTTTAAAGAAAAGCAA
>NC_036860.1:71966564-71980775 GCF_002910315.2 Salvelinus sp. IW2-2015
TTGTAACCCTAAACCTAACCCTAACTCTAATCCTACCCTAACCCTAATTGTAACCCTAAAACTAAACCCTAACTCTAATCCTACCCTAACTAATTGTAACCCTAAAACCTAACCCCTACTCTAATCCTACAACCTTAACGCCTAATTGTAACCCTAAACCTAACCCCTAACTCTAATCCTACGCACTAACGCTAATTGGAACCCTAAACCTAACCCAATTAAACGTCTTAATTCCCTTCCCTTCCACACGTTACACATAAATTAGTAACCCCGCGCATAAACCTGGGAACCCCATAACATCTAATCCTACAACGAAACCCTCAATTTCCCCTAAAGCGCCGTAAAACGCCCTTAACCACATTATGTCACTAAAATAGAGCCTTTTAATTCCTTAACATGTGGGACTTGGCAAACATGATCCTAAGCCCTATACTTGTATCCACACGTTCTCCTTTAGTGATTGCTTTCGGTAACCCACAAGGATGAATAAAATGAAACGGCAGAACCCAACCCACCACCACACCACCCAGTGGAAAAATCTTAAGAGATGAAAATGTACCTCTAAGCACCTTAAAGTGAACTGTGATTTTCAAAGTAAGAGTAGCGAGAGAACCTCGTCCGAACAAGTGTGAGACATTGCGGTGGCAGGTCTGACGAAAGAACAGAGCAATCTATCTTACATGATCCTCTAATCACTACACCGGTTCTAAGAACATTGTTGAAAATTCCAGAATTTTGTGCTAGTCAACTTTACACACAGCCTTTTGACGCACAACATGATAACCTAGATCTTCCTTGAAACATCATACCGGAACACAGAGGATGCGTGATTTATATATCATCACCTGATTCGCCTCCATACATACCCAGAAACATTACTCTAACTCCGACAAAGATTCAAAGAAAGGAGACTAATAGCCAAGGAAGGCATCTGTAACCCTCCCTTCTCAATGTTAGTCACTTACCCCCCTGCTTCTATCCGTTCTCTCAACTTCTCAAATCCTCACGAAATCTCAGTAACACCCACCATATACTGAGTGCGTGTCCAACACCATACCTACCTCACAATCGAACACCTAGCTGCCGCACACCTGCTCTCTCACCCCGAGCGTGCGGTTATCAGCTCTCGTCCGCTGCTGCATGTACAGTTTTCGTCATAAGCTACCACTGTTGCTGTTTCAATATCTTACAGCTGAGACTGAATATGTTCTGTCCTGGAGTTGTATGTAATTTTGTACAGTCGAATGTTTTACTCATTGTGGCATTTCCTGTCTATATTCAAGGATATCATGGATGGTGTGTCTGAGGTCGCAGGAGAAGAGAAGTAAGCATGCGTAAGCTGCTTCGCAAAAACACTGGTAAGATCTGGGGAGAGAGTCCGAGTCTACAGTAACAATTGGAACAGAAGTGATGAGAACAAATTAGAAATTGGAAGTCAACCAGCAAGAGAGCCGTTGTGCTAAGAACGCTTCCTCAGCCTCCGTACCTCTCTATAAAGAGTAGAGGTGAATAAATTGGGACTTTGCATGCATGAAACGACCTATCCTACTCCTCCGCAACTCGACAACGCCTTACTTCTCAGTCAAGGGCCCCTATGCTAGTCGGAAGGGCTTTCATGAAAGCGTGCTGGACTAGTATACGAAATAAAACTCCTAGGTGTGTTGTCCTGCATGTATTTAGAACGGCCTATAAAGGCAGACTCCATTCATCCCCTTCGTTCCACTGCTATACCAGTAAATATCTACTCTGCACAAAGTCTTCATATACGAGATGCGGCGAAGGCAAGTTAGTCAGTGAGTCTGGCAAGAACGCGGATAAATCCATACCAAAATTGTGCACACCCCAGTGGGCAACTATCCTACGGGTCTGCCTCCAGGGACACCGTTAGAGCCACCCTTTTAATGGGTTATGCGACAGTGGCCTCAGATGAACAGTTTGGTGCATTGTTGAGATCTCGCAGAGGAGAATAATATCACAGTCATCTACAGATTAAGAAGACAATTGAGTTCAACCAAGTGCATAAGAGCCTGTATAACAACATACTATTGGGTAACAGCACAGGCACCACATCGATAACACGACACACTACAGCTACACACACTATCATACAACGCACACAACACACCACCCACACACCGGACGACACCCACACCCCACACACACAGCAACGACGACACCTGCACAACAACCGCCACTTACCAATACACTCCAAAATGCAAATACAAGAACCACACCTCACGCACAACATACATACACATCCTCGACCTCTACAAACTTTTATATTACTAAGAGCAATACTCAACAGTGAACCGCAGATGGCTGCATAAAATCCAATACCTGAAATCATAACAGCCGTAGAGCATAAGCATGCTGACATACATACATAAGCGTACAAAATGGTAAGTGGGAGGGTAGAAGCTTAGCACTTAGAAATGTCTTGTTTTTGCAAAAAAAGCAAAATATTTATGTCTATAACCTATTAATTAACATAAAATTGATGCAGAATACAGTGTAGACATTGTTAATGTAATGTATAAATGACTATGTTAGCGTCGGAAACGGCAGATTATTTTTTAAATTAATCTATTTACATAGGCTACAGAGGCCCTCATCAGCCACTATCACTTCTGTGTCCAATCAAATTTTAAAAGGCTAATTGATCATTAGAACCCCTTTTGCAATTATGTTATCACAACTGAATAAACTGTTGTTCTTATTAAAGAAGCAATAAAATGGAAAGGACTCTTTTAGACTAGTTGATTATCTGGAGCGTCAGCATTTTGTGGGTTCGATTACAGGCTCAAAATGGCCAGAAACAAATAACTGTTTCTTCTGAAACTGCGTCAAGTCTATATCTCTGTTTCTGAGATGAAGGCTAATTGTTCCATGTCAAGTGGTGTAACTTCTATCTCCCTTACAGAAACAGCGCAAACTGGCTCCTTAACCAGTAAAGTGGTGATTGAGCCCGGATTCACAAATACCAGAGTCAGTAGGGAACAAGGTTAACTCAAATTCCAGTGTCCTAGTTATCGGAGAAACAGTACACCTCACAAGTCCTAACTGTGCAGACCTTCATTACCAATAGTATACCTGCATGAACCCCAGCTCTCCAACCGTCAACAGTTGGTGTGTAGGCTGACTTCCAAAGGAGTGGCCGGGCTTCTGAAGGAAATCCGAATGGCATAAAAGATACCAAATAGAGCCCATATATCTAACTAAGTAGTCTAGCCAAATAAAATGAAAAGAAATAATAAGATATGTAATAACTGGGTGTCATATAAAAGAAACACAGACCACTTGATCTCAACTTGCATTCTGAGCCCAGCAAGTATTTGAGACATCGGAACACAGGAATGTGCCTTATGGACAGACCAAACATTAAAGTTCCGAGATTAAATTTTTCGCGATCACAAGAAATGAACCATTATTGTGATATGCAGACAACAGTCCCATTGAACAAGGTAATTGCGTAGCCTCGCAATAGTGACATTGGCCGTACCATTCTTTAGTTTCATACACCATAGCCTAGGTGATGGGACAAAGATGCCGAAAAGATGAATCTCGCAAGTATAGATGGTATGAGTAGAATCGACCGATTAATCTGTCATGGCCATTAATTAGGGCCGATAGCAAATGTTCAATCGCGTCTTTGCATTTTTTGGACGCCGATTATATTGCAGTCCACAAAGAAAACTGCGTGCAGGCTGACCACCTGTATACGTGAGTGCAGTAAGGAGCCACGGTAAGTTGCTAGCTGACATTAAACTTATCTTATAAAAAATCAATCATATCTACACCAAATCACTATTAATTAAAACACACAGCAGTTGATGATATATCCCTAGGTTTAACTAGCTTGTTCTGCGTGGCATATAGTCAAGCGGGTTGCCTGTTCATTTATTATCGAATCACAGCCTACTTGCGCCGAATCAATTGGTGATTTCGAGCATTATAAGAACCACTTCGTGATAAAAGAGCCACATATCGGATTAGCAACGAGTATTGTATGTAAACCATAAACATCTTTTGCCTTTCTTAAATTATCAATACAAAGAATTATTTATTTTTAAAACGTTGCAATTATAAATATGCATTTTTAAATTTATGTTAAGCAGCATATTAACAGGAAATTGTGTCACTTTTTCCTGCGTTCATTGCTACGCAGAGTCAGGCTTATATCCAAACGTTTAGGCCGCCTGGCTCGTTGCAACTAATTCTATGTGCCTTAGTGAGACCGTAAAACCCCGATTAACATATAATCTGGATGGAGGCAAGTAAACAATTGAAAAGAGTTAATGCAAGAGTTGTGAATATTAGGGTTAGGGTAGGATTAGAGTTAGGGGTTAGGTTTAGGGTTACGATTAGGGTTAGGGTAGGATTAGAGTTAGGGGTTAGGTTCAGGGTTAGGAGTTATGTGCATGACCTCTTGCACTTGATGTGAGCATTTTCTGAAGCTCACTGAATCTGCTCATCTTTGGTATCTGCCATCTCAGATCCCCCCATGTCCCATCACCTCTGAATATCCCTCCTTCACTGATCACAACAACCCACCCAGCAACACCACTGCTCCTGTGTGTGTCATTACACTTTATTGGTGATTGGTGGACCAGTGGATCAATGGAGATATTTCCAATTCAACATGTTCAGTTCATTTAAAAAAATGTAATAACAACATAAAAGCCTTCCAGTCATATTCCAGTCATGTTTGTCATTGTCACATTTGCCTACAGTGTGATGTTTTACATGAATGGTTGTTTGCCCAGTTCCATACTGATGACTTCTGATGAAGGAGGTGTAATTGCTGACACTGGTGCGTTGACACATGGGTCTCTCCAAACCCCTTACCGATATCTGCCGCTAGCTAGTCACTGAGCCGCAATAAAGACATTAGATTGATGCTGCAGAAACAATTAAGGCAGGGCTAGTGGTGTGTGCTGGCATCGTTGGCATGTCCCCCACGGGAAATTATTCATCACCGCCTGAATACCAACTAACAGAGGCAGACGTTTTTAACCAACTCAAAACGAATCGCATTTGAGAAAGAGTGAGAGAGAAAGAGAGAAAGAGAGAGCGAGAACGAGAGCGAGAGAAAGAGAGCGAGAGACAGAGAGCGAGAGAAAGAGAGCGAGAGACAGAGAGCGAGAGAAAGAGAGCGAGAGAAAGAGAGCGAGAGAAAGAGAGCGAGAGACAGAGAGCGAGAGAAAGAGAGCGAGAGAAAGAGAACGAGAGAAAGAGAGCGAGAGAACGAGAGAGAGCTAGAGAGAGAGAGAGAAAGAGAGAGGTAAAGGAATGTGTGTGAGTGTGAGTGAGTGAGGACAGCCTACTGTTGACAGGACTTCCATACTTCCTCCTCTCTGTGTTTATTGTAGTCATTCTAGATTTACAGGAATTACTGTAATTACTGCTACTCACCTTTATTATCTTTCCTTTTTCTTTTACAAACTTATGATAAGGAATGTTGTAGCTCCTAAGTCACATGATGGCTGTTCCCTAAAGGCCTCAAACCTAATTTAAACACAGCAGCAATAGTTTACGACTCGACTAGGCATATACCTCCATGATCAGAACAAACAACACACATATAGCCTGTAGCTGTGTGGTAAATGTTACGGAGAGAGCAAGAGTGAGCGTCAGCTTGGTTTATCACAGACAGCGGGAACAGATGAATGGACAGTAGTGTGATTAAGAGGAAATATCATGCTGCCAGTCCTTTGTCACACATCTGCACGGCATTTAGTCCCACCTTGAAGATAAGGCTTTCATGTGATATGACAGACAGCCTGCAGATCAAAGACACACAGAGAGAAAGGGAGAGAGAGGGGGGAGAGGGAGAGAAAGACAGAAAAAGAACAGAGGACATAGGGCTACAGATTCTATCAATGTAATCAAATACAAATGAACTGGTTCCCCCCGCTACCCAGCCCTGAAACTTCAACCGGTGTTGGAGTGTGAGACTGTGAGCTGCAGCAGTCAGCGTATGAAGGGTCTCTGGCTATAAATAAATGCATTGTGGGACAGAGAGAGAGGCCGGTACGTTTTCCTCAAGCTAGTTGTACTTTCCTCTCTTCGGCGCTCTGAATACCTCAGCCCATCGCCACGGCGACTGTGGTAACCTTGGCTGCAGTCTGCAATGCAGCTGAAGGGGGAAGAGAGGTGCCCCTTCCTGTTTGATTGTCGCCTGAGAGTTGTACAGCTGCTGCAGTGTTACCTGAACTCCAAGGCAGGAGGGGAATCCTGTACTGTTCACATGCAGACACACACACACACACACACACACACACACACACACACACACACACACACACACACACACACCACACACACACACACACACACACACACACACACACCACACACACACACCACAATTGTTCTTTATTCAGGACAACAGTTTTCAGCAGTGCTAACTAATTGCAAAAGGGTTTTCTAATGATCAGTTATATTTTTAAGATGATAAACTTGGTTAGCTAACACAACGTGCCATTGGAACACAGGAGTGATGGTTGCTGATAATGTGCCTCTGTACGCCTACGTAGATATTCCATAAAGAAAATCTGCCATTTCCAGCTACAATAGTCACTTACAACATTAACAATGTCTACACTGTATTTCTGATCAATTTGATGTTATTTTAATGGACAAAAATGTGCTTTCCTTTCAAAAAACATTTCTAAGTGACCCCCAAACTTTTGAACAGTATTGTACATGCATTCATAAACACACACCAGGCAGCAAATATGGACACACACACACTGTCAGAGGGAGGGGGCGGTCTAATTGGCTGCTGTTCAGTAGAGCTCAGTCACCTGAGTAGGAGTTGAGGAGGGAGTGGTAGAAGGCCAGGCAGATTACTACACAATGAGCCAGAAGTTTTTGTAAAAAAAATAAAAACTCTTTTCTCCTTCTCTGTATTTGGCTAAATAAAAATATGTCTCAAGGGGGCTTTTGGTGAATGATGCGTTTCTCTCTGACACATTCCACGCCCGCGGAGCGTGTGCCCGTGAAGCCCACTCAACTCTATAAATAATCCCCAGCAGCCTGCTCCTCTCCTGGGCTCCTTCTGTCTCCGTCTCCCTGAGAGGCTGGAGATCCAGCAACCCTTGCTATCATTGTTCCTGCCTTCTCCAGAGAGAAGGCAACATCTCTCTCTCTCTCTCTCTCTCTCTCTCTCTCTCTCTCTCTCTCTCTCTCTTCTCTCTCTCTCTCTCTCTCTCTCTCTCTCTCTCTCTCTCTCTCTCTCTCTCTCTCTCTCTCTCTCTCTCTCTCTCTCTCTCTCTCTCTCTCTCTCTCTTCTCTCTCTCTCCTCTCTCTCTCTCTCTCTTCTTCTCTCTCTCTCTTCTCTCTCTCCTCTCTCTCTCTCTCTCTCTCTCTCTCTTCAATTCAATTCAATTCAATTCAATTCAATTCAATTCAATTCAATTCAAGGGGCTTTATTGGCATGGGAAACATGTGTTAACATTGCCAAAGCAAGTGAGGTAGATAAATATACAAAAGTGAAATAAACAATAAACATTACACATACAGAAGTTTCAAAGCAATAAAGACATTACAAATATCATATTATATATATACATGTTGTAGCAATGTATAAATGGTTAAAGCACACAAGTTAAAATAAATAAACATAAATATGGGTTGTATTTACAATGGTGTTTGTTCTTCACTGGTTGCCCTTTTCTTGTGGCAACAGGTCACAAATCTTGCTGCTGTGATGGCACACTGTGGAATTTCACCCAGTAGATATGGGAGTTTATCAAAATTGGATTTGTTTTCGAATTCTTTGTGGATCTGTGTGATCTGAGGGAAATATGTGTCTCTAATATGGTCATACATTGGGCAGGAGGTTAGGAAGTGCAGCTCAGTTTCCACCTCATTTTGTGGGCAGTGAGCACATAGTCTGTCTTCCTTGAGAGCCATGTTCTGCCTACGGCGGTCCTTTCTCAATAGCAAGGCTATGCTCCACTGAGTCTGTACATAGTCAAAGCTTTCCTTAAGTTTGGGTCAGTCACAGTGGTCAGGTATTCTGCACTGTGCTACTCCTGTTTAGGGCCAAATAGCATTCTAGTTTGCTCTGTTTGTTTTGTTATTCTTTCCATGTGTCAAGTAATTATCTTTTTTGTTTCTCATGATTTGGTTGGGTCTAATTGTGCTGTTGTCCTGGGGCTCTGTGGGGGTGTGTTGTGAACAGAGCCCCAGGACCAGCTTGCTAAGGGGACTCTTCTCCAGGTTCATCTCTCTGTAGGTGATTGCTTTGTTATGGAGGTTTGTGGAATCGCTTCCTTTTAGGTGGTTGTAGAATTTAACGGCTCTTTTTCTGGATTTGATAATTAGTGGGTATCGGCCTAATTCTGCTCTGCATGCATTATTTGGTGTTCTACGTTGTACACGGAGGATATTTTTGCAGATTTCTGCATGCAAGAGTCTCAATTTGGTGTTTGTCCCATTTTGTGAAATCTTGGTTGGTGGAGCGGACCCAGACCTCACAACCATAAAGGGCAATGGGCTCTATGACTGATTCAAGTATTTTTAGCCAGATCCTAATTGGTATGTTTGAAATTTATGTTCCTTTTGATGGCATAGAATGCCCTTCTTGCCTTGGTCTCTCAGATGTTCACAGCTTTGTGGAAGTTACCTGTGGTGCTGAGGTTTAGGCGCGAGGTATGTAAGTTTTTTGTGTGCTCTAGGGCAACGGTGTCTAGATGGAATTTGTGGTCCTGGCGACTGGACCTTTTTTGGAACACCATTATTTTTGGCTTACTGAGATTTACTTGTCAGGGCCCAGGTCTGACAGAATCTGTGCAGAAGATCTAGGTGCTGCTGTAGGCCCTCCTTGGTTGGTGACAAAGCACCAGATCATCAGCAAACAGTAGACATTTGCCTTCGGATTCTAGTAGGGTGAGGCCAGGTGCTGCCAGACTGTTCTAATGCCCTCGCCAATTCGTTGATATATATGTTGAAGAGGTGGGGCTTAAGCTGCATCCTGTCGTCACCCCACGACCCTGTGTGAAGAAATGTGTGTGTTTTTGCCATTTTTAACCGCACACTTTGTTGTTTGTGTACGTGGATTTTATAATGTCGTATGTTTTTCCCCAACACCACTTTCCATCAATTTGTATAGCAGACCCTCATGCCAAATTGAGTCGAAGGCTTTTTTGAATTCAACAAAGCATGAGAAGACTTTGCCTTGTTTTGGTTTGTTTGGTTGTCAATTAGGGTGTGTAGGGTGAATACATGGTCTGTTGTACGGTAATTTGGTAAAAAAGCCAATTTGACATTTGCTCAGTACATTGTTTTTCATTGAGGAAATGAGTCTGCTGTTAATGATAGTGCAGAGTATTTTCCCAGGTTACTGTTTGACGCATATTCCACGGTAGTTATTGGGGTCAAATTTGTCTCCACTTTTGTGGATGGGGTGATCAGTCCTTGGTTCCAAATATTGGGAAGATCCAGCGCTAAGGACGACTGTTAAACGAGTTTAGTATAGCCAATTGGAATTTGTTGTCTGTATATATTTGATCATTTCATTAAGGATACCATCACACACCACAGGCCTTTTTGGGTTGGAGGGTTTTTATTTTGTCCTGTAACTCGTTCAAGGGTAATTGGAGAATCCAGTGGGTTCTGGTAGTCTTTAATAGTTGATTCAAGGATTTGTATTTGATCATGTATATGTTTTTGCTCTTTATTCTTGTTATAGAGCCAAAAAGATTGGAGAAGTGGTTTACCCATACATCTCCATTTTGGATAGATAATTCTTCGTGTTGTTGTTTGGTTTAGTGTTTTCCAATTTTCCAGAAGTGGTTAGAGTCTATGGATTCTTCAATTACATTGAGCTGATTTCTGACGTGCTGTTCCTTCTTTTTTCCGCTAGTGTATTTCTGTATTGTTTTAGTGATTCACCATAGTGAAGGCGTAGACTCCGGTTTTCCGGGTTCTTATGTTTTTGGTTGGACAGGTTTCTCAATTTATTTCTTAGATTTTTGCATTCGTCATCAAAACCATTTGTCATTGTTTGTTCATTTTCTTCGGTTTTCTATTTGAGATTTTTAGGTTTGATAGGGAAGCTGAGAGGTCCAAATATACTGTTAAGATTTTCTACTGCCAAGTTTTACACCTTCACTATTGCAGTGGAACGTTTTACCCAGGAAGTTGTCTAAAAGGGATCTCTCTCTCTTCTCTCGCTCTCTCTCTCTCTCTCCTCTCTCTCCTCTCTCTCTCTCTCTCTCTCTCTTCTCTCTCTCTCTCTCTCTCTCTCTCTCTCTCTCTCTCTCTCTCTCTCTCTCTTCTCTCCTCTCCTCTCTCTCCTCTCTCTTCTTCTCTCTCATCTCTGCTCTCCTCTCTCTCTCTCTCTCTCTTCTCTCTCTCTCTCTACACAGTGGCGGTAAATCTCAATGGGTTATGGCTGACTTGGAGTGCCAGAGTGGAACTTGTAATAACATAGTATTACAACCCCGGTCTGTGTTCAGAACAGGGGGAGGGGAGGTAGGTACTGTGGCTGTCTCATTGACTCTAGTTAACCAACATCACCTGTTAACTCTTTTTATCTTACATAATTAGAACAGCCTCTCCTTCATTGAAGTGAGATAATTCTGTCTTGATGAATTATATTAGCTTTGATAGGATTTACAACTTCATTGTACAGTTCCTGTGAAGGAGACAAATGTAGGCCATGGTTGAGCAGGAGGCTGGAGGACTCAAGGTGATGGGGGGCTGCAGCCTGCCCAGGAAGGGATCTGCTGCAGCGGGGAGGGAGGAGGGATGTCAGGGTCAGGTCTGCTGATGGATGGAGAGAAGAGAAACCAGAGGAGACAGAGTGGAGCCCGCTATCCACACATAGGGCCAGCCAGGGGGAACGCAGGGAAAGCGTGAGGGAGCGGACCCTATTTTTAGAGCTGCCACAGCACGTTCTTAAACCACCCATCTGGCATCTCTTCGTCTTCTCTTAAGGTCAGGATTCCCTCAGAGAGCGGGAGTCGGGGGAGATGAAAGCAGAGAAGCCGGGAAAAGCTTTAAGAGCACAAGGTGACACCTCTGCCCCCATGTCACCTGACCCACTTTCACTGCATGGCAACCTGGTTCCCCTGGTATGTAAGGACACAAAGCAGTGGATTGTGGGACTGGTAGGAGGCTGAGACTGAGGCTGGGGATGAGGCTTGGGCTGGAGTTGAGGCTGAGGTCAGGTGAGGGCAGCCTTGTGGCCTGTGCGTGTCTGCAGGGTGTTAGGAGGTGTAGAGGGCTATTATCTCCTCAGGCTCAGTGCAGAGAGAGGTTCCCTGAGGCAGGGTCAGGGACATCACACTGAGTGGTGTTATTGACTACCATCACATTCATTGATTCTTGGAAAAGAGCACCGAGTGACACGGGAGAGAGACAAAGCGAGAGACAGACAGAGTGAAAAGTGAAAATCTGTGTTGGAAGGAGAAGCTGCCGAAGCGTGTTTGACCAAAGAACAAGAACGTTTACTTGACATTTGGTCTAAGTGCCTTCTAAGGTAGGTAGCCCAGTGGTTAAGAGCGGGCCAGTAACCGAAAGGTCGCTAGTTCAAATCCCCAAGCCAACTAGGTGAAAACTCAACCCTAATTGCTCCCTGTAAGTCGCTCTAGATAAGAGCGTCTGCTAAATAACTAAAATGTACGGTTTGAGCGTCAGGAGAGAGTTTTCATGGCCAATGCAACTGATGTCCCACCGAATGTCCGCAAATACAGGAGGGCTCTTTATCCTCTGACATTGGCTGAGACTATTGCGTTCATATGAATGTGACAGAATTCAGCACAGGCTGAACCTGTATTGAAACTCAAGGTAAGTGTGAGGGTGTATGAGGCCTGAGGATATTGCGTCCTTCATCATTTCACCAGTCTACGGAAGCTATATCCTCAATGTATTTATTTACACAATGTACCTCAACCAAGGCTGCGTTCTCATTTTCGCCCCTTCTACGAGTCCAGGTATTGGATATGACTACACTTACAGAAAATAAGACGCTATCTAGAACCTAAAAACCACAGAGGGTTCTACATCGAAACCAAAAGGATTCTACCTGGAACCAAAAAGGGTTCTCCTATGGGGACAGCGGAAGAACCCTTTAGGAACAGTTTTTTTCTAAGAGTGTACACAACCACTCACTCAGTTTATTTTATGCGCCACAACACCACTCTGCACCAAGGAGTTCCTTGGCAAATAAGCTGCTTTATTCAGCGTGATGAGGGAAAATCTATCTATTGTGCCACGTAAAGAGCAGAGATAATGATCTGCCTTGGAATGAATCGTCCCAGGTCTGCTGTTTTCTCTGTCTCCCTCTGTCTCACTTTCTTTCTCTCTCTACATTTGGTATTCATTTTGTATATCTATGTCCATATTGTCCATGAGTTTGTAGTGGATAGACCATATGGGTAAGAAATAAATTGCCTAGTTAATGAAAATAACCTCTAATCAACAAAGGAATTAGTTTCAATTAACTCTGCAACTTTTCCAATTATTGACTTTTTTCCACAACTGGCACCAAATTGGTGCCAAAACATTGACAACAAATACATATTGACAGTCAAATAAACAAGTGTCAAAATATATAAAGGATATGTCATGCAAAAAAATATTTAACACTAATGGTATTCACACTAAGTTGATGGTTTATATTTAGGATCATGTTTTACAGCTTCGTCATTCTTTTTTTAATTTTAAAATCATCTTATTTGATTATTTTATATATTTTATCCCCTAGACATCCTCAGTTAAAAGTACTAACTTAGACACCTACCTTTTTGAGAAAAATATGTATTATTTGTTAAACAAAATCTCTTTCTCTAAGCAACTGCAAATGCAATTTCAACACCAGTAAGTTTGCTGGACAGTGGTAGGCCTGATCACCGACGACGATGGGATAGCCTACAGGGAGGAGGACTGTGACCTGGCTGTGTGGTACCAGGACAACAACGTTCTCTTTAACATCAGCAAGACAAAGGAGCTGATCGTGGACTACAGGGAACGGAGGGCCGAGCACGCACCTATCGACGAGGCTGTAGTGGAGCTTCAAGTTTCTCGCTGTCCACATCACTAAGGAATTAACATGGTCCAAACACACCAACACAGTCGTCAAGAAGGCATGACAACACCTCTTCCCCCTCAGGAGGCTGAAAAGATTCTGCATGGGCCCTCAGATCCTCAAAATGTTCTACAGCTGCACCATTGAGAGCATCTTGACTGGCTGCATCACCGTTTGGTATGGCAACTGCTTGGCGTCCAACCTCAAGGAGCTACACAGGGTAGTGCGTACGACCCAGTACATCACTGGGGCTGAGCTTCCTGCCATCCAGGACCTCTATACCAGGCGGTGTCAGAGGAAGGCCCCAAAAAAACTCCAGCCACCCTAGTCATAGACTGTTCTCTCTGCTACCGCACGGCAAGCGGTACCGATGCACAAAGTCTGGACCCGACAAGCTCCCGAACAGTGTTTACCCCAAAGCCATAAGAATGCTAAATAGCTAACCAAATAGCTACCAGGACTATCAGCATTTTACACTCATCACATACGCTGCTGCTAGTGCTTATTATCTATCCTGTAGCCTCATTGTGTATTTATTCCTCGTGATATTATCTTTCTATTATTTTTCAATTATTGTGCAGCTCTATATGTGCCACAGTAGATGTGACCGTGGTTGACTCAGCTAACAGGGGACTTCTCTACTGCCTGTTCAATTAGAATCGGGACACAAAGCAGCCTGACTCAACAGTTGTTTCATTACAACTAGTGCATATGAAGCATGAAGCACGTCAGATTCAGGCTGCCTTGGGTTAATTGCTAGACCTGTACCAAAACCAAAATGTAAAAAGTTTCAATCATTTTAAAATAAATCCTACACTAGCTGAATCTGTTCACTTCTCCAGAGATATCATTGAATGATATGCACGGCACAATCAAAAAGGGAGACACACAGGTATGTAAGCACCACATACGCACGCACGCACGCACGCACGCACGCACGCACGCACGCACACACACACACACACACACACACACACACACACACCTTTTTATGCAGTGCCAAAAAGAGGAGGATAAAAAGAGAGGAGATAAGATGCAAAGTGGTTCCTCCAGTGTTATTCTGGCTCCTCTCCTGCAGTGCATGTGTAGCCCCATGCTGTGTGTTGGCAGGCAGACTAACAGCACCACCACCACAGCAGCTCTACAGTCCAGCTCAGCTGCTACATCACAGT
>NC_036860.1:71981865-72007935 GCF_002910315.2 Salvelinus sp. IW2-2015
TATCAATCTAGTGTGTTTAGGCTACTGGACCTTCTTTCATCATTGGGGCAGAGGAATTGGCAGCCCCTGTGTCATTTTGCCGATGTGGGGCTGTGTGTGATTTAGCACGCGCCACCGTGGCCATCACCCTGATTTACTAAAGTCATTATGGACAAGGGCAACATCGTCCCAATACTGGCACAGGTAGGAGGCAACATTGCGGTAACATTGCAGGAAGGTGATAACGCCAGACAAACATTTCAAAAACGTTGGGAGGGATGATAAAAGGGACTGAAAAGGGGAGACAGAAAATGAGTACAAGCGCTTACATCTCTACCTTTCTCTCTCTCTCTCTGGTTCTTTCTCTCTCTCTCTCTCTATGCGTTTGTAAAGGGAAGGACAGAGAGGGTCCCCGAAGGATGAGATGGCATACTAAAGCACATCCTCTCACACACACACAAACACATACACACACGACTGAGCGAATCTGATCAAACACAAGGGAGAGAAAAAAGCAGCAGTTGGTCTAATCCTGTAAGATTGTCTTCAGACAGCAGACGTATTAATGAGTCTGAGAGCAAGCAGCAAGGGATTCACCTTCAACAGGAAAAACACAGTAAAACATCTCTGTATACTGTGGCCCAATACCCATACTTGAGTCCTGAATACTAGGCCGTTTGAGTACGCGAAAAAAAATCTAGTTTAATAGCATGCGACATTTTGAAAATCGAGTATACTTTAAATGCACGGATGTCAGGCTCATTTCGGCTCTTCATCTAGTAGATTTCGATGCACACTTCTCCACAATGCATTGGAAGAGGTGGTCTGCGAGTGATAGGACCTAGTTCTTTTCAAAACAAGGCGACTTAATTGGGAAGACGCCCAAAGCTTCTGCTGTGGTGTTCAAATGTGGCCAAGTACTTTTTGTTCTCCTTAATATTATCCATTTTCCCCCGCAAAATGGATTACTGTTTTCTCACAAAAAAAAGTGTTTCTTGGCCTTCATCAGAGCTTTTAAAATAAATAGTAAACCATCTTTTGATTTGTAAATGTGTCGACCTATTACATTTTTGTATTTATGGATCAAGCCTTAGAGGTCTTTCTGATCTCATTCCCAATGATCAGTGCTTTAGTTTATTATGCTGCTGTCCAGTGGTTCTGAATTTGCGATGCACCTGACTGTCCACGTTTTTATGTACAATATCCTTTTGATTTGAACATTTGAAAAGGTTTGATGTGTGTACTAGGCTATTTGATTTCATTCATATACTGTATGTGTCACGTTCCTGACCTTATTTTCCCTTATTTTGTATGTATTTAGTATGGTCAGGGCGTGAGTTGGGGTGGGTTGTCTATGTGTGTTTTCTCTGTTGGGTTTTTTGTGTTCGGCCTGGTATGATTCTCAATCAGAGGCAGCTGTCAATCGTTGTCCCTGATTGAGAATCATACTTAGGCAGCCGGGTTTTCACGTGTGGTTTGTGGGTGTTTGTTCCTGTGTTAGTGTTTCGCCACACGGGACTGTTACGGTAGTTTCGTTTGTTGTTTTATATCGTGTATTGTTTTCGTGTACATTAAATTCATGGAAACCTACCACTCTGCAAATTGGTCCTCCGATCCTTCTCGCCTCTCCTCGTCCGATGAGGAGGACGAAATAGACTATCGTTACAGTATGTTACAGCACTTTGGTTTCACTAATAAATATGTTGAAATGGAACCAAATGATCTGTTTCTGTCTTCAGTCCTTTTTAAATAGAATAGATGGGCTATATGGTCCACTATGGTATGGGTCGAATGTGATAGTCTGCCTATAACCAGCCTGAGTAGGCCTATAACTCCATCCCTATTCTATTCAGAGTTTAGAGAAATTCATTAAATTGTAAATGAGCTATTATAAGGCTGGTTATTAATGCGATGCATGTCTGTTGAATATTGAAAAAACCAGCCACACTCGGCCTCGCCCTACCTTCTCAGCTAATCAGGAGCCGCTACTGAGTTGCTGCTGTGGCTTACTGCATACTTTTTTACTAAACTTTACGTGCTAAATAGTTTGCGATGATGAGTAAATAGTATTCAGTTTAAGTATGTAGTATGTAGTACACTAACTTGGGTATTTGGACACGGCCAGTAAATCAGGCTGCACCACAGAGGACAAACTACAGACTCCTTTAGTCCAGTGTGCTATCTAGCATACATGACCTTGTTCTCATTCAGTATTATCTCATTGGGCCGGCAGATTATTCCTAACCACATTACCGGACACAGAAAAACTTCAGGCCATAGAGAAAAAACCTCACCCTCGTTCTAGACTATAACTGGTGGGGTTGCTCAGGAAATCTCCTTACACAGTTATAGAACCTTTAGTCAAACACCTGCTATAGGGCCTTACCCTCTATCTCGAGTCTCACTTTACTTTGATGGGCTAAATGTCAATGTCTATCAAATGTCAGATGATTGCTTGTGAAACAAGATAACTATCAGCTGCCAATTTGCTGGCATATGAGTGAATTCATACAGCGCTAATGACCTTTTTACGACTTAGCTCAGCATAGCCGCGTTGCGCTTTTCACTCATCAACTGTCTCGGACAGATAGCAGGTAAATGATAAGCTGACAAATGATGCAGTGACAGGGAACGAGCTAAAACAAAAATATATATATATATATTGGGAGGTGACACGGCAGTATTGAATTTCATTCTTATAAATAATAACGCGTTCGGTCACTGAAAGCGGTGAATTCTAAAACCATTTATCACAGACTAATAGAGTTTGGATACCGATTTCAGATACCGTGCTGGCTGCCTGCCTGCACACCACGAGGTATAGCTGTTAGAGACACAAAGCCTGTAGAGAATGCTAATCCGGCTCTGCCATCTAAACTCTGGACTGTTTATTACAGTTCATTCAAAAGCAAATAAGCAACATTGTGCCATGGAGTTAATGAGATGTCGGTCATTTCTTACTCAAGTAAGCCTTGTCCAAGTCAGAATGGCCATAGGGCCTGTTTCTGTAGCGTAAGGCAGCTCGATGTACAAGTATATCCACTGGATAGGACGCTTATTTAGTCAGCCATTATTTAGTCTGAATAAAGTCTGCCCTGTCGTTGTGAGATCCCCCCCTGTCCTGAATACAGGGCTGTCCCCTTTCCCCAATATAATTTATAAATCACTGTCCTGACTCTAGCGGCAATCAGCAGTAGAAACAATAACAAGGCATGCTCACCGCCGCTGTTTTGGTAAAGATCTGAGGTACGGGGCTGGAGAAATGTAACCACTCCCAATTTCAAAGACAGAGCCATGGACTGACCATCCAAGATACAAAAATGATCGTTTTAACCATGTTTACATTGTTTACAACCATTGGACAAAAACATGCTTATATTCTGGGTTCTGATGGGGTACGACAGTTGAACTATGCTCATGGGGCATTTTTGGGGTTATATTCTTTGAGAATCAGTGCGTACATATCCATTCATAAGTTTTTAAAAAAGGACGTAGCAACTGCTGATTGCCACTTTAATCTCTTTAATCTAGGGGCATCTGTCTTCCCACTATACACGCCTTGCCATGAGGCGACGGACTGGTCCCTTAATATCTCTTATCTGGCCCCTACCTTCCTCCAGGCGAATACGAATGCAGCTGAATCAAATGAGCATGCAGATCTGTATCCCAGGTAGGTAGGTATCCATTCTCAGTGTGGACAAAGGGCCTGACTGATCTCTCTCTGCATGGAAGCCTTTCTTCAACGTAGCCTTCCAAGCCCTGGTCCTGTCACAGAGAGAGGACATGCTAGCAGGATGCCATGGCATGGGGAATCCATTTACATCCTATTACAGTGTTACACACACTCTACACTCTTAGACCAGCCGTACCACTACATTACTGGGCACAGCCCAGGAATAAGGGGGAAACGGGAGTGATGTACTGAGGTAGACATGCACAGGGGGAGAGATGAGGAGAAAGATCGCTCTATGTATCGCCGTTCACTTTATTGTGTTATGCCACGAAGAGTTCCTCGCATAAAAATAGATTCAGGCTCTGTGTTGGAGACACTGACGCAAAGCTTTGATGTGGAGATTCTGCGGATTCATTCACTTTACCGAGGTACCTTTAAAGTGATTTTCAACATCTAACTTGCGGAACGGTTGTGGTCGTGCTCCATTTGCATCCTCTGACGTCTGGGAGTAAACTCTGTGAACAACTGATGCACTCCCACTGGTTGTCAATGCTGCATGCTGCAGCAGCTCCTGTCACGCGGCTAACACCTAGTTTAGATACAGGAACTAGAGTCACACAGAGGCAACGGCAATGCAGAACGACAAGCACCTGAGCTCCCCGATAAAAAGGATATAATTCTCCCCTGCGCTTTAAATTCAATTGCAAATGAAAGACTGGTGAAGGGAAAAGAGAGATATTTCCCTCTCTTTTCGAAGTGATGATGACTTTGGCTTTCTGTCAGCGGAAAAGCAAGGAATTGATTGGGCACCGGCTTGTGTTGGTGAGATCCAGTGACGCTAATCAAGGGGTAATAAAGTAGACAGTACTCGGAATAATGGATAGATATTCCACTCTGACATATGTTGCCGTGGGGACAGCACAAACCATTGTCAAAAACACAACACAGCTGATTGCTTGTGGTTGAAAAATCTATGGACATAATTATTAGACTAACAGTCTCAGAGCGATGTTATTGCTCTAGAAGGGCTAACGGTTCAGACACTCTAGCCAGTATCAGATGTACTGGGATGTGGACTGGGCTCTAATGAACCATGAGAGCTTCCACATACAATATCTACAACATGGCTTAATGAATGATTGGCTCGATATCAAAGTGAGTGATGGCACAACTCCACCTACACTCTCATGGACGAGGCTATAATACACTTCCATTCTCCCAGCACAACCACGGTCAAGGTCCACAGCTGTAGAACACAGCAGCAGATGGGTAAGGGAATACAGTAGTGTACACTTTGTACTCTGCACGTATTTGCTGACAGAGAGAGAGAGAACAAGAGGGACACTGCAACTGCAATAAAGGACAAATAAAACTTGAGCTAATGATGCAGGAATATAAAAGTCATTTTATTTCATGGCAGTAAGTATATCTGTCTTAGTCTTCACAAGAAACAAAAATATAATGTCTGAATAAGATTTGTCAGCTGAATATGAGAGAAAAATTTACTTAAAGATGAAAGTTCACTAAATCTATTCGTTATTTTGCAGCTTCCTCATTAATTGAAAAAGGTGGAAGGTGGAGGGTTGAGGTGACGGTTGGGTTGCCCAGCATCTTGATGCTTTTCATTTGTTAATTCATACTTACACAAGGTCAGCAGCACCTATAGCAGCACCTATAGAAAAATAAACATCTTTTTTTGGCATTGAGTGGGTCGAGAGATGGTGGAGCTAAAGATCCAGGCACTAAGGTCACATTTGAATGTTCAACGAAATACCTTTGGAGTACACCATTCAATTAGACTAGTGTGACAATGCTTTTAGAATCAGAGTGGATGGACATCGATCTGGACTCTAAAACCTGTTGTGTGACAGTTACAGGTCAGGGCATTCATCGTCAGTAGGACGAGAAGGAGAACGAACACTGATGCATGTCAGTGAAGGACCCAGTTCAGTACGTCCCTCTCTCATTGCCATGGCGATAAGGGTGAAGAGCATCCATCTCTCACGGAGAAGAAGAAACAAACAGGTTCGGCATGTCGTCTCAGTCAGCACAGTAACATGAGTCATCGTGTTGAGTCATTGCGTTGAGTCATCATGTTGAGTCATCGCGTTGAGTCATCGTGTTGAGTCATCGCGTTGAGTCATCGTGTTGAGTCATCGCGYTGAGTCATCGTGTTGAGTCATCGCGYTGAGTCATCGYGKTGAKTCRTCGCGTTGRGTCRTCGCGTTGAGTCRTCGCGTTGAGTCGTCGYGTTGAGTCATCGCGTTGAGTCATCGCGTTGAGTCATCGCGTTGAGTCATCGCGTTGAGTCATCGAGTTGAGTCGTCGTGTTGAGTCGTCGCGTTGAGTCATCGTGTTGAGCCGTTAGGCACAAGGTTAGACATGATGATGGCCATAAATAACGTGATTCTACGGGGACTGAAGTTGTGAGAGCCCCATATATTTCAATAAATCAACATTATACGTTGAAATATATGAAAACGGACCATTTTGTAATACGTCCATATATTACAAAATATACAAATATATTTAAATGTTTTGAAATGACATACAAGTAAATATATTATTTTCAGCATAGGGACTGAAGTTGTGAGTGCTCGGAGTGTATAGCTGCTGACTGGAACATAGTGTCTCCTCAAGGCCTCCCCCAGGACATCTGTCTGCGGTGTTGAAGGGGAGACGTAGGGGATAGAGGGTAGTGAGAGGACAGTGAGACATCAGGAGTGGAGCTGCTGAGCTCACTTTAGTCTGTTTATTATGATGTGAGGGGGATGTGATGTCTCTCAGACCTCTGAGTAGTTTGAATGATGCTGAGTCAGCACGCTGGATGCATAAGTCATCCTCATTCCAGTTTCTATATGAGGATTTAACTAAGTCAATAAACACGCAAGACACTTACAGCCCCTCTCTGACTGTTAGACTCCAGTCTGCCCAGCAACCGGCCCAAAAACCTAACCGCCCACAGAAAACCCTGTGAAGCATTAGATCACAGCTGTTCCCTACACGCTACACGCCACACACACACACACACACACACAAACTGCTGTTTTTTCCGCCGATCCGTTGACTCAGCACTATGCGGCTGGTGTTCACCCTGCTTCCTTTTAATGTTCTGTGTTTAAAGTAAAAACTAGGCCTCGTGCACATCCTCTTCCCCTCGCCGCCCGTCAAACCGTCACGTCAGACAGCAAACGTTAGAAAACCAGACGAATCTCTGAGACAGAAAGATGACACTTACTGTCTGTCACCATTTGTCAATACCTTACTGTCTGAAACCAAGTATGATGGAGCCAGAATGATGTTACATTGTGAAGCTGTGAAGCTGTGAAGCCTTCCATAGCTCCATACATCCAGGCAACTTCACACATTTCCTCAAACGAAGAACCTGGTCTGATGTCATGGGCAGACAGTCCAGATAATCTCCACAGCTGAGGCTGTTCCAATACCACCACCGCAGGGATAGGAGATTGCATTAACCCCAGCCAGGAGCAGTAGCCAGCAGGGGAACAGGCTTTAGAGGCAGGAGCCATAAAAAACACTCCAGTACACCGACTACCCTCCGTTCTCCATCTGGTCTAATGGACATCCTGTCTCCCTGTGCTACCAATCCAAGGCCTTCAGCCAAGCCACCAGATCAGCCAATCAGGCCTGGATGTGAGGACAGAGATAGTACAGAATGTCTAGATGGCCAAATACCATGTTCATCTGCTGTGCTGAGGAGGACTATGATCCCTATAAGAGCTACATGGAGAGGTACTGGGCACACACTGGTTGAATCAACGTTGTTTCAACGTTATTTCAATGAAATTACGTTGAACCAACTTGGAATAGACGTTGAATTGACACCGGTGCCCAGTAGGTAAGACGTGCATTGAAACCCATGTTATACCGTACAGTTCTTATATAAACAAACATTTTGAAAGCTACTCTGAAAAGGCACATTAAATCCTACGCTGAAACCCCACACAAAGCTACATCAGATCAACAGTAATAAAAGTCGCTAAGCTCTCCATCGGCACTATATCCTAGCATTAGTCTCCCTCTCATAGAGACTCAACAGAGAGGTAGTATCACCTCAGGGGACTGAGCTGAGGCAAGCCATCTGGCACCTGGAATCCCCCACCATCGGCCTCTTTAGTCTGCACACTCAATGAAACATACGCAACAGGCTAGCTACACGCTAACTAGTGTACATGCATGACAGCCCCAACATGGAGATCGAACATAGAATACCCAAGTGACTGCACACAAACATGTTCATGCATCAGGATATGACATCACGCGTCCTGTCAGAGTCAGATCAATAGTGTGAGGTCTAGAGGCATCTGCAGGCTGCTCTGAAGATGCTCATGACTGATAACTGCACGGCTCCTATATCGCTTCGGCAGCGATTGCTCTGGGAAATGTGATCCTCTCCTCTCTCTCGTCTCCATGCACGCACACACACACTTTCTCATCTGCTGTGGAGCTGAACAGGGGTGCAGGAGGGAAGGGAAACTACTGGGGAGAAGAGAGAGGGGGACATTTCATTACAAGGACAAGCTCAAGTGCAAACAAAAGAGAATAACAAGGTTAGCTGAAAAAAGGAGATGGAGGGAGGTTATCTGAAGTGTGTGTGTGTGTGTGTGTGTGTGTTCTTACATGCATGTGTGTGTGTCCAAGCATGTGTGTGTGTGTGTGTGTGCAACGTGCATACATGCGTGTGTGCGTACATGCATGAAATGTGTGTGTGTGTGTGTGCGCTTGTATGTGTGTATTAACGACTCCCGTGGCATGCAGGTCAGCCCTGCCAGCTACACTGGCATCAGCATTTGATAAACTAGCCTGTAATCCGATTGCTCTGCAGTTACCTCTTAATCTAATTTGGCACCTGCCCAATCTTAAACTGACCACCACATAACCTCCCTCCCCTCTCTTTCACCTTGACATCTCCCTCAGTCCCTCATAACACTGCAACACTCTGCGAGTATCCCTCCATGACCCCAAGCATATGTCTCTCTCTCTCTCTCTCTCCTTCGCCAAAGCAAGTGATGAACAAAAGTGAAATAAGCAATCAGAAATTAACAGTAAACATTACACACACAAAGGTTTCAAAAGGATAAAGACATGTCAAATGTTATATTATTAGCTATGTACAGTGTCGTAATAGTGTGCAAATAGAAGGGAAAATAAATAAACAGATAAATATTGGTTGGTTGTATTTACAAAGGTGTTTGGGCTCCACTGGTTGCCCTTTTTTCGTGGCAACAGGTCCCTGCGGCATTCCTGATGCTCCCCCTTCGCCTGCTTTCTTTCCCCCTCCATCCGTTC
This sequence comes from Salvelinus sp. IW2-2015, assembly GCF_002910315.2. NCBI lineage: Eukaryota > Metazoa > Chordata > Actinopteri > Salmoniformes > Salmonidae > Salvelinus > Salvelinus sp. IW2-2015. The sequence continues at coordinate 71,990,828 of NC_036860.1, forward strand.
TCTCTTTCTTCCCCTCTCTCTACCTCCCTTCCTCATATTTCCTTGCATGCTCCGTCTTCACTTGCACTCTCCCTCTCAGAGCCCTGCTGCTAGCTCCATGTCGTGCCGTGCAGGGCGACAAAAATGTCAACCTTTTGAAATGGAGCGAACATGTTGAATTGGAAATATCTCCTAGGAGGAATATTCAGAGGGGATAGGAGATGGTGGATCTGAGATAGCGAATTCCAGAGATGAGCAGATTCTCTCTCTCTCTCTCGCTCGCTCGCTCGCACACACACACACCACACAACACACACACACACACACACACACACACACACACACAACACACACACACACACACACACACACACACACACACACACACACACACACAGCACACACACACACACCACACACACACACACACACCGTGGGGAAATATCTTAAAAGATCAAATGTGCTCTGTAAGCATTAAAAATTGATTCAACAGAGAGAGAGACAATATGACAATGTGAGACATTGCGGTGCAGGCGACAGGAACACTTATCTAACCTAACTCCACGGAGGATACCATGTTTCTTAGAACATCTAGGAAGAGGGATTTAAAACATTATGGTTCAAAGAACATTCTCTAACCTCCCGAGAGAGAGACAGGAAACAACCCCCCCCCCCCTCATGTCAACCCCCTCTATCTTGCCACCCTCCAACCCCCTCCATTACACCCCACCTCCATCTTCCCTCCTCCGTAAGTGTCACCCTCAAAGGGCGTACGCCCTCCCCCTTCAGTTTCTCTACTTGTCACAGGGCTGAAATAGTAATGTACAGACGAGATAATTGGCCCCATCGGAATGCATGGGCTGGTGGAGAGAAGAGAGGTAGAGGAGAGGCAATCAGCAGGGAAATGAGATGAAGTACAGGAGAGGAGAGCTGCTCCCATCCCCCTCCCCATATTCAGAAAGGTGGAGATAATGAATGAACGACCCTACCGCCTCCACCAACGGCCTTACTGTCAGCAGGCCACATGTATCGAAGGGTTTCATGACGGACAGTAAAAATAAACCACCGTGTTGAACTGATGATTTAGAACCGGCCTATAAGCCTCTCTCCCCTGTTATTACTTTTGGTATACGGGAGTTCACATACCATAGACTAGCTGCCCTCTCCGTGGCCTGTTCTTAATGGATAGTTTGGCTGCAGTTAGGCTTGTGAAAGTCTCCAGAGAGTTTTCCAGTCATTATTAGAGAAGAAATGGAAAGAGCAAAGAGCGTTAACACATACTGTTATTGGTACAACACACACCACACACCACACACACACACCCCACACACACACACCACACACACACACACACACACACACACACACACACACACACACACACACACACACACACACACACACACACCACACACACACACACACACACACACAGCACACACACACACACACACACACACACACACACACACAAATACCTTCAGACGAAAGAGCAGAAGTGGCAGTTAAGAGAGTGGTGGCTCCACAGGGGACTGCATTGTCACAGCCACACAACGCTTTCCCCACAATTCCCACTTTCAGGCGGCCCTGACAATGTCCCTTCCTCACAGCCGGGAGGCACACAAACACAGACAGGCAGGTGGGTAAACACACACCTGCGTCCCCTTCACACACACGCGCATGCACGCATGCACACACATACAAACACACACATAACGCAAGCGAGCGAGCTTGCACACACACCACACACACACACACAGTCTGCACAGGAAATTACTGTCCTTTCTCATCGGGACCTTGTGGGCGAATTCAATCAATCCCAGTGTACAACATGCTTTCTACAGCACGAATGTTAATAAACTACCGACAGAGAAGCAGGAAACAGTCAGCTGGGGGAAAACAAGAGAAAACGCTGGTTAAACCCTCAGTGCTGTCCCCTGATCCACCCTTATAGGGCACCTGGTTTCCCTGAACCCCCTCTACTCGACATTGTCCCACAACGCATCTAGTCTTTGCTCATCTAAAGCAGTCCTGTGAGCGTGCGCACGACACACACACACACCACACACACACACACACACACACACACACACACACACAACACACACACACACACACACACACACACACACACACACACACACACACACACACACACACACACACACACACACACACACACACATCACATCACAACATGGTAAATAACTGTTATTAAATAATCGTGATGTGTGCGGCCTCTAGTAGGCCTAAAATGGCCGCCTCACAGGTCTGGAGGGTTTGGATCTGTGCCAGCTTGTTTTGTCTCCCCTCTCCTCTCCTTTCATCTCCTTTTGTCTCCTCTCCTCTCCTTTCTTCTCCCTTTGTCTCCTCTCCTCTCCTTTCATCTCCCTTTGACTCCTCTCCTTTCATCTCCCTTTGACTCCTCTCCTTTCATCTCCCTTTGTCTCCTCTCCTCTTCTTTCTTCTCCCTTTGTCTCCTCTCCTCTCCCTTTGACTCCTCTCATCTACTCTCATTTCTTCTCCCTTTGTCTCCTCTCCTTTCTTCTCCCTTTGTCTCCTCTCCCCTCCCATAATTTATTCTCCCTTTATCCCCTCTCCCCATCCTTTATTCTCCCTTTCTCTACTCTTCTCTCCTCTCCTTTTCTCTCCCCTATTCTTCCCTCCCCTACTCTCCACTCCTTTCCGAGGCTGCAGAGAACCAGGCCCTTAATTAGTCACTGGCTTTGGGATAATAAGGTAATTTTGTCACCCCCTGTTGAACTCTGGGTTTGGGGGACAGATGGAGAGAAAGAAAGAGACAGAGGGAGAGGGTAGCGAGGCGGACGTTGAATGGGCCAATCTCGAGTGCCGCAATCTGGGCCAATCACAATCACACAATCAACACCCACAACAGCCGTTACATAAACTAACAGGTCACTTCAACCTCAACCTTGCCTTGCTGGTCCACAGCATGCACACACTCACTCACTCACTCTCACTCAGACACTCAGATACTCTCAGTAAAAAGAAATGGATCCAAGGCCCTGATCGTGAGCCATTTGGAGGCGGAGAGAGAGAGGAGTAGGCCATTAATTGAGATGGAAAACACTAGGAGAAATCTGGTACAGGATTAAAGGGTGAAGGAGCGGGAAAGCGGGTGACCTTAATGAATGCTGCAAAACAAAAAACACAGGAGGAAGTGGATACTGGCAGGGAAACAGAATTCCAAACACAAACACACAAAACAAAACGCAGACAGAATCCCTCTCTTCCCATTCTCTCTGTCACCGCCGCCGAACCTTTTCCTCCAATCCCCCATCACACGCTGTCTCTTCTCTCATCTACTTGTCCTCACAGCGGGCAGTGATCCCTTAAAGTCTTACTGTCAACCCCAATTTCAGTCTTTGCCCCCAACCCCTTGAAATTAAAAAAAACAAACACATTCAGGTGAGAAGTTGTGGGTGGGGTGAATTGTTCATAAGTATTCATTTTGGGGGCGTGTAAATGTTGTTATACCTGATCCCAACACTTTCTCACTAAGGCATACTTACCAGAAGTACACTGGCAAGCTCTGATAATGTAGTTATGTACATCGCCAACAAATACAAATCTGGACCGTTAACTCACAGCGGTAAGGCGCAGAGTTCCTGACGTCTATTGCCACTTGCAGTGTCAGTTTGACTCCGCCACATGGGGCGCAAGAAAATATAGACTCACATTTATTGTGGTATTGTTTTGGGAAGAAAAAGTGCAATCGTCTCCTTGAAAAGGAAGATTCGGGGCTCAATTCAATCCAACCTGCATGGCAGTATTTACACAGGAGCTGTTTTTCCAATGGTCAACTTAACCCACAGATTGACCTTGTGTCTTTTTAAGTATTTAGTATTTTTATGACAGATCCCCATTAGCTGCTGCTGTATACAAACCGACCGTACAACTACCAGGGTGACCCCTCTCACAGGTATGCTTTCACTTGTCACAATTACAAGTCTGTTAGCACGCGTTAGGAAAAAATACAACTTGTTGACACGACAACCATTGTCATCTATTTCTTGTTCCGAAGGATGCAGCCACGAATATGAACGTATAATCCTCGTAGCCGACATGTTTTTCATTTCTTCATAAAAGCACATTGATGTGTGTGAAACGGTAAGGAGAAATGTTGAATTCGTTCATATGCGGAAATGTGCCTTACCGCCTGCTGAATTTTGAGTAACGTCAGTAGCCTAGTCAAGGAAGCAGCGTGCAAAATATATTACAACACTCCACTTACCAAGACCATTGCCAAATAAGGTACGCTGTCACCTGCTTTTAGAGTAAGCCTTGAGGTGGTACCACCCAGCACACCTAGAAGGGAGTGTATTTCATACTGGATCATCAACTTGATTCAGCAACGGGCCAATGTTTTCTTAAGCGGATGGTCAGGGAACCGGAACATAATTACAAATCATTTGCAAGAAGCCCAAACAGATATATTGTTTGACTAAAACATAATCATTTCAAACCTTGCTCACATTTGTATACAATTACTTTTCTCTCTATTATGGAATAATTGGGAACAGATTTCTTGAATTAAAATCACCTCGAGCTGATTTCCTGGTGTTTTTAGTCTATTATGTCCAACAATCACATTTTTTAAAAGTATATTCATATATACATCATTTTTTAAACATTATTTCTTTTTTTTTAAATAATTTTTGCCCAGAAAACTTGGGGGTCCAAATAAAACTGCCAGTTGAGGAACCCTGACGTGAAGCTACTTCTCAAGGTGCCTCTACATCACAATTTCAATGGCAAAGTTGAACCACTAGGGGCAAAAAGAGCTAGATTTACTACTAAAAGACTCAAATACAGTCGTATGAAAAAGTTTGGGCACCCCTCTGAGGCTGCATAATAATTTACTCTGTCGTCACAGAAAATGATCACAGTGGCATGCCATTCATTTTCTAATAAAAGCTGAGTACTGGGGTATTGTCCAGACAAAGATTTTTAGTGTAGCAATATTAAGTTGTATGAAATTAAATCAGATGTGAAAAATAGGCTATGCAAAAATGTGGGCACCCTTGTCATTCTGTTGATTTGAATACCTGTAACTACTTAGAACTGATTAATTGGAACACACAATTGGTTTGGTGAGCTCATTAAGCCTTGAACTTCATAGACAAGTGCATCCAATCATGAGAAAAGGTATTTAAGGTGGCCAATTGCAAGTTGTTGTTCTCTTTGACTCTCCTCTGAAGAGTGGCAACATGGGGGCCTCAAAACAACTCTCAAATGACCTGAAAACAAAGATTGTTCAACATTATGGTTTAGAGGAAGGCTACAAAAAGCTGTCGCAGAGATTTAAGCTGTCAGTGTCCACTGTGAGKAACATAGTGAGGAAATGGAAGACCACAGGCACAGTTCTTGTTAAGGCCAGAAGTGGCAGGCCAAGTAAAATATTGGAGAGGCAAAGGCGAAGGATGGTGAGAACGGTCAAAACCAGCTCACAGACCACCTCCAAAGACCTACAACATCATCTTGCTGCAGATGGTGTCATTGTGCATCGTTCAACAATTCAGCGCACTTTGCACAGGGAGAAGCTGTATGGGAGAGTGATGCGGAAGAAGCCTTTTCTGCACACACGCCACAAACAGAGTCGCTTGAGGTATGCAAACGCACATTTGGACAAGCCAGCTTCATTTTGGAATAAGGTGCTGTGGACTGATGAAACAAAGATTGAGTTATTTGGTCATAACAAGGGACGTTATGCATGGCGGCAAAAGAACACAGCGTTCCAAGAAAAACACTTGCTACCCACAGTAARATTTGGTGGGGGTTCCATCATGCTGTGGGGCTGTGTGGCCAGTGCCGGTACTGGGAATCTTGTTAAAGTTGAGGGTCGCATGGATTCCACTGAATATCAGCAGATTCTTGGGAATAAGTTTGAAGAATCAGTCACAAAGTTGAAGTTACGCCGGCGCTGGATATTTCAACAAGACAACGACCCAAAACACTGCTCAAAATCTACCCGGGCATTTATGCAGAGGAACAAGTACAATGTTCTGGAATGGCCATCCCAGTCCCCAGACCTGAATACCATTGAGAATCTGTGGGATGATTTGAAGCGGGCTGTCCATGCTCGGCAACCATCAAACCTAACTGAAGTGGAGATGTTTTGTAAGGAGGAATGGTCCAAAATACCTTCATCCAGAATCCAGACACTCATTAGAGGCGATGGGAAGCGTCTAGAGGCTGTTATTTTAGCAAAAGGAGGCTCTACTAAATATTGATGTGATTTTTCTATTGGGGTGCCCAAATTTATGCACCTGTCTAATTTTGTTTTGATGCATATTGCACATTTTCTGTTAATCCAATAAACCTAATTTCACTACTGAAATATTACTGTGGCCATCAGTTATTTGATAGATCAAAATGAAATTGCTGATCCAAACACCCAATTATTTCTAAATGGACATCATGGAAATTGTCAGGGGTGCCCAAACTTTTTCATACGACTGTATATCAAAATCACTATAAATAAACCTAAAACATCTGTTTCACTATGATTTTGTTTTCTTCATGAAAGTTACTCTATGATGATCACAGTACTGTTATGGTTGACATCTCTACGTCTCTACCAGAACACACACCAGAACACGGGGGTAAAGCTGAGTTTAGAAAATTAGTCATTGGCTTTGAAACTCTAATTGGTTAGAGATGGTCCAATCGCTGATGACTTTGTTTTGTACAACAGCCCTCATTTTGACGTCTCCACTAACGACTTCAACAATGGCAGTCTCGGACTGAAGTATGGAACAAACATAGAGCAGTGAAAGAATTCTGTTTAGTTGTCAGGCAAGTTGACAAGGACTTCTACAGGCAATACACAGTTTACTGGGACTTTCCAAATGATCTTGGCAGGGTTGAGGTCAATTACATTTCAAGTGAGTCAATTCAGGAACTAAGTTCACATTTCAATTCTCCTGAATACTTTTCTATGAGACAAATTTGTAATTGTAATTTCAGTTCACTTCCTGAATTGACTGAAGGGCAATTCCACAGTAACGGAATTACGCTGAGACTCAGCAGATATTTTACTTTAAAATGTATACCAAACAAAAATCATTGATTTTAAAGTTTAACAAAGCACGGTGCACAAGGACTACTTTTAATAATTTCCACATAAAATGTTACAAAAACACATTGACATGAAGAACTGTTCAGATATAAAGTTTGTAAAAATAATAAAACTGGGCCTTCCGAGTGGCGCACCAGTCTAAGGCACTACTACAGCCCTGGGTTCAATCCCAGGCTGTGTCACAGCCAGCTGAGACTGGGATTCCCATGAGGCGGCGCACAATTGGCCCAGTGTCGTCCAAGTTACAGGAGGGTTTGGCCAGACAGGATATCCTTGTCCCATCGTGCTCTAGCATTTCCTTGTGGTGGGCCAGGTGCCTGCAAGCTGACTTGGTCACCAGTTGAACAGGGTTTCCTCTGACACATTGTTGTGGCTGGCTTCTGGGTTGGCAGGGTTGTGTTTTGCCTCGCCCGAGTCCGTAGGGGAGTTGCAGCGATGGGACAAGACTATAACTATGAAATGGATATCACGGAAAAGGGGTTAAAAAATATATCATAATAATACAACTGAGGGAGATTACTGTAATTCTGTTACCAAACTTTGCATATGCACAGTTTTTCCAGTAAATGTGTTTTATTATTATTTACTGTGTACTTTTTCAAAGTAATTATTGTGTATAGACTTCTATGGGTTGTTCAACTTTGAAATCAGTGGTTTTTGTTTGGCATACATTTTAAAGTGAAAAATCAGAGTCTCAGTGTAATTCCATTACTGTGGAATTGCCCTAAACTGAAGTGGATATGACCACAACCCTGAGACCTCTGTTTTCCTGGAAACAGGCTGTGAAAAAGGCTTTCTGGAAACATCATAAAGGACAGCCAGTCCACTTTCCCAATAGAGTACCACGACCTGGTGAAGTTGGGTCTTTCTATAAACTAGGGGACCAGTGAGGATTTCCTACACTGGACAACTTGTTACAGCTGTTGATTAGTCATTGATAATAATCTTGATTTTCTTAATGTCATTCCCTTAAAACCTCTCTGGGATAGGTGGGACATTAGCGTCCCGCCTGGCCAAAATCCAGTGAAAATGCAGAGCGCCAAATTAAGAGGGGCAGCAGGTAGCATAGTGGTTAGAGCGTTGGGCCAGTAACTGAAAGTGTTGGGTCAAATCCCCGAGCTGACAAGGTAAAAATCTGTCATTCTGCCCCTGAACAAGGCAGTTAACCCACTGTTCCCCGGTAGGTCATCATTGTAAATAAGAATTGGTTCTTAACTGACTTGCCTTTTTAAATAAAGATAAAATAGAGAGGATCAGAACTATATTCAATAAAACTCCCATGTTGATTTAAAACATTATTTTCACATATTTAGTAATAACAATTTGAATATCAATACATTGGCAAGGCCTAAAAAAACAAAAATGTTTTTAAGTGAAAGTCTTTGAATTTGAATAGTCAATGTCTGTATGAACCCTGCTTAAAGGATGTATAGTCCTAGTCCTATGTTGTTGTATAGCTGAAGTTATGGGCCAGTTTGCATATATTCACTTTCATTCCTCTATGTACACATGTGGAACCGCATGAAAATCCTTTTATATTTTTGTTTCAACCATTTTAAATGTTTTATCCCAGTGTCACACATTGCCCCATTATTTATAGAAATACCCAACCAACTGCTTATGGTGATGAGAAGTCATAATGGATTAGCACCTGAAGCACTTTCTCTCTATCCCTTTATCAACGGGGTTCCTCTCCCTCGGCCAAGCTCTTTCCACCTCCTTCTGCCCTGTATCTCTCTTCCTGTGTCTCTCTCTACCGCCATCCATGTTTTAACACTCCACAGAGCAGTCTTGTAGCAGGCATTGATCCATCTGTTATCCCCTTACCGCTGGCACAGCATAGGTTACTTCCTCAGTCGTCTCCGGCCAATCCCTTGCGTAATCACCCTCACACACATACACACACACCTTGTCTAAGACCATATCTTACGGCTCGCACACATTACACTGAACGCGGCTCTAGCATTCGTCTGCAGATCGTTCAGCGCGCTGTGTTTTCGGGACCACCCACTGTAGACGTCCAACTGCCAACATTTTCACACGATGTAGAATCGGTGCGCACTCTGTTCAGAGGTGCTAAGTACTCTCGGCCAGCTAACACTATTGGTGTGTCTGAGCCCTTAGCGATAACCATGTCTAACACCCAACACATATAAACACATGGACATGTTCGCAAACACACACACACGCAGCATGGACAAACAGACACATACACACACATCCTGGCCCATTAGACCAACCCCGACCCCAATCCCAGGCGCAAATCCACCAATGCAGCAACCTCTAACACACACACACAATTGGATTCCTTCTGTCCTTCTGATACAGTCCACTGCACACCCTTCATCCCTCCCTCCCTCCCTGACCTGCAGAACCCTTTTGATTCCATCTAAAAGGGTTCTAAAAGGGTTCATCCGTGTCCCTATCTAACACTCTGCCGTTCTAAACTGGGTCGCCGTATTAAGGTTTGTCCTGATGGGTGTCTGATAGGATTCTGACAGGATGTACTGCATGTCCCTTTCTGCTCATTTTATCTGAAATCAACAGGTAAAGCAACGGTGATCAACTTAGTGGCATCCATTTAATCATTCACCTGCCAGTCAGTTTTTTTTATCAATGCACAAAAAAAGACATGAATTAATAGACATTAGTTCATTGATTAAACCAAGACAAGATCAGCTTGTCCTCTGCATGTCCCCGTAGCACTTTCTGGTGGTACAGAGAGACGCGTTTGTGTGAGTACTGCAGTACAGCTCTCTCCTTCTACTCTCTGCTGCTCTCCTCTCAGTGCTGGGTCTCTAGTTACTGCTCAGTCTCAGTATCAAATTACAAACTCAGCAAACACTGGCATTTACTCTATCCATTCCCTCTCCATCTCCCTCTCCTCTCCCCCTTCTCCATCTCCCTCTCTCTCCCCCTCTCTTTCCATCTCCCCCTCTCTTTCTCCATCTCCCTCTCCATCTCCTCTCCATCTCCATCTCCCTCTCCCCTCTCTCTCCCCTCTCTTTCTCCATCTCCATATCTCCCTCTCTCTCTCTCCATCTCCCTCTCCATCTCCCTCTCTCTCCCCCTCTCCATCTCCCTCTCTCCATCTCCCTCTCTATCTCCCTCTTTCCATCTCCATCTCCCTCTCTCCATCTCCCTCTCTGAGACACTGACTGACACATGCACTGACCATCGCAACACACACACAACAACACACACACACACACACACACACACACACACACACACACACACACACACACACACACACACCACACACACACACACACACAACACACACACACACACACACAAACCCTCTCATACACAGCGTAACACAGCAATCTTCCTCCATCTCTCTCCTTGAGACACTGACACAAACACAAATACACACACACACACACACAGTGACAGACGTTAATGCTCAAACACAAACATACACGTCACACACAGAAAGTGGTGTAAAGTACTTAAGTAAAAATACTTTAAAGTACTACTTAAGTTGTTTTTTGAAATATCTGTACTTTACTTTGACAACGTTTACTAAAGAAAATAATGTACTGTTTACTCCATACATTTTCCCTGACAGCCAAAAGGACGCGTTACATTTTGAATGCTCAGCAGGACAGGAAACGGGTCCAATTCACGCACTTCTCAAGAGAACATCCCTGGTCATCTACTGCCTCTGATCTGGTGGACTCACTAAACAAAAATGCTTTGTTTGTAAATTATGTCTGAGTGTTGGAGTGTGCCCCTGGCTAGCTTAAAACCGTCGAGTTTGCTTAATGTTCGGAATGTGAAATTATTTATACTTTTACTTTTGATACTTAGTTATTTAAAACCAAATACTTTTAGATTTGTACTCAAGTAGTATTTTACTGTGTGACTTTCACTTTTACTTGAGTAATTTTCTATTAAGGTATCTTTACTTTTACTCAAGTATGACAATGGAGTACTTTTTCCACCCAGTGCAGACAGATTGTTAATAAAAAGCTGAGGATAACATAAGACCCCTGGACACAAAGTTGATCACTAACATATTATATTTGATATACTTCTGGCTGATTTATACCTTATTCTAAAGTAAACACACACACACACACACACACACACACACACACACACACACCACACACACACACACACACACACACACCACACACACACACACCACACACACACACACACACACACACACACACACACACAAGATAGAGACATGAGGGATATACTCGACCAGCCCCTTACACACATATGCAACTGCTCCCCAGGTGCTAGTGATGTTGATTAAGACAGCCCCCTTACCTGTCTAATTCAGGGGCTTGGGTTAAATGCTGAAGACACATTTCAGTTGAACGCAATGCGCAACTGACTAGGTTTCCCCTTTTCTATGTTGCTCATTCTCTCTCACACATGCGCACAGACGAACACTGTCACGTCACGTGCAAACGCACATGCATGTACACTCAAGTCCGAAGGGAAGTGCTAAATTGGAATGAGACATATAATTAATCCATCACAAAGCAACAAACTGGTCATTTTCTGTTTCTAAATCGACTGCCGCCGAGGACAGGGAATTTCCCCCTTGTTGTGAAAAATTGCTGTCTGCTCGCTTGGCAAATTCCATTTCAGATGGCACTCTACACACACCAGAAAGACAGACACACTCAAAACAAACACACACACACGCTTAACAAAAGACAACGAATGTCTTAAAGAAACACGTGACTGACCACACAAGCACACACACCTCCTATACTTAAAGCCCATTTCTTCCTCCTCATCCTTTGCCATCTGTGCCAAGGTCAAGCCCGTGCACTCATCTGTGAGTGGCTGGCCGAGATCTGTGCCTGCCAATCATCAACCACAGAGTCAATACACAAGTGCTGGAATAGCCTGACCGACCTGTGTGAGCCCTCTTGCATGTATGGGCCCTCCCTACGTAGTGCCCCTGTGATTCTATAGACTACAGCAGGATGGTACACCTACGCCATCACATCACTTCAACAGCCACAAAGATACACAGGGACTTGGTTGGGACAACATTGTGACTTGGTGAGGACATTCGGCTTGATTCAAACATTGGCTGGTTGAGGATGCTTGGTTGGTTGGCTAAGAACAATGAAAAGATATGTGCTCATTATCGTGGGCAGACAATCCCACCACAGCATAAAATAGGCCTGACTGGTGTAGGTCTGGTGATGAGGTCAGCACTGTGTGGGGATAGAGGAACTGAACTGAACGAGGCCACATGTGGCGGGAGAGCACACAGCAGCAATCTTAAACACAGCAGCCAGAGAGGCACACAGAGACAAGCAGCACACCCAGCAGAGCCACGGTCACCTGATCCTATAGACTAGTTACACTCCACTCTCCTTGCTCTGTTCCAAGTGACGAACACACACTTGCAGAATCACTGTATTTAACCAGGGGCAAAGTGTCCCTGAATGTTTGATGTGCAAAACACATGATGACAGTGTGTAATGTCAAATGTCTCATCTCGAGCTCTCACTTATGCAAACACACACTTCGTAACATGCAGACAACACGACGTTTCATTAAGCTTGACAAGAGCAGTGTCCTCTCGACAAGTCAGGGCACGAAGCACTAAAATTTGCCATCAGGCAGCTGGCTGTGGGCCATCAGGAAGACCCTGTCGCTGGAAACTGGAGAGAGCCTGGGTAGAAGATAGAGATACAGACCTCTCTACCTCTAACATCAGCTCCCTCCCGTCACTGCTTATCATCCCCTGGCTCCTGGCTCGCCACACGGAAACTCAACCCCAGGTCAGGGACAAAGTCAGCGGACCGCACTTCCTCCTTCCTGTTGTGGTTAGTTAAGGTGTGGCTGCGTTCCATTATTATGTATTTTCTCAGCTCATTTGTAGAGTGAAGGATTTACCTCTCATTTATGATTGGCTTTCAGTACGCGTCTCAGACTACTACAGTATGTTCGTAGAGTAGCTGATTCAAGAATAAACTGGCCCACATTGCTGACTGCTGAGGTATTTTCCTTTGTTTTGGTGGCTAGCGCTAATAACGCTCGACTAGCCGTTGTGTGCTGCACCGTGACTAACCACAATCTAAAAGCTGAGCTCCTTATTCCTGTTGCGGAATGACTGGGAGTATTCAGTTTCACCCTTTCTCCCCCCCCCCCTTTCTTTCTCCCCCTTCCCCTATCCTTTACTGAAGGAAGTGCAGAGCGTTTATTCAGTGGACTAGTAACAACGAAAACACCTGGGAGGAGTAGAGAGGAAGTAACAAGGGAGACATGAATGCAGTGGGTGTGGACGTGTAGACAATTGTCCACCGCTGGCCAATCAAACAGATCAGCTGCTTACCAAAACACAGCCATCACTGTGGTTTACCTGTTATTCTCTCATTTTTACCACTTTATTACGGGGAAGAAATAAACCCTGAAACAGAAAGTGTTTCTTTTCCGTCCCTAAATCTGGTTAGTGGGATTAGACTGAAGCTGGAGTTTCAGGGTTTCAGGCCTCCTCCAATGGCATCTTACTGGGGGGGGGGATTGGATACTTAAGGTGCCAGTCTTGGGTGAGGGGTGAGAGAAGAGAGGGGGCGTGGCCCCCGTTGAATGGGCTCTCGAGTGATTTTGGATCTCTAGACGACGTTCCATCAAACACACTGACATTACGCAACTGAGGGCAATGGAGGACAGTGTGTGACGGGGAGGGAGAAACATCGAAGGTTAGCTAACCCCTGTTCGATCAGAAGTAATGCTAGAGATTGACACTTTGGGAGATGAAGCTAAAACTGTTAATTAAGAGGTCACAAAGCCTTCCGGAGGACAACCTTCTCGAAAATACTTTCTGACGATTCCCAATTCGGATTCTCATCTTTGTCATACATACATATTTGATGTTTTAAAATGACAACGAAAAGACATTTGGTTTCTTTTCATTGTTGCACTTCGGCCTATCGACCACCATATCCTTTATATGGCATATTTTTTTATTCTCTCTGTTTTTCATGTCTTTCCTTCAGTCAAAAAACTCAGAACAAAAAGAAGCGCTAGACATCCAATCAAAAGGGAGTCACTTCCGTTGGAGAGGGGGAAGTGAGATCTGAAAGGCCACCAAACGACATGTCAGATGACAAGAGACCGTCGGAGTGGCTGTTGCTGCAGCGATACCGCCACCTTCATTCATCACACCAGCACCATAGTGGCCCAAATGACCCAGGGATATATTGAGCGGATAAAGTCTGAATATTACTCATCGTTACTTCTCCATTTAAAATGCCCCGAGTGCAGCAATTAACCCTCAGATCGGTAGATCACCCTGTGAACGGCTCCAAAACCAAATGCCGCTTCACTTCTCACATCAGACAGACACATTTTGATTAAAATTGAGACCTAATTTCAGAGACCTCAACAGACTTTTTGATCAGACTTTTTCCAGTATCCAATGATATCCTCGCTGCTCTTCTGACATCAGAGGACCACATCAACCCTGTACACCAAATAACACTGTCCCTACCACTGCCACTACCTCTGTCTGTCAGCATCATCACTGTTGCTTTGTAAGGCACGTTAAAATGAGGTGTTTACCCACACACCCCAGTGTCCAAATAAATCAGTTCAGAAAGCTATTTTTTAAATCTGGGCACCAATTTCACACACAGCTGATTGAGGTTCCTGTTCACTTAGCACAAGTCATTATCCCCAAGCGAAACAGATAAAGGGAAGATATGTAATAAAAAATTCAGGAGAGCCCCCCATGAAACAAGAGCATGGTTCTACTACTAGTCGTCTGTCAGTACTCTTACAAGAGTTCTGCTCTGAAGCCCGGGCCAGGTGCCACAGTAAATAGTTTCGGAGCAAACAGGGATCTTTAGCATGAAGCTTCACTGCCCATATGGGACAGACAAAGAGACCAAATGCTTCTGTGTGTTTGAGCGGCTAAGATGAGCTTATTTGTGAGGTACTAAAATATTCGAGAAACCCTCACATTGGACATGATGAGGCATCGGTCTTCATAGGAATTGGCAAGAAAAGAGGCGCTTGAGAAAATGCCAGTAAGAGAAATCTGTGTACTGTTCAAACTGTGCTTTCAACTGGGATAGGAGGATGGGCATTTGCTAGTATTTGTGCTCGTGATCCACAATATGGACTCAAGCATTATGGACTTTGAACAAAGAGTACACGCTATTTACTTTTCATTTACCATAACATTTTACCTCCAAAAATCGAACTTGATGTCCAAGAGCTTTCGGTCTCCTGCTGTTAGTGTTGATTGTTTGAACTTGGGATGAGAGGAGGATTGGGATAGGTGTGCCCGTGCACACGCATGACGTATACAACATGTTGGACCTTTGCATGTCAATGTTTCATTTTGAATCCAAATAAAGTATTTGAAATGTGTGCGTTTCACAGATGGCTGCTTTGAGATCAACAGCCAAGAGAGTCCCAGAAGACTGAGCATGCATATCCATCTGCCATGATCCAGATCCATCTTCATCTACCCCCCTCCTCTTCCTCATCCTTTGCCTCCCCTTCACCTCATAGTCCTCTGTCCAGAGTGAGACTGTGACAACTTAATGTCCATGATGTCTCTGGGTGGTCTATCATAGTGATGGAGATGAGGAGACATTAACTGTGATCTTTAATATTCATGATCATTGAGAGCATCTTGACTGGCTGCACCACCGCTTGGTACGGCATCTGCTTGGCATCCAACCGCAAGGCGCTACAGAGGGTAGTGCATACGGTCCAGTACATCACTGGGGCTGAGCTCCCTACCATCCAGGACCTCTATACCAGGCGGTGTCAGAGGAAGGCTCTAGAAATTGTTAAAAACTCCAGCCACCCAAGTCATAGACTGCTCTCTCTGCTTCCGCACGCCAAGCGGTACCGATGGGATCCATCAGTGTTATTTGAGAAGGATCTGACTGAGTTCGGTGCTTCTCCGATCCAGGTGTGGATGAAGAAAATCCCAGGATTCAACATTTGGGGAAAGAATTCCATGTTTGCCCAGGGCAGCATTGGGATCAATCTGGGGCTCGGGGGAATTGGGGATCTGGGGAATTTCTGGCACTGCCGAACTAGACAAAGACTATCAGACATCTGGGTAAACTTATAAGGGCTTTATGTATTTAATGACTGGAGGGGGGTGGAGGTGGGGTTTTATCCAAAGCCAAGGAGTGGTTCTTGGGTAAAGGTCTAGAACGGAATTTCCCCCACCACACCACCAGAACAGGGGGAATGGTTTGACAGACGCACCTCAGAGTCTATGCTCGATTGAGAATGAGATTCCTTTCTATACGTATAACCCAGAATCATCTCTTTCCTTGAACGCGACTGGAGCTGGATTTAGATATGACCTAGATTTAAAGGAGTAAGTAAGACTGTTGCACTCAAATCAGAGTTCTTCTGATAGCGCCTATCCAAAATATTCATTGAAACATCATCGCAGAATGTCGCAATCTATTTAAAAAAGATCCCCTCTCTAACTCTATAACAGACACATATCTCTCTCTATCAAAGAGAGAGATAGAGAGGAGGGGAGAGAGAGAGAGAGAGAGAGAGAGTCACATAGAGAACTAATCTCACTCTCACACTCTCTGAGTGCTTGACTAATGTATTATAGAGCCATGTGACCAGGACTGGTACAGGATAGCGAGCTGAATTACTGTTAGCCAGACTGTTAGCCAACCAGAAGTAGGACACACTAGGTTAATAAAGTGGAAAGGGGTTGAATAAATGACAGGATGAGCTGATGTCCTGCCCCCTTAGTGACATGACTGGGGACTGGGGTGAGGAGTTGGTGAAGAGAGGGAGGGGATGGGTGTGGTGGCATGCAGTTGGGCTATATGGTAGGTCCCAACAGCTAGCTCTGTGACCACAAAGCACTGTGGTTACGGTTCTGTGTATTACTCTGTATAACATCTGTTATTATTTCATCCCGTCATGTTTTTGCTCTGCTTTGTCATGCTGACAATGTTCATCTTTCCAGTAACCGCCCTGAATAAGACTGACCTTTAATTTGCTCCAGAGGTCAAAAACCACTCAGAGAGGGAGGGAG
>NC_036860.1:72008035-72047670 GCF_002910315.2 Salvelinus sp. IW2-2015
ACTAGGATGACAGTAAGAGAGAGCCAGAGGGGCAAAGAGAAGAAGAACAAATGAAAAGAGAAAGAAACCGTGACAGCACAAAAGACGGGTAAAGGAGAGGTACTAAAGATAGGTTGCTGAATAACAGAAAAGCACACGGCGACATGGCTGGAGCCTGCAGGTGACACTTGAGACAAAGTGAGCTGCTGCACGGAGCACGTCGCTGTGGCGGCCTGTCGCCTTCCCAGTAGACACTGCAGTAAAATACACCCGTTTCTCAAGCCAACAGGTGTCTGGATGACATATCTCCTCCGTTTAAGAACGAGGAAAAGAGAAAGGGATCTCTGTCTATCCACACACACAGGGCTGGTCACACAGCAGGACTCGAGTAAGAAGTTGGAAAGCCAAGCTCGGCAAACAGCCCTGCATTTCTCCACACAGACAATGAAAATGGTGCATTCCAACAGAGTGCAGAAAAAAACCAAATGACACAAAGCACTTAAGCTTTCCCTGAGTGAGACAGGTCACAAATTGGTCTGTGAAATGACTCAAGTAAAGGAAAGGTAACACCATGTTAGTGCATTAGGCACTTCTTCCAACCGGTCTTTAATTCAGGAGTGTTTGTCCCCTCAGCTTGTCCTCCTGTGGCTGTGTGTGAGAGGGAACGGTGTGACATTGAGAGCGTGGCACCATGGCGACGGAGACACAGCGCCGATGTCATTACCGTCCCCATCAAGCCCTCTGCTCGGCGTGTCAGCCAATCGTTGAGCGATAAGAGGCGATTATGGGCTGCACAGCCAGGCAGGGACCCCTGGAAGGACCGCCACCCGCCACCCGCCGTCCACCACACAATCTACAGTATAGCCTGGCTGGGAAGATGAGGATGAGGATGAGTGTGAAGGCTGGGAACACCAAACAACGTTGGCCTCTTTCTGAGTGGAGAAGATTGTTAGGATGGAGAAAATGATGCTGTTTTCAGCACCTTGCTCCTGGGTTTGGAACCTACCGCCCCGGGCTTCAATACACTCTACACACAATACCGCAACAGCGGCACCCATTTCAAAGAATTGGCATTCYAAAGGCAACAGATTTGGCCATGAGAGCAAGGTCACAGTCAAGCGGAAGCTCCAGCCAACGCAACAGCAGCAAACTGAATGTAGTCGGCTCCCCTCCCGGCCTCACCTTCATCAGACAGAGCAGATAGAAGCTCTCCTACTGCATGCTCCTTTAGTCCTTATCAGGGAAGGAGACGACTGATAACTCTGCATGGACTCATTTCAAAACGACAGATTAGCAGAGAAAGAGGAAGCGTGCTGCAGTAAGCTGGCTGCTAGGAGGTGATGCTGACACTGGTGTATTGACTACGCATGGAGCTGCAGGGTTTATACCTCTCTCTCTCTCACACAACACACACACACACACCACACACACCACACACCACACACACACACACACACACACACACACACACACACACACACACACACAACACACACACAACACACACACACACACACACACCACCACACATCACACAAACACACACACACACATCACACACACACCACACACACACCACACACAAGACTATAGTCTATATTCCAAGCCTTTGCCTTTTCCCTTACAACTGGCTCACATTCATGCACAAACAAGGACATCCGCTCTGTATTTGTTTCCCGTCCGCCCAACCCAGCCTGAAACGAGACCTTCACTTCTGTGCCACTCTCTCCAGTCATCTCAAATAAGCCAATCTGGGCATTGCAAGAACACAAGTCTCAAATAGCCTCCACAAATACTATTTATGGACAAATCTCATATTCAATAGAGTGGACTTTACTGCCAGTTTATCTGTGGGGGCGCCATCTAAGAGGAGAGAGAGGAGAGGATGGGAGAGTATGGGAGAGAAGAGGGAGAGATGGAAGAGTAGGGAGAGAATGGAGAGAAGGAGGGGAGACGATGGAATAAGAGAAGAGAGGGAGAGATGGAGAGGAAGGAGAGATGGAGAGGACAAGGGAGAGATGGAAGAGAGAGAGAGAATGAGAGAGTACGATGGAGAGGAGGGAGAGAATGGAGAGAAAGAGAGGGAGAGATGTTAGGAAGAGAGATGGAGAGGAGGGAAGATGTGAGACAGGAGAATGATGGAGAGGAGGGAGAGAGAGAGAGAGAGGAAGAGATGGAGACGGAGGGGAGAGATTGGAGAGAGAGAAGAAGAGAAAACGGAAGTTGAATTCAACAATTGCTGAAAAAAAGCACATATGGCCATGCTGACGTGCATAGACAGCTCCCTAGAAAGAAAGGGAGATGGAAGAGTGAAAGAGAGGAGATGTGAGATGGTGCAGTAGTTTATGTTCCTGATGGTGTTCTTTACCAGACCAGCCTTCTGCACTATAACACAGAGCTGGCGTTTCACAGACCCAAACCCTTTTTACATACCAACATCTTCCTCTGTTTCATTCCCCATCTCCCCCTCTTCCTCTTCCCTCCATCTCTCCCCTCTACGTCTTCCCCCTATCCTCCCGACTCTTGCTCTCTCCCTTTCCCTCTCTCCATCCGTCACCCCATCTCTTCTGTCTCATTCACCATCTCCCGATCTCTCTTCCCTCTTCCCTCCCTCTCTGTCTCTTGCTCTCTCCTCTCTGGGTGATGGCTCATAGAGCAGCGAGAGGTCTAGATATGTGAGTCTGCGCCTCGCCTCATTTCCTCAACTAATGGAGACATGGAGGCATGGTGAGAGGGGGAGGAGAAGCAGAGAGAGAGAGAAACCGAGAGAGTGAGAGAAGGAGAAACAAATGGAGAGAGAGATAGATAGTGAGAGAGAGAGAGAGGAGAGAGAGWGAGAGAACGAGAAAGAGAGAGAGAGATAAAGATTGGCCATTGCTTTTCCTCAAAACAAAAATGAGGTCACTGAAAGGGGATGTTAAAATGCACCATGTTTTGAAGCAGCCAGTCCTTTCGAAAAACTCAATAACATCATAGATAACATCAGAAATACCTCAGATATTAAAACCCAAACGTTTCATGAGTGAGTCATGTCTGACTTTAAAAGAAATAATGATTACGACTGAGGAGACAGATTATGATTCATAGSCTGTGTTCGTGACTGATAAGGCCCTCGGAGTGGGGTTAAAGATTCACCCAGATGTGGGTGTCTTATTGTGGGCAGTCAGTCATATGAACATACTTCACCTGGTCTCCACAGTGGCCYGTTCTTTTGGAACATAGCAGATAGACAGGGACGTCACGGTTTCTATGACAACGACCAGTCTCGTCCCCAACCTGAGCTCTCCGTGGAATTCATTAGGCAGCAAGCCACTACATGTATTATCAGGTATCAGAGAGAAATAAGAAGAACCACATGAATAAACATTATGAACACACAACAAACCAAAAGGCGGGTTGCAGCCACACACTGAAGCTGTAGCTACTAAGAATACAGCAACAGAGGTATCCTCTCACTCACTCACTCACTCACTCACTCACTCACTCACTCACTCACTCACTCACTCACTCACTATCACTCACTCACCATCACTCAACCACTCACGTCACTTCACTCACATACTCACTATCATCATCACTCATTCAACTCACTCACTCTCACATCATCCAACATCACTCACTTTTGTCAACTCGCTCACATTACCCATTCAGTAACACGCGCAATGCACACACACAGCGCGCGCACGAACACGTCAGCACAGACTCACAAAGCTGGTCCATTGTTCTCTGCCCACTCTCCCTCACGGTGCTCTTCTTATCACCCAGTCTGTAGAAAGTGATGGGACCCGGGAGCGCACTCAGCTCACGTCCGGACTGAAGCCTTGTCCATACGTTAGCCTGTTGGTGAGCTGGCCTTCGTAGCGCTTGCTGGTGGTGTGGTGTGTGTGTGTGTGTTGTGTGTGGTTGTGTGTGTTTGTGTGTGTTGTGTGTGTGTGTGTGTGTGTGTTGTGTGTGTGTGTGGGTGTGTGTGTGTGTGTGTGTGGTGTGTGTGTGTGTGTGTGTGTGTGTGTGTGTGTGTGTGTGGTGGCGTGTGTGTCGAGCAGCTGACTGTAAGGGCCTCTGGCTGGCACCCGTTCAGACACTAATTTTTGCCAATCCAGCGCCTTAGCATTAAGGCCTCCGCGGACACGACAGGGGGGCCACACAGCACCAGAACACAGCACAGCACAAGCTTGCAACAGGTTAGAAGGGAGACGAAATTGGAGGCTAGCTAAGGCCAGGGATGGGAGTTGTGCGGGGGGGGGTGCTATTGTCCCTTAGGGACACACGGAAGTCGGGTGAGGTGAGTCTCAGGATGAGGGGTGGAGGTGAGGAGAAGAAGGTAGGCTACTGTGAGCAAACACTCTTAGGGGCACCAGCTTCCTCAGCCTTCCTCCAGACGAGTAGCCAGTCCAGCACCATCTACTTTGGAGCCACGACGCTGAAATGAACAATGGCACAATTGGAAACCATAAACAACAAGCATCAATACTAATGTTAACACGAGGCCATGCTATGTATATCATTATGAACTAACAGAATCCTTGGTTGTTAGTGCTAAAACAGCGCGTAATATAAATACAGTATGTCAAGTAGCACTCTGCACACTAAAAGAAGGCCAACGGTCATGCAGGTTGCAGCGCCACGCACTAGGCATGTTCTAGCTGCTTAAAAGCTTCCTCGCCACTGCTTCTTTAACTGCGGGTGGACATTTACATGAAGTGCTTCATTTGTGCCAAGGACAGAAGTGTGGCGTGTAACAATTAAAGGGTGCTTAGATGGGGCATGCAAAAGTTATTTTGAGAGCATGTTGTTTGGGAAGAAGAATTGGGCATAGTCTATTAGGAAGAAATCAGAGCAGTGTTCCCCTGAAGTGGGCCAAGGTCAACGCCAGCTGGGAGGACGGCAGGCCTACTATCTTGGTTAGAAACCAGCACAGCACAGAAACAAGTGGCAATAGCCAGTTTCACAGACAGACAGACAGACAGACAGATCAGACAGGCAGACCAGACAGACAGACAGACGATCAGACAAGACACGACAGACAGACAGACAGCGACAGACAGACCCAGACAGCACAGAGACAGACAGACAGACAGACAGACAGACAGAGACAGACAGACAGGTACAGACAGACAGAACAGACAGACATGACACAGCAGACAGACAGACAGACGGTCGACAGACAGACAGACAGACAGACGACCAGACAGAACAGACAGACAGACAGCCGACAGACAGACAGACAGACAGACAGACAGACAGACAGACAGACAGACAGACAGACAGAAGACAGACAGACAGACAGACAGACAGACAGAAGACAGACAGACAGACAGACAGACAAGAGACGACAGACAAAACACAGACAGACACAGGACAGACAGACAGACAGACAAGAACAGACAGACAGACAGACAGACAGACAGACAGACAGACAGACAGACAGACAGACAGACAGACAGACAGACAGACAGACAGACAGAGAGTCCCGTCTTGGGTTCAACATTACTCCTCTTTCGAGGCCAGCCTTCTCTTCCCTGCTGCACATCCATGTGTGTTGTTCAGGGTCCTGCACATTGATTCAGTATAGCCTCAGCCCAGCCTCAGATCCACAGCTAGATAAAGCTGCACAGGGATCTGGAGAACACTCAACAGTCAGAACCAGTCTAGGAAAACACAGGGAGAGAGTAGGAGCAGGAGGGACATCGCTGGCCAAAAACATCCACTGTACATACGCTGAACAGAAACAGTTGAAGGTAGTGGGTTATAAGGGGATAGGGGGTGAGACAGGAAGGGGCAGGGATGGAGCCGTGTCTTTGGGAGTCCAGTGGAGGAAGCAGAGCACAGAGCATGCTCTATGTGTGCCCCTCTCCCTGTTCCCTCTTCCAGACCCCCTCCAAAGGCTCCAGTGTGTCCCTGTGTCCTGGGCCGGGCCAGAGGGGGAACAGGAGCGCTCTCTGTGCCTTGTGAGGGGGCCAGACTCCCAGCCTCCTGCTCCCAGCCGGGTGTGTGTTTTGGGGTTTTACAGTGGGCCCGTGCCTGGCTGGCTGCCTGGGGGTTGTGTGTTCATGTGCCACACTCATGTTTACCATCAGGGAGGAGTCTTTCCTCCACAGAGAGGCTGTGAAGTGGGCAGGACTGGGCTGGAAAGATCTGGGCTGTGCTGGGGGACCTGCCAGTAGCATCGGTTACAATACATCCCTTACACACTCACCAACACAGTTACAGACACAGAAGCTCAATAACCCCTCTTTTCAGTTTCAAAATCCATGTGAAAAAGCCTGGCCTATTGGACTACAGTAGACTATACCAGTGGGAGGGAGAGGGAGAGGGGGACTTGTTCAACAAACCCCTATTAAGGAATGTAAATATCATTGACCTTCAGCAAGCTTTTTCCAACAGACACGGCACTATTTGACATTTGGAGAGTGCGTACAGAATCTCTCCAGTTTGAGGGAGGTTTTCCACCTCTGTGAGTGTACGTAGTTGTGTATGTGGGTCTTTCTATAAACTAGGGGACCAGTGAGGATTTCCTACGCTGGACAACTTGTTACAGCTGTTGATAGGTCATTGATAATAATCTGGCACATTTTTTCATCTCATTACACGAATATATAAGAGGAGATAATAGCCATGTTCAATCAAATTCACGATTCGGTGTCTTGATGTACAGTATTTGTCAAAAATCGTGTGACATAAAACATAACTTTTCTGTCCTTGCATTTCAGGCCGTGTACGTTGTCGTTATATCATATATTAAGCATTAATCAGTTAAATTAGACGTTGAACTTGAAACCTGTAATAATCCTGGATCAAGCTGTCTGACAGTCTTTTGTATAGAGATGTCAGAAATGCCGTGTAACTACGTCACATTTCCTGTCTCCTTATGTTACAGGGTGAAAACAGTTTTTAAAGGGCACACAAATCCAAAATAATGTATGCGATTGCAAAATAAAATGCTTCTAACCGAAAGAGTCACSKTAACTTGATACTTTGAACCTAAGTCAAAACGGTCATTAACGTGGTCCTTCAACCCATTATGCATAATACCTGTGCATTTGGTGTCCAGCTGATTAGTTACGCTGTGATATTTTCACACCTCATCATCTGATCCAGGAAGGAATTTTCCTAATGACAGTCACGTGACGAACAGCTGTTGTGATAGCCCAATTGTTCACGAGGAATGTCCAGAATATCTCATTCGTTACGCCGGTGAAGACAGTTGTGTTCGGATCCACTTTGGATCTATACTGAACAGAAATATAAACGCAACATGCAACAATTTCAATGATTTTACTGACTTACAGTTCATATAAGGAAATCAGTCAATTGAAATACATTCATAAGGCCCTAATCTATGGATTTGACATGACTGGGCAGGGGAGCAGCCATGGGTGGACCTGGGAGGGCACAGGCCCAGCCACTTGGGAGCCAGGCCCAGCCAATCAGAATGAGTTTTTCTCCACAAAGGGCTTTATTATAGACAGAAATACTCCTCAGTTATATTAGCTGTCCGGGTGGCTTGTCTCAGACTATCCCGCAGGTGAAGAAGCCAGAGGTGGAGGTCCTGGGCTGGTGTGGGGTTACCAGTGCTTAATTTGAGCCAGATCCGGCTGAACCATGTTCGTTCCAGCACCTATTTGCTCGGATCCGGTACCTCTCACGGCATGATTTATTAATTGTTTCACTGTTCGCACTGTCCATATTCTAATAAAAGTGATCAGCATTAAATCAAGTTGCCTCCTCGTTATTTATCCCGCCCCCCCCCAGAAAGACCATCATGTAAAAGCACGGTGATCCTTCTGTGTAATCATCCTATCCTGCCACACTGATTCCAGACCTGCTCTCTTATTTGTATATAGAGGTTATGGGGAGAGCCGGTGGGGTAAGTAACTGATGTGGACACAGGTCTTGGTAGTGGTGGTCAGCTAGTGAAGAGGTCCCTACGTAATCGCGTCATGTAGCCTAGGCTAGTCGTCTGCCTACTGAATTTGAAACGTGGGAAAGCCAAATAAAAAATTGATAAGAAAAGGCAATCCAAAAATCCAGAGAAAGATGGTGAATCGAGCCCAGAACAAGTCAGCGAACTGTCAATGCCGGAGGAGAGGAGCGAGGGGCAAACTGTTCATGATGGCGATGCCTATGCTAGCAGCGCTGCTAATCCCGCCAGTTCAAAATTGCAGTACAATAAGCACTTTGTGACATTTGCTGATGTAAAAAGGGCTTTATAAATAAATTCGATTTTTTTAATTTGAAGAACAAGCAAACGTATAGCCAAAGATTTTTTATAACTAAACCAAGATAGGCCACAGCCTGTCGTTTCCAATGGGAACAAATAAGTCATAGTGGGCAGAACAAGCAAGGAGGTGGGCAGAGCCAAGCACGAGCTAGCGAGATCCTATTGGCCCGTTCT
The DNA here is from genome assembly GCF_002910315.2 of Salvelinus sp. IW2-2015. NCBI lineage: Eukaryota > Metazoa > Chordata > Actinopteri > Salmoniformes > Salmonidae > Salvelinus > Salvelinus sp. IW2-2015. The sequence goes on from NC_036860.1 coordinate 72,016,410, forward strand.
AACATACATCTGCATATTTCCATTAGGGAATGCCTACTCTGTGAAGTGGCATGTGCAATAACTCAATTTGCTTTTGTTTCATCGATGAKAACATTTGCAGAATGTCGGCCAAAATCCTTCTCCTTCCATCTTCTCCCACTGACGGCCACTGGGCTTCCTCTCACTACCATATTTGGTAATGAGTGAAAACGCCAAGTGGATCCTTAACATTTATACATCCGGTGAAATATCTGTCTCGTACTATCTGTGGTAGAACCCCTGGTTTGTCATGCAGAATTCAAAGCTGGCCTACAACATGCAAAAAGATAGGGCTGGAGGGACTAAACTGGCAAAAGAGTGGGTGGAATGGACGTAAATAAACAACAACAAAGAGCCCTCCGAATAACGGTTTTTGGGCATGCTGAAACAAGGAGCATTTTGTGGCAGCAAGCATTGTAGACAAGGCTAAATAGGACACCCAGGTTACACTCAAAATAAATACAAATAGACACTACAGCCAGAGTCTTCAGAACAGCCTTAGAAGAAGGCTAAACGTCACAGCCACAGGCCCGCTCATGGCTTTGAGTAAGGATTTGACTGTCTGGAGTTAAATGGACTTGACATGGGGAAAGTCTTTGTGGGAGGTTTTGAAAACTAAGGTAGGATTTTTTTCTTTCTTTACAAACTTGTTCTGTACTGTGAAGATAATCTGTGCTTCATATTATCACATAGGCAGGAGGCCTATATATACTCACACTGTATATGTGTTCTGCTGTAGTCTACATTGATTTATTTTATTTGAAGTTATATTCCGATATTGTGATATTTGTTCTACTGCTACATTGATGTCTTGAAAATGATATGAAATTCGGGTCTTGTAAGCCCCACAGCTGAATATGTGTGCATATGCATATGGCCGGTGTTCTGCACTGACGTCTAAAAAAGTTGATGTACAATGTCTAAGCCACGCAGCTACACTCAAGTATGTGGGCATACTGCAGTGACGTCTAAAATGCTTTGACTTAATCAGCACCTTGGAGAGCGCTGTCCGTTTCACCACCATAGATAGTAGGCTACTTGGCTGTTTTCTCTGKCTGCTGCGCTGCTATATAGTGTTTGACACTTTTTTTTCTCAATGTGTTCCGGTAACTCAGAGCCCCCCGGATAACCCCTCCCCCTCTCATTCTCACTATGTGTTCCGGGACCTCACGATTTACAAATTAAGCACTGGTGGTTACATGTGGTCTGCGGTTGTGTGGCCGGTTGGACGTACTGCCAAACAGCTCTGGTGGACATTCCTGAAGTCAGCATGCCAATTGCACACTCCCTCAAAACTTGAGATATCTGTGGCATTGTGTGACAAAACTGCATATTTTAGAGTGGCCTTCTATTGTCCCCAGCACAAGGTGCACCTGTGTAATAATCATGCTGTTTCATCAGCTTCTTGATATACCACACATGTTAGGTGGAAGGATTATCTTGGCAAAGGAGAAATGCTCACAAACAKGGACGTAAACAMATTTGTGCACAAAATTTGAGAGAAATAAGCTTGTGCATATGGAACATTTCTGGGATCTCTTATTTCAGCTCATGAAACACTTTACATGTTGAGTTTATATTTTTGGTCAGTATAAAATCCSTAGCGAATTGATGTTGATCATCTGTTGTTGTCTGCTTGATTTACAGCMGGGTCTCGTTAGATTTAACAGAGAAAACATTAAAGTAATGAGTTCAYGGTTTCATATGTTTCTGTGYTTCGGATTGGACTCTGAGCCTACTTTGCACAATTGTGTAGAATAGACTATTGCGCAACATCCAATGCTATTCCTATGAAGTATTCTGGATATAATGACAACAAACTACATAGCCTAGTGGGCTTACTCACAGCATGATCTGGTAATGAAATAACATGACAAATACATTTTGGTTTCCATGTTACACCTGCAATTCATAACAATAACAAGGGGCGTGAAGTAGCCTACTTGAACTTGAATTTGGAGCTCAGTAATTAAAGTACTGGAATAGGCCAACCGTGAAAATCAGACATTTCCTCAATTTGGTGCTTGAAAAGTCCTTGTAATTATTGTAGTCAATTTATAAGTTCTCCTGCTCCCTTATAATTATCTATGATTTTTATAACAGTTTTTGTGAGAGATGTGGCCATTTTCATTTGTTTCCTGCGGCTTCAATTAAAGGGTGTTGTGCTACTCTGTTGCGGTAAAACCATGTGTGGTTATTATGAGGACGACAACATCTGTTGGCTTCAACTTCACTTTCCGTACACATCCTTCAATGAAAAAAAGGAACCTGGTTTTTGGTCACTTTCTCATTATTAAAACAGCGATGGTGAGATTCAAATGGTGAGATTAATGCTACCTGTGTCATGACGTTGCTGCCGTGGGTATAGCAAACCCATCCCCCTCTCCCTGCCTCCCCCTTTGCTCCTTTCAACCCATGCTGTGGATCACAGAGAGACCGTTGTAAAATTCCTGAGGACTCTCAATGGCTTAAACAGTAATAAGAGAGAGAGTAAACTTTCAGGACAAAGGAATTCTCTTCCACCTCACAGAACTTGAGTACGAAACAGCTTTCATGTTCGGAAAAGTAATTAAAGGCCGGTGGGAGTCCAGCTATTAACATGTCCATTGGTCACCATGTTGAGAAACTCACTTGAGACTGTGGGAAAACTCACATTGCCATATAGCTGTTTATATAATAACCCTCAGATATAAAGTTTACATCTGTGTGTTGTATAAAATGAATGAGTGAGTATGATACCGTTTTGTATATTGTGTAATATGATTTTGAACTGTTTAATGAAGGAAAATACAATTGTATTTGTATTCTGAACTATTTTGAACTATTTGGTTGTATTTTGAACTAAATCCCAAGGACCGCCCCTGAGCCAGTTCGGTCAGAGACCATGGGACCACGCCTCTCTGCTCATCTGAATAAAAGCGCAACTTATAAGAAGATTACACTTAGGCCATGGTTTCTCTCAATCAACGAGAGACAAGGTTTAAGAGACAGACTGCTGAAATCTTTTAACCATCCCACGTGGCTTAAACTCTTATACCATAAGAACAGTTTTGATATTGAATTCTAGTCTGGGCAAGCTAGGAATTCTGTATCACATTGAACGCGAAGAAAGACATACGCCGAAACAATCATTCTTTAACGAATGTCATGGCTGAACAAGTTACACAACCAGACAGACCACTTCACTCCAACCAAACGAACTTTCTCTCCAACGAACACACACACTGGACGTAACTATATATATGATTGTTGCATTGTTCCCGAATGAAGTGAGCGTTCATGTGTAAGGATTGATGTCAATTGTTATAATTATGGACTCTGTAGTGAATTCTTAGTCGACAACGCATACTTTCCCTTTTGGTCTAACAGCCGCCATGCGCGGTTTAGCCACTAGGGCATATCCTTCCACACATTGTCATGTAACTATTTAAGTTTTGTTGTTTATTGCATTTGCTGTGAATTAATTAGTTAGTATAAATAAATGAGTTTTAAAGACAATTTGATGTATGGATGACTCATAGTGAAGACTTGGGTTCGTGCAGATCAGCGATTTACGACGTTTTTGGAATGAGACTGCGAAAGGTAGAAATAATAAATTGAATTAGAAGACCAATTGATCGATAAGACAAAATTCGGAAAGGTTATAATGGGAATAATTAACCTTTTAATCTAATAACTTTCCCTGTGGCCCTCAATTCATAGTTAATTAGTTATGCTATACTCAAGTGGGTCGCGTAATCCCCTAATTATTTAGGAATCTATGATAAAACTATAGTAAGTATCTTCAATTTAACCGATAGCAAAAGACAGACACCTGCATCAGCCCACATAGGCTACAGGTAAATCACAATGTATCCAATCTATTTAGTCAGGCAATGTCCACATTATTCTCACATATTTTAGAATGTAATAATAATTTGCATATCAATGCATTGGCAAAAGGCCTAAAGAATCATTATTCCTAGTGGTAATGGCCCTACTTTTTTTTCCTACACTTTTGAATGCTTTTTTGTACACTTTTTGAATGCTTTTTGGGGGGAGTGTGGGTTCTATATTAGGCCCTATTGTACAATTATATAAACAATACATTTGTATAACAATGAGATCCTTGAAAATGACAATGAAGTGCTTGAAAAAGTCCCTGACAGTCCTTGAATTTGAATAGTCAATGTCTGTATGAACCCTGCTTAAAGGATGTATAGTCCTAGTCCTATGTTGTTGTATAGCTGGAGTTATGGGCAAATTTGCATGTTTCACTTTTATTCCTTTAAGTACACATGTGGAACTGCATGAAATCCTTTTAATTTTAGTTTCAAACCATTTTGAAATGTTGATGTCACACACTACTTATAGAAAGACCCATATATATTATTGTGATGTGCAGGTCAGTGTATGTTGTGTATGTGATATGTAGTCAGTGTATGTGATATGTAGGTCAGTGTATGTGATATGTGTAGTGTATTGTTATGTAGGTCAGTGTATGTGTATATGTAGGTCAGTGTATGTAATGTGTAGGTCAGTGTATATGTGTGTGTATGTTATGTGTAGGTCAGTGTATATGTTATGTGTAGGTCAGTGTGTAGGTCAGTGTATGTGTGTGTATGTGTATGTGATGTGTAGGTCAGTGTATATGTGTGTGTATGTTATGTGTAGGTCAGTGTGTAGGTCAGTGTATGTGTGTGTATATTATTGTAGGTCAGTGTATATGTGTGTGTATGTTATGTGTAGGTCAGTGTATATGTGTGTGTATGTTATGTGGTAGGTCAGTGTGTAGGTCCGTGTATGTGTGTGTATGTGATGTGTAGGTCAGTGTATATGTGTGTGTATGTTATGTGTAGGTCAGTGTGTAGGTCAGTGTATGCGTGTGTATGTTGTGTGGTCAGTATATATGTGTGTGTACGTGATGTGCAGGTCAGTGTATGTGTGTGTATGTGATGTGTATGTGTATATGTGTGTACGTGATGTGTATGTGTGTATGTGATGTGTAGGTCAGTGTATGTGTGTATATGTGATGTGTAGGTCAGTGTATGTGTGTGTATGTGATATGTAGGTCAGTGTATATGTGTGTAGGTGATGTGTATGTGTATGTGATATGTAGGTCAGTGTACATGTGTGTATGTGATGTGTAGGTCAGTGTACATGTGTGTATGTGATATGTAGGTCAGTGTACATGTGTGTATGTGATGTGTAGGCAGTGTACATGTGTGTATGTGATGTGTAGGTCAGTGTATATGTGTGTATGTGATATGTAGGTCAGTGTACATGTGTGTATGTGATGTGTATGTTATGTGTAGGTCAGTGTATGCGTGTGTATGATGTGTAGGTCAGTATATATGTGTGTGTACGTGATGTGCAGGTCAGTGTATGTGTGTGTATGTCAGTGTATATGTGTGTACGTGATGTGTACATGTGTGTATGTGATGTGTAGGTCAGTGTATATGTGATGTGTAGGTCAGTGTATGTGTGTGTATGTGATATGTAGGTCAGTGTACATGTGTGTATGTGATGTGTAGGTCAGTGTGTAGGTCAGTGTATGTGTGTATGTGCTACGTAGGTCAGTGTACATGTGTGTATGTGATGTGTAGGTCAGTGTATATGTGTGTATGTGATGTGTAGGTCAGTGTATGTGTGTGTATGTGATGTGTAGGTCAGTGTATATGTGTGTATGTGATGTGTAGGTCAGTGTATGTGTGTGTATGTGATATGTAGGTCAGTGTATATGTGTGTATGTGATGTGTAGGTCAGTGTATGTGTGTGTATGTGATGTGTAGGTCAGTGTATGTGTGGTATGTGATGTGTAGGTCAGTGTATGTGTGTATGTGATATGTAGGTCAGTGTACATGTGTGTATGTGATGTGTATGTGATATGTAGGTCAGTGTACATGTGTGTATGTGATGTGTAGGTCAGTGTATATGTGTGTATGTGTCAGTGTATGTGATGTGTGGTCAGTGTACAGTGTGGTATGTGATGTGTATGTGATATGTAGGTCGTGTATATGATGTGTAAGTCAGTGTATATGGTGTGATGTGATGTGTAAGTCAGTGTATATGTGTGTACGTGATATGTAGGTCAGTGTATGTGATGTGTAGGTCAGTGTATGTAATGTGTAGGTCAGTGTATGTGATGTGTAAGTCAGTGTATATGTGTGTGTACATGATGCGTAGGTCAGTGTATATGTGTGTACGTGATGTGTAGGTGTCACCCCCAGGGTCTTTATTCCACTGTTCTTTTCTACTGAAAACAGCCTAAATGTCATGTTACTAGTTTTGTTTTGCTCAATTCAAATATCTATTGATCCCAGCCAAGCAAAGCAATAGTATTTGATCTTCAACCTCCTAGAAGTTGTTTTCATCCTCGTTTACTGAGGCTTTACAGAGCCAGTGATTCAACACCACATCCAGAACACACAGAGGCCACAGACACAATCAGGCCAAACGTTTAGCTCAACTATCTTGTGAGCTGGTGCAGATATGTCTTAAAGAATATTTCATAATTACATCTATATTGCCTACTGTACATGTAGTATACTTTACAATAGCACATAGAGGCCTGTCTGAAAATCATCGGTCAACACATTGATCATGAGTCATGGCCAATAGGACTGCACTAATCAAAAAGGCATTTTCATGATGTCAAACGACATAAGCACATTATTTGAACGTGGCCATTCCTCCTCCATTCCAACACCGAGGCTCTGACAGAACCGACCAGGTGTAGAGGGAAGGGGAGTACATACTGCTTTAAAAAACCGCAGCCTATTCAGGTCTCTAAATGGTGTCCATTATGAGGCCGGGGAAGCTGTTGCTCATTGGCAAGGCTGAATGGTTTCACAGAGAGCCACGTTCACCATCACCACAGCAGCAGGTCACCTACTCACACACTGATTAGTGTTAAACAGCAGCAAGAACTAAAACGATTTTCCAAACACAGCCTCATATTAGAGGGACTTTAAAAAAACACGCAGGCACACAAGCACTCATCGGCACACACACACACACCCACCCCACCCACCCACCCACCCCACACACCACACACACACACACAAATCCCCATTTCTCCTCTTCTCTGACAGTGGGGACATTATGATCGTTAGCTGAACCCACCTCCCTTGTTTTGTCAGCAAAACGCTCCCCAGAGCAGCACACTTATCACAGTAGAGAAAGGCTTTATGCTCTCCTTTCCTTACAGCGACGAGAGACACAATATATATGGTTCAATTATAGTGTCTGTCAGCCCTGCATGAGCTTGTGATGGACTGAGTCGAGTTGAGCTTGATGCTGGAGGGAGGAGAAAAGAGAGAGAATGAGAGAGAAAGAGAGAGAATGAGAGAGAGAGAGAACGAGAAAGAAAAAGAGAGAGAACGAGAAAGAGCGAGAGAGAGAGACGAGAGAGAAATAATTCAATCCTCCAGCTAATACGTGTTGCAAAATGCAGAGATTCAATGATTCAACTGGCACTGTCTCATCCACCACAGTCTCTGGCATAAGAACAGAAAACTGGTGTGTTATGCGATACCAGCCAACTCTGAACAAACCAACAGGTATGAAGCTGAACGGCAGTGAATCTGATCCACTGTGAAGCACTTTGAGATTCATAATAAAAAGCGCTATAATAAATATATCATTATTATCAAGCAAGTGTCAACCAGGGAGAGAGTCAAACCTGTTACCTAACAGAAGTGATTCAGTGGGTCATTCTCCACTAGGTCGTGATGAGGGTGTGCAGACGGCACTGGAGGGAGAGATCTATCTGTGAGTCGCTGCAGGGCAAAGTGATTCAACCAGCCAGCCAGTGGAGAGAGATATAGTGGAAGGAGAGTCTGGAGAACAGGGAGCTGGCTTTGTCTTCTCATGTATTCTCAGCCCTCCAGACAGACAGACAGACAGACAGACAGACAGACAGACAGACAGACAGACAACAGCAGACAGACAGACAGACAGACAGAACGACAGACAGACAGACAGACAGACAGACAGACAGACAGACAGACAGACAGACAGACAGACAGACAGACAGACAGACAGACAGACAGACACAGAGACAGACAGAGACAGACACAGAGCAAACAGAGACAGAACACAGAGACAGACAGACAGACAGACAGACAGACACAGAGACAGACACAGAGACAGACACAGAGACAGAGACAGAGACAGAGACAGACAGAAACAGACAGACAGACAGACAGACAGACAGACAGACAGACAGACAGACAGACAGACAGACAGACAGACAGACGACAACAGACAGACAGACAGAACAGACACAGAGACAGACACAGAGACAGAGACAGACACAGAGACAGACACAGAGAGAGACAGACACAGAGACAGACACAGAGAGAGACAGACAGACAGACAGACAGACAGACAGACAGACGACAGACAGCAGACAGACAGACAGACACAGAGACAGCACAGAGACAGAGACAGAGACAGAGACAGACACAGAGACAGACAGAGAGAAGACAGACACAGAGAACAGACACAGAGAGAGACAGACAGACAGACAGACAGACAGACAGACAGACAGACAGACAGAACAGACAGACAGACAGACAGACAGACAGACAGACAGACAGGACAGACAGACAGACACGACAGACAGACAGACAGACAGACAGACAGACAGACAGACAGCAGACAGACAGAGGGAATTGTACACACCACCACCCACGACACACTCAACAACAACACTTAAATAAATTAGAAAGAGAAACAGAAATACAGAGTCAAAACCGACAGTTGGAAAGATGAAAATGTATACCCAGTCTACTAAGACAACATGTACATGTAAAACACACAGCACAGACAGAATACACACATACTGTAGCAGTAGGATGTATCTGCATGTGCGAGACGGGCCTACAATCTCAGTTGTAATCAAAGGCCAGTCGGTATGTGATAGAGGAGCTAAACCCCACTCCAATCTGAGGAGCTAGTAGCACGGGAGGGAGGCAGGGCCAGGACAGATGAACAAATATTACACAGCCCTTCAGAAAGAAATTCCAGTCCAGTCCAGACCAGTTCAGACCCACATCTATGACAACCCCACAGGATCAGCACCTGCAGCAGCACGAGGCGAACCAAGGTAACCAAACAAAAGCCGTAGAAAACCCCAGCAACAGCTCTCTTGCAACAACAGTGTGTCTCTCACAACCCCATAGCATCCGCAATGGCACCAACCAATGGTGAACCAAGGTGACCAAGCACACGGCATCTAAAACACTCCGTTGTAGTCGCCACACAGATCAACAGATCAACAACGTGAGAGCTACTGTTCCTGATTTTTATTGGATTTCATTGAACCTTTATTTAACTCGGCAAGTCAGACAAGAACACATTCGTATTTTACAAGGACGGCCTCCTCTAACCAGGGAGGTTCTGAGATTACACTGGATTATATGAGTTTTTATCAACTGTGAATTTAGGCAAATCGATAAAAGATGGGGGACGTGTGTGTGTTCTGGAGCCCCCTGCTGAGAGGTGAACGGCTGTGATTATTGTGTTATTAGCAGCAGAGAAATCACAGCCTAGATCCCAGAGGACACACACACACACACACACAGGTATGGATTAGGGCACGTCACGCCGTCTGACCAACGCCTGTCGCATCATCAGGTCACTCTACACAGGTATGAGTCATTGGACAGGGGCTTGTAGCGTGTGTGTGTATCAGGGTCTGTGTGTGTGTATCAGAATGAATGTGTGTGTGTGTGTGTGTGTGTGTGAACGCACTGTGCAGTTCATATCACATTTAGAGATGAAATCAAGGCTGTTTCTATGTGAAACAGAGATTCTGCCTCAGGTTAAAAAGAGGCCCACATCGTCACGATCCAACAGCCATTCTGTAGCTCAGCCAATGCAGCAGACCAGACGTCACGCTGTCCAACCGTGGCTCTTAAAGACGGATATCTTTTCAAACAGACTCTGTTCAAAGGAGGAAGTGGTATTTAAAAGCAGACTGAGTATTATTTTATTAATCGTCTCTTTTGGTCACGGAGGTCTCCGAATGGCTTATTGGCTTCATTTTAATTGCCCTTTTCTTCCACCTAGATATGATATAGATAAATAATATATGGATAGAAATAACCTTGAGGAAGTGCTTGAGCTTTTAGGGAATAAAGACTCAAACCAACATTGGAAAGGTGCATTTAGGTGTACATGTAAATACAACAAGTCCCTGAAACAGTACAGTACTTCTGAACACACAGGATGAGTGGGTGTGGGGGCTGAACAATGTACAGTTCCTACACCAAAATCTATATCCTGAACACAAAACAGACATGAAGGATGATATGACTGTTCCTGTTGAAAGAGTTCTTCACATCCATACTTCCTCAATTCTTACTCTTGTTCATTTTCCAAATGCTCCGAGTCTAAGGGGAGTGGTGTGTGTTTGTGTTGAGGTGAGGGGTGAGGTGTCATGAAAAGGCAGAGTGGGTTGAGGAACTGGGGCTCGCGTTAACAGTTCAGAAATCTGCATTTTCAATATGCAGACCATTGATTCATCTGCGCTTTAAACCATTTCAGCTGTTTTATATTGAAAGTCAACAATGTTTTTTTTGCTTCAATACACTGACCAGGGACGTGCAACTGTAGTTTTCCTTGGCAGAAAATACATTAGTGCAACACATTCGGCAAGAAAATAGCTTCATTTTCGCAAGCTCTATTTCTTAATGTTTTGCTAGAAGTCAATCTTGCATTTTACCGTAGTAAAAATAGGCTACACCGAGAAAAGTACCAGAGAAAAGTAGCTACCCATCAGTCAGAGCGCTGTCTGCAACCAGAATCCCAGTTCGTGAAACGTACAACTGAAGCATACCATTTGTCTGATGCCGAAGCATTTTAGATCTGCGTTTACAAAACGTAGCAATATATTTCTTACGCGTTTTATATATTTTTTCAGCGTGACAAACGCAGAATTCTGCGTTAAAGGACCCTTGGCAACCATACGGCGATGCAGATGGACTGCTTCCTTGGAGTTGTGAAGAGACAGATGGATCCTCGCCAGCATTTTAAAGAAACTTCCTCACAATCTCTCACCCCAACATGACTTAGCTTTTTACCCTAGGGTGTTTCCCAAATACACACACACACACACACACACACACACATCAGTCTACCAAGTCAACACACCACACACACACACACACACACACACACACACACACAACACACACACACACACACACACACACACACACACACACACACACAACACACAACACCACACATCACACAAGCAGCTGTTCTTATGGAAAGATTCACATGCATGGTCATAGACTTTGTTCAGCTCAATGGACATAGCTGGGTTCACATCTAATGCACATATGGTAAAATGCAGGTATTTATACGCTTGTATTCTAGTGCAAGGTTATGCGCTCAGAAATGCATTTCATCTCATCTCATTCTTTCCCAAACGTTTTTGTTGGTCTGTGTGTGTGTGTGTGTGTGTGTGTGTGCATTTGAATCTTGCCATAAGAGCAGCTGTGTGCATATTTGTTTGTGTGTGTGGTTATAAGTCTCTCTAGGCTGTTTTCATCATATGAATACGTTCTGGTATCTTCCATTTTCATCTCCTCTCGCCCTGCCTGTATTTTCTAACGTTGACATTTGTTTCTCTCTTAATGCTACAGTATAATGCTTCTCATGCTCTTCATATTATTCTATACCTTTCTCTCCAGGTTATTCACTTCATTTGCTGTGTTTTATTCAGAATTGTATTGTGTGACTTAGGTTGGAGAAAATGTCCTTGGGTTTGAGAAAGGCATAAAACACATTATTTCTAGCCGTATTATTATCATCCAAAGTCAAACCCCGCAAGATGACAAACTTGCCACTTTAAACACCTACATGAAAAGTGCTGCCACGGCCCCATCAAGAAAAGCCATTTACAAAGGCTGAAGAGTGGATTCAGCGTGCTCTCTGTGGAGATCACAGCACAATAGAACATGCGCTCCGTACACTGACTGAGGTAAACCACTCTCCGGTTTAGATAAAAGCCTCGCTGAAAAGGGCTCTGAATGATTCACCGCAGTTGAAAAATGCATACAACATAAGTATAGCCTTCATATACATCTCTGTTGTCCTTATCCTCTATTTCTCTGAGAGCCACGTTGTCAACCAAACACTTTGTGGTGAGTTTAAAACACAAACCCTTCACAAACCCACAACCGCTATGGATAACGAAGAAGTGACCAATGGACTCTCTGAGCTTGACTGTAATCAACCAATCACAGAGTATTAGTCTTTAGTCAAAATTCACAATCGTGTTCTTACATACACATGCATGCAGGCAGTCTTTTATATGGAACCTGTGATAGAATCAGTTTAGACAGGGTCTCCACCCTTCCTGTTGAATAGTGACGGGGCCTCAAAACAACCAGGCTATTTAGTGCTCCTATTGGGAGGGGGAGGGGGGTCTGCCTGCCTACCTGGCCTCACACACTGACTCTCTGTTCAGCTCACAAGCACCACGACCCGCCAACTGCCATGGCACATAGGCAGGCCACTGTGTGTATGTTTGCGCCGGCATGTGTGTGTATGTGGATGTCTAATACTGGGCCCAGTGTGTGTGAGGGTCATTACGGAGGTGTGAGAGGGTATGTGTGTACGTGTGTGATGATCACGGCTCTGAGGTAGTGAGGTAGGGGTCTGGCACTCTGTGTTAATTAGGATAATTATCCTGTAACGAGGAATCAAAACCCCTGGCCGGGATCAAAATACAGGATCAGATTAAGCTCCAGACACAGGTTCAATCTGCTGTTCAATGGGAGCTTACCCTCTGACATTGTCTCCCTCCTCTGACTCAGAGGGTACCTCTAGGCTCCTTTCTACTGGCCTGTTCACTTCCTGGTAGAGCTTGGTGGGTAGGAGGAAGTACAGAAGGGATCAGGAGGGGACAGTGGGTAGGGAGAGTGACTGGGGACAGAGAGGTTCATGTGTTAGTAGCAGTAACACTCTATACCCTCTGCCCAGAGTGCACATACGAGGGAGGGCAAAGCGAAACCTTAGCCCTCCGACAGCACCAACCCTTCAGCACCCAACTGAGGAGCTAGGCAGTCTTCAGCTGAGTCGGTCCCAGCCATGAGCACTGCCGGCCAGGCATGCCAATCAGCCAGGCGGAGGGTGGCTTTCTCCAGGAAAGGGCAGCCTGCTTGCCCTGAGGCGGGCTTCATGCAGCTGTCAGAAACTCTGACCTCCCCCCCACCCACCAGCCTCCCTGGAGCCCCCCTACACATACACACCCGTCCTCTGCCACTAGTCGTACAGTACAGTGCGATCAGGGTGGCAGCGAGGGCTGGAGTGACCTCTCCATCTGTCTGAGTTAGGCGAGCGGAGAGCGGCCGGAGGGGGGATGTTCACGCCTGTATTTAGATATTTGCCCTTTTGAGTTCACCTGTCACCCAGCCTGGCTCAGCTCGGCTCCAAGCCTCCACTCCACTGACTCTGCTCATCTGCAACAATGTCTCGGGAATGATGAGGGGTTTCACAACCCCCCTCAAATAAATGCTATGGTTTTGCGTTGAGCCTTCTGCTTCGTGTAACAAGGCATCTGATTTGAATTAGGTTTGATCACCAGGTAAATTATACTATGACGGTGTCACTGAGTCCAGGACAGACAGACAGAAAGACAGGACACTGACATACCTCCTTCTGTTATCCAGCATCCCCTGGCTAATTGGGATTTAACTGTGTGTTTGTGCAGGCAGCAGAAGAAGCAGCCAGCAGGGCACAAAACTTTTCACAGAATCACACTGAAGRTCGCTGTGATCCAACGTAGCCTGAAATGAAGGACATCAGACCCACAGGATGTTCTTAAAATCACAAACACCTGCGTGCGTGCGCGCACACACACACACACAAACAGAAAAAAGCAAGATAACTGATGTGCCCACTCCCCCATCACTTTGGCTCAGCAGGCGATGACATGGAGAACATCATAGAGGAACACACAACAGGAGGTCCCAGCACAATGGGGAAAAGACAAGGACATCGGTCTGGAGAAGAGGTCTACTCAAAATGTCAGACAGCGATGTCAGAGTGGTGTGGCACAACACCATGGGAGGGAGAGACGCTAGGGAAGACGCAGAGAGGGGATAAGTCGAGACAGCGATACAGCACTGTTTACGTTGTTGAGAGAAAGAGTATGAATGATTTGTCCTAGCATGACTGGAGAAGGGTTGCCTATTCTGTAGGTCAAGTTGTTATGTTTATTACCATATCATTGAGTAATACGGATTGAATACACTCTACAATTCATACTTAACTGTAAAAATGGGAAAGTACTATTTCTAAAACAACAAAAGAAAGATAAATGTAGATAGATGTTGTTGACAAAGAGAGAAAGAACAACAAGTAGAAGAGGTTTGTGAGAATTGGGAAGGGTTCGGGCTCCTGTCAAAAAGCCATTCTTATCAATATTAAATCCCCTAAAATCTAAAACAAGGTAGTACAGAGAAAACACTAAACTGTTGAAAAGATCTATGCAGAAAAGAGCCACAGTACTTCCTGACTTCAAGACACCTGTACCTCCCACACAGCAGCAGCTCATTGTGTGTGTGTGCGTGTGGTATGTGGTGGTGTGGTGTGTGTGTGTGTGTGTGTGTGTGTGTGTGTTGTGTGGTGTGTGTGTGTGTGTGTGTGTGTGTGTGTGTGTTTACAGTGAAAACTGTAAACTGAATATAAAAAGAAAAGGTACAGTATCCCTCCAGAATACATACATATTCAAACATATAAATACATATTCATACATATGGATGCATATTCATACCTATAAATACCCACATGCATACATACTGTACAGTGGTCTTGTCAGTGGGGACCAGCTACCAGCTCAGCTACCAGCCACGCTACCAGCCCAGCTACCACCAGCTGATTAAGTCACAACATGACCCCTCCGTCTGGGATGGGTGGAGGGAAAGAAAGCAGGGTGGTGTGGATACATAGTGAGACCACAGCAGAGAGACCAGACACTGCTAACTGTAGCATCCACTTTATTGTCATAATGAGAGTGTCACTGTTCCGCACTGTAAACCACACGCTGTGTCACAAACAATTTAGTCTTACCTTCATCAAATGCATATGGGGACTCTTTTTTCTGTATGCAGCCTCGCTCTCTCTCTTTCTCTTGCTCTCCCTCTCTCTTGCTCTCCCTCTCTCTTGCTCTCCTCCTCTGCCTCTCTCTTGCTCTCTGTCCTCTGATAACATAGGACTGGTTGCTTTACTTCAGTGTAGCAGAGAGCTAACCCACGGTGGCCATTCAAGCTGGAGTGGACTGTGGTGTTGTACCTGTTGCCTGCTATAGCAGTACAGAGACACTTTGGACCCCTAAGTGACAGTTTAGGGCAGAGTCATCTCTGAGCACAAACAGCATGGACATATGTCTCTTGGCACAGCATTACTTAAATTATCCCTGTCAACA
Organism: Salvelinus sp. IW2-2015; assembly: GCF_002910315.2. Classification (NCBI taxonomy): domain Eukaryota; kingdom Metazoa; phylum Chordata; class Actinopteri; order Salmoniformes; family Salmonidae; genus Salvelinus; species Salvelinus sp. IW2-2015. The sequence continues at coordinate 72,031,855 of NC_036860.1, forward strand.
TACAGTGCAAACAAAGCAGGCACCACAGCGTGTGCACACACAGGTACACACACAGTGTCACACACAGGTACACAACACAGGTAACCCACGCTACACCACGGTACACACACAGGCAACACCACACAGGTACACACACAGGCAACACACACAGGCACACACACAGGTACACACACAAGGCACACACACAGGCACACACAACAGGTACCACACAGGTACACACACACAGGTACACCCACACAGGTACACCACACAGGTACACAGTTACAAGGTACACACACTTCATAGTACTTCACCAGCTCTCACCATAGACAGAAAAAGACAACTCCTCCTTTATAAGGAAAATAAACATTTTTGGAACAACTGGACAAAACACAAGTGACACTGACAGAGTATGTACGCAGTCTGTCACAGCAACAATAACACGGGCCTCCATATTATTCACCCATAGGCATTCAACAGGAGTAGCAGCCCTTAAGGTGGCGTCCATAAATGCTCTCCTAACCGCAGCAGCCGTATTTCACCTTCCCGGACTGAACATGTTGAAATTTGCCTTGATTTATCTGCGTTCCCCTCAGCTCAGCTTGTTACAGTGAGTAGAGTGCCCAGAGCACAATAAACACAAATTAGAGACGACATCAAGCCAACAACTGACACTCTCTCAGAAGCCCTCCTGGGACTACTGAACTTGTTTCTCATGTCAGTCAGGCCTCACAGGGGGACATGGATGTTTCACTGCTGTTTGGACTATGCTATAATAGCCTAGATCAATGTTTGACTGCTGTTTGGACTATGTTATAATAGCCTAGATCAATGTTTGAAATGAAAGGTTTTTCTGTGGATGATCATCATTATTATCATCGTCATGTGACCTGGATGCTCCAGCCTCTGTTGAAGACCATTGTCCAGCCCAATACCTACTTTTTAGCATCTTTAGAGTGATCTTTATAATGAAAAGCCCTAAATAAATTAAATATATTATTAATATTATTATTATTATCATTTGACTGACTAAACAATGCAAGTGTCCAATTCCAATGTCATAAGAGTAGAGGTCAACTGAGATAGGCATTTAAACTGAAACCGCTGCCTACTGACATAAATGTAAAGTATAGCAGACTAACATCTGTCATGGGTCCCAGTGGGTGATAGCTGTGGAGTACGCAATGCCCAGGCCTGTGTGTCGAGAATACCTCTTGAAGTTTTAGATCTTTGTCTGAGAAAGTTTGCCCTTCTTCAGAATGATCAGCCACAGCTTTCTTACTGCAGGTGATTAATTCATTCAATTCTAGAGCCTACATTTATCGAAAGCCCTTATCCGGGTGTAAAGATATAAATAAACTGATGTTTTGCAAGATTAGACGTTATTGAACCACATCATACACTTGAGAAATAGCTTTGGAATTCGGTTGGGTTAAATAGTCTACTACAGTTCCATGGTTCTAGTTTTCTATTGAGGGAATGCCTGCCTGCATCTGGACATTGAGAACCACAAGCACCGGCTCACCACATGCCATGCGGAAACACCCAGCCCGGTTGCGTGACGGGATGGACGATGAACGGTCCAGCAATATCATATTTTATTCAGTGAGTGAGGAAGTATGAACAAATAAGCCCATTCAGATCGCCTAATGTGCAATTCAAACGATCAACGTGCGCTCAATTAATAGCCTCAAAGCGCAACAGTGAATCAATTACCTATAACGTTTGCTTCGTGAGTTACAGACAATACATTACCTCGAAGCTGTAATCATATACAACTACTAAAGGTGTTTTGATTAACAACCAAATCAAAATGAATATTACATGCATATAAAAAAGTCTAGTCTGCCCATGACAACAACTTGCCATGTCAGACATAAACAAATCTAACAATCGGTCGTTTGTCCATTCATTGTAAATAAAATAGCTAGGCCTATACATGCATCTGCCTCGTTTAAAATGTATAATTTGGCCATCTCAGAATAACTTTATAGCTAATCATTCCATTATGAATGGAAAATAGGCTACTGTACACGCGCTACTGGTAGACTGATAATTGTGCGTGATGAACTGTCACATGGGGTCCACAAACTTTGAATAGTAAACAGCACACGTCAATATGTAAAAACAAACGCTACACTGTATATGTTGTATGTCTGCCTACCTGTCCCGTTCCGTTTCAGATTGTCCCTGTGGTCGTCCGTACCCAACATCTTTCGAAACGATGTGTGACAAGACTGACTGTCAAAGCCGAAAGCCCAGCACGCGCTCTGGAGTCACGGGTATCATAGCGCGCAGCCACTCTACACACGAATGCGCACTCAACGGGTCTTCAACGATGTCACGGCCGCGCCTATACAATTTGATGTATGTTATTTATCACTTTGTCATCGAATATATTATCTTGAAAGACAGGAAAGAAGGTCGAAATTATATTCATATACACTACATGACCAAACGTATGTGGACACCTGCTCGTCGAACACCTCATAAAAAAATAATGGGCATTAAAATGGAGTTGGTCCCCCCTTTGCTGCTATAACAGCCTCCACTCGTCTGTGAAGGCTTTCCACTAGATGTTGGAACATTGCTGCTGGGACTTGCTTCCATTCAGCGACAAGAGCATTAGTGAGGTTGGGCACTGATGTTGGGCGATTAGACCTGGCTCGCAGTCGGTGTTCCAATTCATCCCGAAGGTGTTTGATGGGGTTGAGGTCAGGCCAGTCAAGTTCTTCCACACCAATCTTGACAAACCATTTATGCAGGGGCGCACTTATGCATTGTCTTGGCTGTGTGCTTAAGGTCGTTGTCCTGTTGGAAGGTGAACCTTCGCCCCAGTCTGAGGTTCTGAGTGCTCTGGAGCAGGTTTTCATCAAGGATCTCTCTGTACTTTGCTCCGTTCATCTTTCCATCGATCCTGACTAGTCTCCCAGTCCCTGCCTCTGAAAAACATCCCCACAGCATGATGCTGCCACCACAATGCTTTTCCGTAGGGATGGTGCCAGGTTTCCTCCATAACGTGACGTTTGACATTCAGGCCAAATCTTGGTTTCATCAGACCAGAGAATCTTGTTTCTCATGGTCAGAGTCCTTTAGGTGCCTTTTGGTAAACTCGAAGCGGGCTGTAATGTGCCTTTTACTGAGGACTGGCTTCCGTCTGGCCACTCTACCATAAAGGCCTGATTGGTGGAGTGCAGCAGAGATGGTTGTCCTTCTGGAAGGTTCTCCCATCTCCACAGAGGAACTCTGGAGCTCTGTCAGAGTGACCATCGGATTCTTGGGCACCTCCCTAACCAAACCCCTTCTCCCTCGATTTCTCAGTTTGGCCGGGCTGCCAGCTCCAAGAAGAGTCTTGGTGGTCCCAAACTTCTTCAATTTAAGAATGATGGAGGCCACTATGTTCTTGGGGACCTTCAATGCTGCAGAAATGTTTTGGTAACCTTCCCCAGATCTGTGCCTCAACACAATCCTGTTTCGGAGCTCTACAGACAATTCCTTCAACCTCATGGCTTGGTTTTTGCTCTGACATGCACAGTCAACTGTGGGACCTTATATAGACAGGCGTGTGTTAAATCATGAGCAATCAATTGAATTTACCACAGGTGGACTCCATTAAAGTTGTAGAAACATCTTGAGGATGATCAATGAAAACAGGATGCACCTGAGTTAAATTTCGAGTCTCATATCAAAGGGTCTGAATACTTGTGTAAATAAGGTATTTCAGATTTTTTTGTTGTTGTATAAATGAACAAACATTTCTAAAAACCTGTTTTTGCTTCGTCATTATGGGATATTGTGTGTAGATTGATGAGGAATTTTTTTTATGTAATCCATTTTAGAATAAGGCTGTAACGTAACAAACTGGAAAAAGGGAAGGGGTCTGAATACTTTCCGAATGTACTGTATATACTGTAGTGTATTTTAGTATATGTTTTAAAATTGTATTTATACCGTTTATTATAGTTTATTAGAATATAAAAAAATCACCTGTCATTATAATATACAGAAATTCATTTAACTTGTTTTACTCTATTGAGTTTTACTCTATTTTACTTTTCCTTCACATATGTAATAAAAACATTCTACATATTTGACTATGAAGATGAAACCACCAGGTTGTTTAAAATAGCAAACTGATAAGGATATTATAAATCTATGGCCCCATCAGACATGTCAGAGCCTGGCAGAAATGTATCTCTGTGAGATATCAACCATGTAGTATTCCTTCACTGAGAGATGTCTATAAATGAAACATGAATACCAAGATGGCGTCCCTTGTATATATCGTTTTTCTTTGTATATATTTCGTATATATTTGTATTATTTTTTTACATCTCATTTTCCATCTACGGATTGAACTTACCCTCCTGCAACTCGCCTCACCCAATGTGGTATGGATCTGCTATTTTTACACTTTTGAACCGGAACCCCCTTCTGAAGCTAGCCAGCTAACTAGCTACTAGCTAGTAGTTAGCCTGGAGYTAGCCTCGAACTAGGCCCTTCTCCCGATTAGCCAAAGAATTCCATCAGATAATTCCTGGGCTTCAATACCTCTTCTGCCAATTGGCCTGAACCCTTTGCTGCCGACACRGAGCCCAGCCGATCAATCACGACTGGTCTGTTGACCTAACCGTTCGAGGGGGTTTCAACAGACWCTTGTTGCGACGTCCCCTTGAGGCCCTTCTGCTAGCCCCGGCCTGCCAGCTGTCTGAATTGCCGTGCCTCCAGCTTGCCTAGCTACTCACTGGACCCTATGATCACTTGGCTACACATGCCTCTCCCTAATGTCAATATGCCTTGTCTATTGCTGTTTTGGTTMGTAMTTTTTGYCTTATTTCAMTGTAGAGCCTCYAGCCCTGCTCAATATGCCTTAGCTAGCCCTGTTGTTCCACCTCCCACACACGCGGTGACCGCACCTGCCTTAAATGGTGCCTCTAGAGACAAAACCTCTCTCATCGTCACTCAATGCCTAGGCTTACCTACACTGTACTCACATCCTACCATACCCWTGTCTGTACATTATGGCTTGAATCTATTCTTCCCCGCCCAGAAACCCACTCCTTTTACGCTCTGTTCCRAACGCACTAGACGACCAGTTCTTTTAGCCTTTTGCCGTACTCTTATCCTACTCCTCCTTTATTCCTCTGGTGATGTAAAGGTTAACCCAGGCCCTGCAGCCMYCAGTATCACTCCCATTCCCCAGGCGCTCTCATTTGTTGACTTCTGTAACCGTAAAAGCATTAGTTTCATGCATGTAAACATTAGAAGCCTCCTCCCCAAGTTTGTTTTATTCACTGCTTTAGCACACTTCGCCAACCCGGATGTCCTAGCTGTGTCTGAATCCTGACTTAGAAAGGCCACCAAAAATCCTGAAATTTCCATCCCTAACTATAACATTTTCCGACAAGATAGAACTGCCAAAGAGGGCGGAGTTACAATCTACTGCAGTGATAGCGTGCAGAGTTCGGTCATACTATTCATGTCTGTACAAAAACAATTCGAGCTTCTACTTTTAAAAATCCACCTCTCCAGAAACAAGTCTCTCACTGTTGCCGCTTGTTATAGACCCCCCTCGGCGCCCAGTTGTGCCCTGGACACCATATGTGAGTTGATYGCCCCCCCATCTATCTTCAGAGTTCTTACTGTTAGGTGACCTAAACTGGGACATGCTTAACACAGAGGCCGTTCTACAATCTAAGATAGATGCCCTCAATCTCACACAAATSATCAAGGAACCTACCAGGTACAACCTGAAATCCGTAACCATGGGCACCCTCTTAGATATCATCCTGACCAACCTGCCCTCTAAATACACCTCTGCTGTCTTCAACCAGGACCTCAGTGATCACTGCCTCATTGCCTGCGTGCGTACTGGGTCTGCGGTCAAACGACCATCCCTCATCACTRTCAAAYGCTCCCTAAAACACTTCAGCGAGCATGCCTTTCTAATCGATTTGGCCCTGGTATCCTGGAAGGATATTGACCTCATCCCGTCAGTAGAGGATGCCTGGTTGCTCTTCAAAAGTGCTTTCCTCTCCATCTTAAATAAGCATGCCCCRTTCAAAAAATGTAGAACTAAGAACAGATATAGCCCTTGGTTCACCCCAGACTTGACTTCCCTTGACCAGCACAAAAACATCCTGTGGCGTTCTGCATTAGYATCGAWTAGMCTGCGCGATATGYAACTTTTCATGGAAGTCAGGAACCAATATACTCAGTCAGTTAGGAAAGCTAAGGCTAGCATTTTCATACAGAAATTTGCTTCCTGTAGCACTAATTCCCAAAAGTTTTGGGACACTGTAAAGTYCATGGAGAATAAGAGCACCTCCTCCCAKCTGCCCACTGCACTGAGGCTAGGAAACACTGTCACCAACGATAAATCTACAATAATCGATCATTTCAATAAGCATTTTTCCACGGCTGGCCATGCTTTCCACCTGGCTTACCTACCGCTGCCACATCTCAATCACCCGCAGCACTTGCCCAACCCCCCCCCCCCTGCTTCTCCTTCACCCAATCCAGACAGCTGATGTTCTGAAAGAACCTCAAAATCTGGATCCCTACAAATCAGCTGGGCTAGACAATCTGAACCCTCTCCTTTCAAAAAATTATCGAAGATGAAATTGTTGCAACCCCTATTACTGAGCCTATTCAACCTCTCTTTCGTGTCGTCTTAGATCCTCAAAGATAGGAAAGCTGCCGCTCTGAAGACCCAAACTGTTAAAGACCTATATCCATCCTGCCCTGCCTTGTCTAAAATCTTCGGAAAGCAAAGTTAATAAACAGATCACCGACCATTTAGAATCCCACCGTACCTCTCCGCTATGCCAATCTGGTTTCTGAGCTGGTCATGTGGTTGCACACAAGCCACGCTCAAAGGTCCTACACGATATCATAACCGCCATCGATAAAAGACAGTACTGTGCACCGTCTTCCAACGACCTGGCCAAGGCTTTCGACTCTGTCCAAATCAGACAACGCATTCTTATCGGCAGACTATATAGCTATTGCGTGCCTCCTAAGAGGAGGGAGGTCCAGGAGTCAGGAGCAGGAGAGCAAGGAAGTCCCAGTAGCACAATCGTTTATTAGAAGTCCCAACTCAACAACAGCAGGTGGAGGGACACGCCCAAACAAAGTCGCCACACACAGGGAATAAACGCAACACACGGAGGAGAAACCTCTACTCCTAATTACAGTCCAAAACGGTACAACGACCGTGAGAAAAAAAACCCTGTGGCGTAAACACGCAACAACAGCAAATAATCCCACACAAAGAATAGCAGGCAGCGGAGGTTAATAAACCCACCGAAATTAACTAATAGGACACAGGTGTAAAGAAAAACCAGACAGACACAAACGAAAAGGAAAAATGGATCGGTGTTAGCTAGTAGCCCGGCAACGACGACCGCCGAGCACCGCCCGAACAGAGAGAGGAGCCACCTTCGGTGGAAGTCGTGACAATAGACTTGGCTTCTCAAATGACTCYCTCGCCTGTTTCACCAACTACTTCTCAGATAGAGTTCAGTGTGTCAAATCGGAGGGCCTGTTGTCCGGACCTCTGGCAGTCTCTATGGGTTGCCACAGGGTTCAATTCTCGGGCCGACTCTTTTCTCTGTATATATCAATGATATCGCCCTAGCTGCTGTTGATTCTCTGATTCACCTCTACTCAGATGACAYCATTCTGTATACATCTGGCYCTTCTTTGGACACGGTGCTAACAAACCTCCAAATGAGCTTCAACGCCATACAAYACTCCTTCCGTGGCCGCCAACTGCTTTTAAATGCTAGTAAAACTAAGTGCATGCTCTTCAACCGATTGCTGCCCGCACCCTCCCGCCCGACTAGCRTCACTACTCTGGACAGTTCTGACCTTGAATATGTGGACAACTACAAATACCTAGGTGTCTAGTTAGACTGTAAACTCTCCTTCCAGACTCACATTAAGCATCTCCAATCMAACATTAAATCTAGAATCGGCTTCCTATTTCACAACAAAGCCTCCTTCACTCATGCTGCCAAASATACCCTCGTAAAACTGACTATCCTACCGATCCTCGACTTCGGCGATRTMATTKACAAAATAGCCCCCAACACTCTACAACTGGATGTAGTCTATCACAGTGCCATCTGTTTTATCACCAAGGCCCCATATACTACCCACCACTGCGACCTGTATGCTCTCGTTGGCTGGCACTCACTACATATCCGTCGCCAAAACCACTGGCTCCAGGTCATTTATAAGTCTTTGCTAGGTAAAGCCCCGCCTTATCTCAGCTTACTGGTCACCATAGCAATACTCACCCGTAGCACGCGCTCCAGCAGGTACATTGCACTGGTTATCCCCAAAGCCAACACTCCCTTTGGCCRCCTTTCCTTCCAGTTCTCTGCTGCCAATGACTGGAACGAATTGCAAAAATCTCTGAAGCTGGAGTCTTATATCTCCCTCTCTAACTTGAAGCATCASCTGTCTGAGCAGCTTACCAATCACTGTACCTGTACACAGCCAATCTGTAAATAGCACACCCGACTACCTCATCCCCATATTATTACTTAATTAACCTCTTGCTCTTTTGCACCACAGAATCTCTACTTGCACATCTATCACTCCAGTATTAATGCTAAATTGTAATTATTTTCATCCCTATTTATTGCCTACCTCCCTACTCTTCTACATCTGCACACACTGTAMATAGATTTTCTCAATTTTTCTTTTCTTTTGTGATATTGACTGTATGTTTGTTTATGTGTAACTCTGTGTTGTTGTTTTTGTCGCACTGCTTTGCTTTATCTTGGCCCGGTCGCAGTTGTAAATGAGAATTTGTTCTCAACTGGCCTACCTGGTTTAAATAAATAAAATATATAAAAAATGAAATAGGACCCCTATCCGCATGGTGTCCTATGTCAGGAACTGGCATTCACTCCCTGGAAATATCTAATGTGATWGGCCCATATGTATCCTGTTGGAGGTGTTCATGTTGGCAGATTTGGACAGTCATTTATAGACCGTTGGATAGGAAAAACTAGTATATGTTAATTGGCTCTGCTTTGTCTCGAGAAAGACAGGTGGAATGAATCATAACTCGGCTTTTGTCAGAAGCTAATGTACAAAGCTCTTCTGTTGGCTAAATTCTTTGCGTTTTGCATCTGTTTGATACAATAACAATTCATCAAAATAAGATTGCTTCGATACCCTGCTTCGACATCCTGCATATTTTAAATAAATTACTGGTAAATTGTAATTTCAAGTATGTCTATTCAAATGCCAATAGGCTAAAGGCAAAATGCCAAGGACCGTTTCCACTCGCCAAAGTGCAAGCGGAAGGCTTTCTTTCCCCAATGCAATGGCATGCCACGGCTTTAACTCATGCGTCCGCGAGAGGCTTGTCAGCCGGAGGGTGATGGAAAAACTTGGATAGGCCTACATACTTGGGAGCTCAATATGTTCTTCCCAATGCGGGTGCGCTGGCGCACGACCAGGCTCATATAAATAACCCCTAAGAACATTACCGCCACCGAGGACGTAACACTACACCCTCACCCCAGCCCAACGTCTGCCTCTCACTCGTCTGCCTCTCACCGGTCCCAGCTGCAGCACTGGCACCTCACACCATTATTCACATTTAAAAAAAGATATTTACCCGCTATCTTTATGTAAAATCATAGTTAATATGATATACAGTGGTGACAAAAAATACCCAATTGTCATACTTGAGTAAAAGTAAAGATACCTTAATAGAAAATGACTCAAGTCGGCTTAAAGTGAAAGTCACACAGTAAAATACTAATTGAGTAAAAGTCGTTAAAAGTATTTGATTTTAAATATACTTAAGTATCAAAAGTAAATGTAATTGCTAAAATATACTTAAGTATCAAAAGTAAAMGTATAAATAATTTMAAATGCCTTATATTAAACCAGACAGCACCATTTTCTTGTTTTTTAAATGTACATATAGCAAGGGGCTCACTCCAACTGAGAACAAACAAAGTATGTGTGTTTAGTGAGTCCATCGGATCAGAGGCAATAGGGACCTTCTCTTGATAACTGTGTGAATTGGACCATTTTCCTGTCCTGCTAAGCATTCAAAATGTAAAGATTACTTTTGGGTGCCAGGGAAAATGTATGGAGTAAAATTATTATTTTCTTCAGGAATGTGGTGAAGTAAAAGTAAAAGATGTCAAAATTATACATAGTAAAGTAAAGTACAGATACACCAAACAAATGACTTAAGTAGTACTTTAAAGTAGTTTTACTTAAGTACTTTACACCACTGACGATATACTATGACAAAAAAGAATTCACTGTTAAGCCTATAGGCCTCCATCCATTGACATTTCTCTCTCTCTGACATTTACATTGTTCAGGTTCCTCAGAAGCTTGTGTGGTTGCCCTCCAATCAGAGCTCCTAGGAGCATGGAGCAGGATGAAAGCCAAGGTAAAGACCTTAAAGGTACCCGATTGGCTACTCGTGCCAAAACACGCCTCCTCTTCAGTCATCACCCATACTGTGTGTCTTTCAGAAGGCAGTAGTTGCTATACTGTACAGATATAGGGGTCAAACATCAATCTTATTCTTATCGGAGGTTGAATACATTTTCCCTTGTTTTATTCTCACCATATTGCATCTGTCTGTTTCATTAGGACTAAATGGAGAGTAATTAATCAAGTCTAAATTATGCTGATTGTGTTCAGTGCTTTTGTTCTCAAACAAAATAAATGATGTACAAACAGCATCTATTTTTCACAATGTAAGTTTTGGATTTACATAATTACTCACTACAATAGAAATGAAAAATATCCCTTGCCTTTCAAACTCCCCCGCCACTTGCCCACACCCATCGCTGATTAGGATTGACCTGGTTTCCACAGTAACAATCTCCAAAACAGCACAGGGTCCATCCAGCATAACATTCTTCTCTAAATGGAGCCTTTAAGGGAAGCAGAGAGGATAGTAAAAGGCAATGGCACTTCAGGCAGTTGATTAACTCCAGTGTGAGTACAGGGAAAATGGAATATAGAAACTGGAATATGAAAATGACATGTTAAACTGCTGACTGGAGAGAATGGATGATTCTGCTCTCTCTGTCTCTGTCTCTCTCTCTCTCAATTTAGCCTAAATGTGTCCGTCCTTTGACCTTCGAATGATTTCATGCAGTTTGACATCTTTCTACAGAAGTTTTCCAACAATCCGTATAGTTGTTCAACTAGAGTTTTTAAGAACTTACTGCTCATGCTTGATGAAATCAAGCAAGAGCTTCTAATATAACTGCTTGTAGAAGATTCCCCACTAAAATACCCTTTGTTGACTCAGAAATAGGTAACAGTCCTGTGCTGCCTTCCAGGTCAGGATGCCCCCCAAACTCAGTGAGATGACGACATCAGACCTAGTGCTGTCTCTCATAAGTAGAGGCCGGGACTGCACTACAGTACAGTAGTGGTGGTGTTTAGGTGAGTAGGCTAGGCAATAGTTTTAATTAGCAGCGTCCGGTGGGTCCACTATGCAGCTAATTACAACAGCTGCCAATGGAACCACTAATGGCCGACCAGCCTGGTCCAAGGACACACAGAGCAGGAGTCACTGACCCAGGTAGAGGAGACACACAACAAGCACAAACAACATTACGGAGAAAGGAAAGCCTGCTCTTCCTATCTCTCTCTAAGTCACCCCGGTCGCTACTCATTTAATCCCGCGTGTCTCACACCATCTTGTGTCTCTGTATCGCTCTCAAGGCGCCCATTCTGGTTCAATCAATTTACACAGTTGCAACAGCGCACCAGCTCACAGTGACAGATTCATCTGCTACTGACAGGTACCGAATGCGAGATCATTGTTGGAGATGGAGCAGGAGGCAATGTGGATACCCTTGGTATATCTAACATGGAGCACAACCACCTACATATCTCTCTCTTATACACACACACAATCATTGTAAAAAAAAAAAAAAAAAGGCCATGCCTGTGCACATGACTTTACCCACAGTCCTGTTAGGGTTTTTTCTCCCCTTCTCAGCTATCTATCACAGCTTCCTGGTTTCCACCAATCAGAATGCCCGAATGCACATTTGGACTCTGACCGCTCCCACTCCAGGTCAGAGTGGCTATCGTTGTCGACAGGTAAAGACGCAAGACGCAAGTCTGGCTGCCAACCAGTGTGTTTTAATCTAGAAGTGTTGTGTGTGCATCTGCAATAACCATGAAGCCCACTTCTTGTCTGTGTGAGTATGCTAATGTGGGGTGGTGACCAAGAGCCAATAAAACTCTGGATAAGAACTAGAGGTCGTCACGGATCCACCTGTACCCAAATACTCGAGACCCGATCTGCGAKCCGAGCKGGTCCGGGTCCAGAATTCTAAGTAATGTCACGGGTCTGGGTCGGATCTGATATGATTGTCAGTCTCGGGAATGTGTAATTTTAACTGACTTGTCCGGAAGGACCGATACAGGTCCGAACATTATATTAACGCTCGTTGCTTTTCACGAGAGTGGCGTGTGTAGCTTATTGTTAGCCAATCATAAGTCATCAAAGCGGCAATAGGCTACAGTTATAGAGCTTCCGTGTGGGGCAAAGGTTAGGAGATATCTAAACAATGGAGGAAGATGGAATTAAAATGATGGAATGAAAAGTTAAAGGAGAAGGACCAAGAGCCAACAGGTATGCTTCTAATTTATATTCTGAATGGAGTTGCTGTCATTTGCAACTGTGTAGGACGAGAARGCACATAAACACACAGAATCGTGCCTGGCAGGTCAGTCAGTATGGCTGAAGCTGGAACAAAGTACTGTAACATTCTCTCTCACAGAACACATCTTCATAACCTTCACCCTGACCTTGTCCTGCTAGTAGGCAATGGATGCATACACCTGACGTGTGAATCAAACACCTGACCTATACCTCAGGAGGACTGGACAGACTCAGTGCATCAAGTCTGGCATCAAGTCTTGAACAGCTTCTATCCCCAAGCAGTAAGACTGATAAATAGCTAACAAAATAGCTACACRGACTATCTGAGTTAACCTTGTATCTTTATTGACCTTTTGTTTTTTAYTTTTGCACTGTCTCTATGCACACTCACAGGGCCCTACCCACACTCTCACTCCATCATCTGCTCACTCACACATACATTTATACTGACTCCACAAACACACATACAAACACGCACGCACGCACGCACGCACGCACGCACGCACGCACGCACGCACGCACGCACGCACGAGAACCGGCCCCAACCGCACGCACGCACGCACCGCACGCACACACACACACACACACACACACACACACACACACACACACACACACAGACAAGCTGCTGTTACTCTGTTTATCTTATATCCTGTTGTCCAGTCACCTTATCCCTATACATATCTACCTCCATCACTCCAGTATCCCTGCACATTGTAAATATGGTATTGGAACTGACCCTGTATGCTTATTTACTAACTTATGGTGTTCTTCATATTTCTTCTTATTTCTCAAGTTTTTTTCTAGTATTACACTGTTACTGATTATTGCATTGTTAGGTTTTGAGTTAGYGAGAAAGGCATTTCACTGTACTTGTGCATGTGACATTCAAACTTGAAACTTGAATCAGCAGCTCTGCTACTCCCCGGCTCAGAACCTTTGTGCTAAACTGTGTAATAAAACATAATCGATTAGACAGAAAGACTCACTGTGCTGGATCCTTCAGCTAAAAGGGCCCTAAACTAAAGATCTGAAGCTGTCCACTAACAATGGCCATATAGACTGTGATGTATGGCAGGCCATTAGTGTCCTAACCAAATAGCGCAGAGCTGCATTCTCCCYGCAGACTCCATGTGACTTTCACAGCTACACGCTATCTATAAACTAAATGGTACCCTATTTCCTTTGTAGTGCACTACTTTTGACAAGGGTCCATAGGGCTTTGGTTAAAAGTAGWGCACTATGTAGGTATCATTTGGGACATAGCCTTCTCAGCCATGTGTCTGTCTGTCATWGAGCCAACTGGAGGTACGGTATGGTACAGTACAGAGCCTCTGTGCTCCCAATGTTATACATTAACAGCTTTTTATTCCGCCAGGAGAGAAACACTCACAAAACGACATACATATTAATGAGCAGCAGAAATGTATACTCCCACACCTGAAAAGAAGGGCTTGGGTTCAGAGCTGCACTACAGTCTATGAAGTGGCCTAGAGAACAGTCACCCCCTGGCATGTAAAGTGTCTGTGTGCGAACCTCTTGGTAATACTATGAAAAAATACCTCACTGTGGCTTTAYAAAATGGCCTGATATATAACATAGATTCCACGAAAATATAAATCATCTAGGTGATAATTATCAGTTTGATCTCATCCACTTTAGAAAAAAAACWAAAAAAACAAAGCAATACGGTTATGAAGCATGAGATGGACAAACCAAGTGTCCTCAAAATATGGAGATGTGTTTTATTATTCCACAGTAAGAAAATCTCATGTATGCTCTCTCAAGCCATTTGGATAAAGGCCTGTTTAAATGCAGGCTAAGTAACGTGGAGTGTTGTGCTTTAGAGGCTCAATGGTCTGAGTTTTTAATGGCATATCTGAAGAAGTGCAAGCTATTGTTAATCACTCCCTGTTCACAGGCACTTTCCCCACTGCACTAAAAACTGCTATCGTGAAACTCCTTCTGAAGAAAAGTCATCTAGATTCTTCAGCTCTTAGCAATTTTCGGGCAATCTCCAACCGTCCATTCTTAAGCAAAACTCAGGAGAAATTGGTTTTCAAAGAGCAAAATACTTTTTTTTAGTGGAAACTCTATTTTAAAAAAATGATAATCCGTTTTTTTTGCCAACCACAGCACAGAGACATCATTAGTTAAAGTGGTAAATGATCTTAGAGCCAACACAGATGCCAAACAGCCCTCTGTCCTTGTACTCTTAGATTTAAGTGCTGCATTTGACCATGATGTCCTACTGRACAGRCAGGTTAGCCTCTGCAGTCTCCTCGTCCCATGTGTCTGTAGGAAGTCAGGTGCAGGAGAGCAGATATTTGGTAGCAAAACAGAGCCTTTTATTTGGCGAACCAAAAGCACACGGCACAAATAAACACGAAATACAAATACGGGTTGAACATAACCCAGCGCAACCAACCTAACGTGCGCATACATGAAAACAGATAAACAATACCACACAAAGACATGGGGGAAACAGAGGGTTAAATACACAACACATAATGAGGGAAATGAGAACCAGGTGTGTGGGAAAACGAGACAAAACAAATGGAAAGGCGATGACTAGACATTAGGACCTATTTTTCCTACTTTTCGCGAGTTTTAAATTTCTCTACACTACACAAGCAAGTCAGTTAATTGACGACAATTACTATACTATCCCAAACATGACCAAGGCCAGAACCGAGGACGTTAACTGCTTGTTCAGCATAGGAAGTAGACTAATTTTACATTTTGTTCGCTCGGGGATTCGATACTCGACCACACTTTCGGTTACCGCGCCAAAGCTCTAAGCACTAGGCTACCCTATCCCCCATTTAAACTGGCGATAGTTTTTTGTCACCCTTGGTGAACATAACTCAGAGAATATATCCAGACTACATTGTTGGCGCTCCACCAACGGGTTCGATTTCTGGGTCCGGTAGCATGCTTCCCATTAAATACTCCACTCTTACCTACCTGTCAATGGCAGCAACCGAACCACGTTCGATTCCCATATTTATTTATATTATATTGATTTTCACTGCTTACGCAGAACGATACACATCGTATCGCTGCATTTCTGTCCTTCACCATGAGGATTTTTCTCCACGGACAACATTTTGGCTCTGTAATTAGTTTTGAATTTAAACTTGGATGCGCTCACC
>NC_036860.1:72047906-72139299 GCF_002910315.2 Salvelinus sp. IW2-2015
CGTGGCAGAGATCTTTAACTATCCTAAAGCTTAGGTCCAAGAGGTATGGAGAGGCAGCCTTGAGTTATTATGCACCCAGCCTCTGGAATAGCCTGCCAGGGAGCCTGGGGAGCGGGGGAAAACTGTGGACTTATTTAAAGAGATTCTTAAAACACATCTTTAAGCTTTCTTTTCCTTAGGGTGCTTTTAGTTGTTCAGTTTTGGTCATTCTTTTGCTTTTTACTTATGTTTGTTGTGTAGTAAATATTTCTGCCAAAAAATACAACCGGTGTAAGCACAAACTGGTTGCATTCCATGTCTTGAAACGTGCTGTATAAATAAAGCTTTATTTGACACAGGGGAGAGTGGCAAGATTGCTCTGAATGTCACGTACCTTCTCCACTGCACTCTGTGGCACTGAGTGGCCGTAGAGAGGCACTCTGGAAGGGGGACTATTTAATAGGGGGTTGAGTGGCCTAATCCTCCTCTGGATCATCACAGACACCATGGTCGTCACATCTACCTGCGAGCCAGGGACTGATGTTTAGTGTCTCAATGTATCTTTTCCTGTGAATTGAGACCACAAGTTCGAAGTACCTGACTCTGAAGTTTCATGAAGTCGAGTACAGAGGTCAAAGTACATTCGTTTCTACCGAGACATCTGATGGTCAATTCTGCATTGGACAGACATGGTGGGTGTTGAATTGGAGGTTGTTGAGTTTCTTTCTTGTGGATTTCAAGGTGACAGAAGCTTATTTCTGTAACAGCTGAGGAGCATGAAAGAGACTGAGAAATGAGAACACTGGAGAAATGTGTGACGTGTAACAAAAAAACTAAAAAAAGTTACAATGACTCAGAAACTGCCCTTAACTAAACAGAAAATGTGCAAGCATTTGTTCAACAAACATTATCATGCGCAAAGAGTGACCCATCTCAAGAGGGACTTGTTCATAATCTTGGCTAAAATCTCACTGTAGATTTGGACGAAACCCACCCTCTTCATTCAGAACATCTAGAACTCTATTGTAAATAACACCACACATGCACATAACGAATCACAGAAATGACTGTGTAAATTCTATTGATGGTCGATCTTCTCACTGTCCTTCTCCTCATGCAAGCCCAGAGGTGCTCTCAGGTTCCACACCTAGGGGAATAACATGATTACATGTGATCATTGGACTTATTGTCAAATAACACAGTGTTCCATGCAAAGCAAGCGTCGCAATAATAAAAATTGATAGTTCCAGACCCAGCAAACCAAACCCAATTCTTCCGCTAATCCTTTATTTGACAGTTTTTTATTTCAATTTTGTCCCGTCCCCCAAAAAAAGCTGTAATCCCTCACTATGATTGAAAACGAAGCCAAAGCTGCGGGGCACAAACGATTTATTGACATAAGTGATAGTTTGCTCGGAAATATTGTGCAATCATACAAAGACAGAGACGGGAGAGACCCTTCATGCTGTGCTACATTTGCCTGTCAAGTTTATTGAGGAAAAAAAAAAAAATGTTAGAATTGTAAAACAGAGTCTTATTCATTTGAAGTCGGTTGCCATTATCTTTACACGCATCATTGCATGATATTCAAGGTTGAATGGGTTGAAATGGTTTGATAATGGTATTTAAGTAGTGCACCGTACTGAGAGAACTGGGTTGAGGTTTTTTGGGTACAAACATTTCATTGTTTGAACCTTTCACAGAAACCATCAAGTCGGCTACTGCCCGAATCATGCTCTCAGTAACACAACAGTGCCTTCATTCTCTCTCCCTCCATTCCTCACCGTCTCCACCTCCACCTCTGTCTGTTTTAGTAGCCCACGGCTCTTACTTTACCACAGGATGTTGGTGGCASCTTATTTRGKGAGGACGGGCTTGTGGTAAAGGCTGGAGCGGAATAGTGGAATGGTATCAAATACATTAAACACATGGTTTCCATGTGTTTGATGCCATTCCATTTGCTATGTTCCAGACATTATTATGAGCCGTCCTTCCCTCAGCAACTTCCCGTGTACTGTACCTACTGTATGTGAACATGCCTCCTCCCTTTACTTCTCTCCATCCATCTCCCTCTCCCTTGTCCCTCCCTCTCTGTTTCTCTCTCGCTATACCTCCCTCTACACTCTCCCTGCCTCACCCTCTTCCTGCTCTCTCGCTCCCTCCCTCGCTCTCTTTTTCTTTAATCTCTCCGTTTTCTCCTGAAGGTTAGTYGTGCCTGCAGGGGTAKGAAAATGTCAGAAAGGCCCACTCCATTTTCAGCTACATAAATAGCTATTTCCCGCCAGAGCAAACCCACTTTCAGCTCTGACCCAACCGCCACGTCGCACAGCTCCACTTCCCACCTCCCGTTCCACTCCACCACCAAGCCTGCTGCTGGGAAAAATGTACATGAAATATCTCTCTTTCACCCACCCTGGATTTTTATATACCTCCCCAGTCCCAATGCTTCTCTGTATAACATTTTTCTCTCCGATTTCCAAATATTATAAGAGATGACCATRTACTTTCTTACCACGTTGAAAATTCTGATTTAGTACCTTTTTTCATTGTATTGAGACTGTACCAAAACATTACATAACCTATAAAATAAACATAAAAAGAGAATTTATGAATATCTTCAGACTGCAACTTCAGGAAGAACTCCAGTGAAAGAAAATGCTCAATTCACTTTTAAAGTGACTCGAACAAAGGCTTGAAATATACTTTTTTCACCCTTGTCTAAAAGCAGCCATTATTCCCCAACCTGGAATGGCCAATTCATATTGTAATTATGATTTATCAGCACAGGAGAAAATATAGGAAACCGCCGCTCATTGACAGACAAAGGCTGAGCACTTACAGTGTCTGGGAGAGTGACAGTTAATGAAAGGACGCCTCTCTCCCCTTTTCAATATATGAGTTTCAAATTTGGGACATAAAAGCTAAGTCCTGAGTCCTAACACAACAGGGATGAATGCTCTTTTGAAGCTGTGTGTGTTTGTGTGTGTGTGTGTATGTGTGTGTTTGTTTCTCTGTGATTCCCCAGAGTGTAAAATGCTTTCTACGAAGAGTGTTGGCGTTGATGCAGGGGTGTGAGGGCTGTTACTGTCAGGTATGACAAGAGAAGTGTTATAGAAAGATGTGTTATAGTGGATATATAGGGGATCAATGTTATACATAGAACTTTACCGTCCCTGTGAATTTACCACAGTTTTATTCAAGCTACAATTAGAAGCACTATTTACTGTTTWMYGCCTTAATTAGCATAAATCCAGAGTATTATTCACCTCTTGATACTTCCTCTACCTCCGTCACCTAGCCAGGTCTCTCCAGTCCACCACACTAGACTGGTTTATTGTTGTGTGCTCTCTCTGTCCCAGAAAAACCTGACATGTCGCCGTCGCGCGTCATTATTTGTCATCCATGTTTTGTTTTCTTCCAGGAACATCCTCCCCTAATCTTCCCTTTCAATTTTCTGGCTGCAGCCCCCCAAGACAATGAGAGGAGACATCAAAGACTGTAGGAAGACACTGGTAGCTCACAGTCACACCAGGAAGAGACAATTCCAGCTTCACGCTTGAGGTTGTGCAGAATATAATTTCCCATTACATTTGCAGCACAGTTTCCTCGCTTGGTGTTCTGTTGTGGAGCAGACAAAGGTCGCTGTTCTGGAATCAGCCGCTAGCCAGCTGCCTGGGCTGGTGTTGTGTTGAATAGTGGAAAGCCTTTAGAGAGACTCAGGAGGAGGTGGCTCATCTCTCTTAGCAGACACAGGTTTAACTCTATAGTGCAGACCAGATAGACACAGGTTTAACTCTATAGTACAGACCAGATAGACACAGGTTTAACTCTATAGTACAGACCAGATAGACACAGGTTTAACACTACAGTACAGACCAGATAGACACAGGTTTAACACTACAGTACAGACCAGATAGACTCAGGTTTAACTCTATAGTACAGACCAGATAGACACAGGTTTAACACTACAGTACAAACCAGATAGACATAGGTTTAACTATATATTATAGACCAGAAAGACACATTTTAGTCTATGGAGGAGAGCCTAAGGAGTGCCTGGAGTAAGGAGACTATGAAATGGAAAGAGGTGCCTCCTGGGAGATCTATTTTCTCAAGGGACATACACATGTATCACACACTGTCATACCACAACCTGGCATCAACATTATCATACTCATGCACACACGTACCCAAAACATGCACGCAAGCACGCACACAGAGTAAACCGGACAGATGTCCACAAAAACATGATATACAGTATGTTGTTTAAATTATATATCGTTCAAAACAGAATACATCCAAACCACACTACATAAAACACAGAAAGCCCACATTACTGCTATGGCTTGAATAGAGAATTTATGACTTCCTGTTTTATAGTAAAAAAATGAATTCCATTCTTTCTCTCTGCCTCTTTTCCGCCTCTCCTCCTGTAGTGTCTCATAAATGTCGTGCCCACCCACCTGTCCTCTCTCCAATGAGATGTAACACACAAAGGCCAAATTGAAAGCTAGATGGGAAATTACCCCCAGTACATTCAGGCTAATTTGCCTCTTTTTTTTACTGGGTGATGTTCATTTCTCAACAATACACAGCAGAGTCCACACTTTCCTTTTCCAATAGTCCCGCTGTGATTCCAAATGACTTCTACAGCTTGATAGAATTAATTGGCTGACTTTGAGTAGGATGGGAATAGATAGAACATTAGCTATTGAAAAGGGAAAAGATTGACAAGTACGCTGTTCGCTGTTTTTCTTGTAAATAATTGAGAGGGAGGGTGAAAAGAATTCTCTCTCTTGCCAGATGTTTGCTTTGCTCTCTCTCTTTGTTGTGAAGTGACTCACTCCTTTTCTCCGACACAGAACCTATCATTTAGACTTTTTATATGGACAGAACAGAGAGCAGCTGACCTACAGAGACACAAATAGATGGTGAGGGGTGTRGAGGGGCTGAGGGGCATGGAGAGAAGTATTCTTGGTCTGAGGCAGGACTTCCAGGAACAATTGTCCTCAACTATTTCTGTACTTTAACCGAGAAATATCTCATCAGCATATTTGTGCATTTACTCCAACACAAACAAGGGAAAGAACATGGTTTTATCAAAGTCCTGAGTGCTATACAGTATCATAGGCTTTAGGAGAGACCAGGCAGCAGGAGGGGGCATGGGGAGATTTGGATGGCTGGCTACTATGCTGGGTGTGTGTCTGAGGCAGGTAGGCAGGTGAGCGCTGGTGGGCTGCTGGGGGTTGGTAGGTTGGTTGGGGCCGGGGGGCACTGCCATGGCATGGCCGAGCGATGGAGCACTCTCTATAATTGGATCTGTCAAAACTCTACCCACAGTTAATGTGCAGCCGCCGGCTGACGTGGCCGTCAACCAGACCTCAGGCTGATCGCCTGCCTGGCCCCCAGCAGGCACCTCTCTCTACATGATTGATGGCTCTGTTTGTCTGTTGTTGTTTGTCTGAAGGACTCTGCATCATGGCCTCCGATCCAATTAGAGTGTACTTGGAGATTACAGTTCTCCTCTCTGTCCAGTTCAGCTAGAGAAGGGGATCAATGTCACATTCTGTCAGAAATCTGTCCAGAGAAGTGTCCCTCTCTCCATCCTATATCCCTCTGTCTCTCTCCATCCAAGAATCCCAAACAGATATAATATTTGATTAGAACATGCTCATTTCAAACCTTACTTACATTTTTATACAATAACGTGTCTCTCTAATATGCATGGGAATACTTGGGAACAGATTTCCAAAATTAAAATCAATTGGAGCTGATTTCCTGGTGATTTTACAGTCTTTTATGTCCAACAATGAAACAAATAAGTTAGAATTCGGCCCGCGGGCCGCCAGTTGGGGAACCCTGTAATACAGTATCATTCTAAATTAAGACTGTGTGTTGGACAAACACAAAAGGTGTAGAGTGAAAAACATATAGGTAACTGCCAAAAAAAGGAAACACTTAACACTTMAGTAAATGAGGGATACAAAGTACATTGAAAGCAGGTGCTTCCACACRGGTGTGGTTACTGAGTGAWTTAAGTCATTAACATCCCATCATGCTTAGGGTCATGTACTGTATAAAAAGGCCCAAGTTGCCCATTATTTTGGCAGCCATGGCTAGAAGAAGAGATCTCAGTGACTTTGAAAGCGGGGGTCTCAAATACGGTTGCAAAGCTACCAGTAATTTACCGGAATCTTCAGTAGTTTTGGTAATTAACAGAAAATCTATCATAACTTTGGTCATTTATATTTGTATAACTTTGAAAAAATGTGTTCATATATAGTATACATTTTTATATATAGTGTTGATCTATGTCCATATTGTCTATGAGTTTTTAGTGGATAGACCATATGGTTCAACAGAAAATAGCCTAATTAATGAAAATAACCTCTAATCAACAATGGCATTATTTTCAAAGGACTTTGCAACTATTCACTTTTTTCACAACTGCCCCCAGTTTGATGCCAACAACAAATATATATTCACATAGTAAAGTAGATACGTCTGTAATTTTTTTTATAAAGGATCATTCATGCTGAAACACTCATATTAAACACCAATTGTATTCACTAAGTTAACGGTTGATATTTAGGATAATGAATAACAGCTTTATCAATCTATTTTAAAATCCTCTTATTTAATTATTTCATATATTTTACATGTGATAAGGCCACACGCAGAGCCAGAGATAATTAGACACMTGAGATAATCTGAAGTACCCAAAATGGCCAATAGATGTCTTGTAATATATTACATAAAATCATTGAAAGATACCAACATTCTTGTAGTTTACTGTTATTAAATTTTGAACGTTTCCAGTAATATACCMTCCCTTTGCAAACCTAGTCTTAAAGGAACAGAGCAAGTTTAAAGTGTGTGTGTGTGTCACCAGATCTCAACTCAATTATACATTTATGGGAGATTCTGGAGGGGTGCCTGAGACAGTCTTTTTCACCACCGTCTACTAAGATAACATATGGAATTGCTTTTAGATGGTCATACCATGGATCATTTGGATCATTTAAGTTGACTGTGCCTTTAAACAGCTAGGAAAATTACAGAAAATGATGTCATGGCTTTAGAAGCTTCTGATAGGCTAATTGACATAATTGAGTCAATTGGAGGCTTACCTGTGGATGTATTTCAAGGCCTACYTTCAAACTCAGTGCCTCTTTGCTTGACATCATGGGAAAATCDAAAGAAATCAGCCAAGACCTCCGAAAAAAGTTGTAGACCTCCACATGTCTGGTTCATCCTTGGGAGCAATTTCCAAACGCCTGAAGGTACCACGTTCATCTGTATAAACAATAGTACGCAAGTATGAACACCATGGGACCATGCAGCCGCCATACTGCTTAGGAAGGAGACACGTTCTGTCTCCTAGAGATGAACGTACTTTGGTGCGAAAAGTGCAAATCAATCCCAGAACAACAGCAAAGGACCTTGTGAAGATGCTGGAGGAAACAGGTACAAAAGTATCTCTATCCACAGTAAAACGAGTCCTATATCGACATAACCTGAAATGCCGCTCAGCAAGGAAGAAGCCACTGCTCCA
Source organism: Salvelinus sp. IW2-2015 (assembly GCF_002910315.2). NCBI lineage: Eukaryota > Metazoa > Chordata > Actinopteri > Salmoniformes > Salmonidae > Salvelinus > Salvelinus sp. IW2-2015. Next base: position 72,055,441 of record NC_036860.1, read on the forward strand.
AAACTGCCATAAAAAAGCCAGACTATGGTTTGCAACTGCACATGTGGACAAAGATTGTACTTTTTGGAGAAATGTCCTCTGGTCTGATGAAACAAAAATAGAACTGTTTGGCCATAATGACCATTGTTATGTTTGGAGGAAAAAGGGGGACGCTTGCAAGCCGAAGAACACCATCCCAACCGTGAAGCACAGGGGTGGCAGCATCATGTTGTGGTGGTGCTTTGCTGCAGGAGGGACTGGTGCGCTTCACAAAATAGATGTCATCATGATGAAGGAAAATTACTGAAAGTGTGTGCGAGTAAGGAGGCCTACAAACCTGACTCAGTTACACAAACTCTGTCAGGAGGAATGGGCCAAAATTCACCCAACTTATTGTGGCAAGCTTGTGGAAGACTACCCAAAACGTTTGACCCAAGTTAAACAATTTAAAGGCAACACTACCAAATACTGAGTGTATGTATCTCCCGGGTGGCACAGTGGTCTAAGGCACTGCATCGCAGTGCTAGCTGCGCCACCAGAGTCTCTGGGTTCGCGCCCAGGCTGGGCTGGGTTCGCGCTCTGTCGCAGCCAGCCGCAACCGGGAGATCCGTGGGGCGACGCACAATTGGCATAGCGTCGTCTGGGTTAGGGAGGGTTTGGCCGGTAGGGATATTGTTGTCTCAGTATGTAATAAAATGTATGCACTCTACTGTAAGTCGCTCTTGATAAGAGCGTCTGCTCTTGGCCGGTAGGGATATCCTTGTCTCAGTATGTAAAAATGTAATAAAAAAAAAATGTATGCACTCTACTGTAAGTTGCTCTGGATAAGAGCGTCTGCTAAATGACTAAAATGTAAAATGTAAAAAATGTAAACTTCTGACCTACTGGGAATGTGATGAATGAAATTAAAGCTGAAATAAATAATTCTCTCAACTATTATTCTGACATTTCACATTCTTAAAATTAAGTGGTGATCCTAACTGACCTAAGACAGGGAAGTTTAACTCTGATTAAATGTCAGGAATTGTGAAAAACTGAGCTTAAATGTATTTGGTTAAGATTTGGCTAAACTTCCAACTTCAGCTGTATATATTTTGTACACATACTGTACTTAACCCTCTTTTGTGGGGGAGGGGGGCACAAAACTACTTCCATTCATTTTTTWAATTGGTACCTGGTTACCTTCAGATGAGTCCTGTGACACTTGTAGGGGTCGTATAATTTTTGAGTCTCCCCTTTCCATAGTGGGGTCATATTAGATTGTAGGCCAAACAGTACAGATGTTTTCATAASAACACAGATTTTTTCGGGAATATCTCCTTGTCTTACAAACAGCGCTGTAGCTGCTATCGCTAGCTTAACAGACTGATTTTTAKGGGGATTTTTATATTGACATACACGTTTTTTTAAGACACTTTATGTTGGTGTTTCCATTATTTTGGCAGTTACCTGTATTGTAAGGAGCACTTCTGCTCYGTGGTACTGTGGTACAGCTGAGGTTCCAGAACAGACCGTGTGGTGTGTGTGAGCCACACTGCTGTGTTGTGGTGTGTGTGTTTACAGCACTTCAGTTCAGTGTAAATCTGCCCTGCTGTGTCATTGCAAGATCAGAGAGGATGCATGACTTGAGCCAGAAGACTTTTAAAGCGCTCTCTATCCTCCAGCACATAGCTGATGCTGCTACTCTGACCCTAGTTCTCTTCTCTTTCACTCTCTCACACACTGTGAGATCATCTTTCTTTCTTTCGCTTTACATTCTTTCTTTATTTGCTCAGAACATTTATGGTATAATTTCCTTTAACCGACAAGAACTTCTAAACATTAGATTGGAGATCACTCAAAACACAAATTCAACTTCCCAGACCTGGATCCTTTGTTTGGACTATACGAAGCAGTTCCATTCATCTGGGGTGCTCTAACAAAAAGATGCCACCAAAAGAGAGGATGGAGAGCTGGCGTTCTAGTCAGACTCTGTCGGAGGGAAAACCACCCACCGCTTCCGAGTATATTACTTGCTATGAGATTCTAACATGATTTGTCTTACAGAGTCATGGCTCGCACCAGCTACACCTTCTTCGGCCATACAGCCTGTTGACTTCTCCGTACATCGCAACCAACATGAAGAAAGAACTCTCCGGGAAAAGCAAAGGTGGAGGGGGATGTTTTATGATTAATAACTCATTGTGTGATCTGTCAGAATTCAATGGCTCAGACACGGGGCGTTGTTTTGGCTGTATTTCTTGACCTAAGGAAAGCATTTTGATACTGTTAACCATGAAGTTCTCATCACAAAACTGTCCAAGTTCAACTTTTCCCCCGATGACTTGAGATGTGTCATGACTGGCCACAAGAATCCAAATTGGTTCAGATCATGTTTGCAATGAATAACGTCTATCAGACCCCCTCCCACCCTAGAGGGGGGAAGGAAAGAACTAGTGGGGATTAATAACTCATGCCCTGTTGTAAATCAAGGGGGAAGATCCAGGCTTGCGCTCACAAGATTCACCGAAGGAGTGTTCTTCGTTTCAACAGACTTTTTCCAGCTGAAGCTCTAACATGTTCAAAAGCAAATACTGGAACAATATTTCTAACATAGAAATTGGGGAATGGTCAGAGGCGATCTACAGAACACTAATGTTATTTTGTGATGTCATTAAAAATGTTTTCAAGGAAATACTGTAACTTGGAAAGTAAACCCACTACATGTATGAAGTTTCCATATTGTGCATGTAATATGAAAAATTATGAATGTGTTTTTGTTAAGACAGGAATGTGATTTGAGAAGCTTTAAGAGATCATTGTTTTACCTAACTTTGCACAKTGAGAAGTTACCGCCCGGAGTGAGATCAGGGAGCATGCCAGCCTGCCAAATCCGCCCCTTTCAAGCGAACTGTATAAATTATTGGTTAAAAAAAACATACCAGACCAGAAAGACGTGAAGCTGCAGCTGCACCTTTAAAGTGGTTTGAACTTTGAATCTCAACACGAGATGGAGATGGTAAACTCACCTCCCGGACCATCACTGGTAGGGCTGATTAGCTGTCCTAAGTAAAGTATCTTCGAAAGCGTATTTAAGTAGGACCATCCTGTTACTCTGCTCAAACCATCGATACGGCTGGCTAGCCTATTTTGAAAGAAGCCCCTTCAAGAGTGAATGGAAGGAAAGTCAACTCTGTAGTTTTGTTCAGGACTACACGACAAGTCACCGGACACCAGACAACTACAAAGAAAGACAACAATAGAATAACCATTTTGGACAATCAGAGCCTTACAAGGCCTAACCCTCTTTCCAAGGCTGCCCTGTTCACCGAGAGACCCCCGGTGAACCCAGGAATTTCTCGTAAATACATTCATGATTTCTTACTCAAAGCGGGCTGCGGTTTGTGTGCAAGGTATATGGTTACTGTAGATGAGAGTAGTTTCTGAATGCACCAATGTTAAGTGTCTCGGTCCCTCTCCATCTCTTCTTTAACAAGCATCAATGTTGTTGTCATTCTGCTAGGGACCTGTTTTCAGAGTATTTGTCTCCAGTCACTAACCGGTGCAGAGTGTGTATGTTTATCCTGTGTTCCCATTTAATTACCTAGTAAATAAATAATTAAACCAATGTGTAGTACTGAATCATAAGTAATGCTTGGGTTTTTGCAGATGCAAGGAGGTTACGACTGTTCAGAATGATGATATGATACGAGGTTATGATTAATTAGTTGACTGTTTATAGATGTGATAGGTAAAGACCTTTTAGAGTTTAATTCGGGAGATGGTAACTATTTAAAGAACCGCTCTCGTGGTGCCCCAGATCCTAATGAGTTAATTGTTACATGATTAATTTAATCGGGTAAGAATTAAACATAGTTAGTTAATGAGATAAATAAGCGTCTTCAGATTAATGTTATAGTCAAGTCACGACAGATGGATGAAATCATACCTTGAAGGCAGAACCCAGTGTGTCAGTGAGCAATGAGCTGTCGCCCACTCTCAGCTATGATGTGGGCGTGCCCCAAGGGTAAATTCTGGGGCCCCTCCTGTTCAGCCTGTACATTCATTATCTGCCTTCTGTCTTTACTGGGTCTGAAGTTCAAATGTATGCAGATGGTACAGTGATATATGTGCATGCAAAGAGCAAACTGCACAAGAACTCACTATTGTAATGGTCCAGGTTACAAAGGGGCTCAGTGACTCATGTTTGCATCTCAATGTGAAAAAAAACAGTCTGCATGTTCTTCACAAAGAGGGCAACTGAGCCAGATGTCTATGTGTCAGGGAAGAAGCTCCAGGTGGTATCTGATTTTAAGTACCTTGGCATCATACTTGATTCTAACCTCTCTTTTAAAAAGCAGGTGAAAAAGGTAGCTAAAATAACCAAATTCAACCTAGCTAATTTCCGATTCATACAAAATTGTTTGACTACGGAGGTAGCAAAACTGTACTTCAAATCTATGATACTCCCCCAGTTAGCATACTGCTTGACTAGTTGTGCCCAAGCTTGCTGTACAACATTAAAACCCATTCAGTCTGTCTACAAACAGGCTTTCAAAGATCTTGTTAGAAAGCCCAATAGCCATCATCACTATTACATCCTCAGAAAGCATGAGCTCCTGAGTTGGGAAATATCGTGCAAAACACCGACGCATGTCTTGTATTCAAGATCCTAAATGGCTTGGCTCCCCCTCCACTTAGTACTTTTGTTGAACATAAAACCCAAACCAATGGCAGCAGATCCACAAGGTCTGCCATGAGAGGAGACTATAGTTCCCCTAAGGAAAAGCACCTTTAGTCAATCTGCTTTCGCATTGAGAGCTTCCCATGTCTGGAACACACTGCCATCACACACACAACTGCACCACCTATCACACCTTCACAAAAAACATGAAGACACAGCTAAAGGTGTCACGAATCCCGCTTCCTGAGTCTGTTTTTGCCTGTGTTCTGTCCTGGAGTGTTTTTCCGGTGTCCTGGAACGCACCCTGTCTGGTTGCCGGGCGACGTAGCTAGTTGGGAGATCTCTGATTACCCGCACCTGTATCCCATCAGCTATCTGCACACCTGGTCCTGATCATCACCCCTCCACTTCATAAGCTCTGACCTGACATCCATTCCCTGCCGGATCGTTAGCCATGAACAGTATGTTGTGCCAGCGTATCAGCCTCCAGTTTGATAGAGTTTGTTTTGTTGTTTTGTACGCCTTGCTTGCCTTGAACTTACCTCCGTTTTTTCTGTCTACAGTCATTCACCCGGAACACGCATCCCATCCCTACCTGGTCGTCGGTGACTTCAGTTACTTCCTTGGATCTGCTTACTCAATTGCATCAACTCACCTCCGCTGCCCGCTCCGCTACTTGGATTTTTCTATCACTACATTTACACTTGTAAATAAATACTCACCTTCGTCTTACTCTCCTTGTCCTGGTCTGCTTCTGGGTTCTACTTTAGAGAATCGTGACAAAAGGCCAATCAGACTTGTGAACATAATCCCTAGCTGTGTATTGCCGCTTTCCATGTTATCTGTTGTCTGTAGCTTGTGAGGTGTGGAAATACCTTGTTGCTTTTATAAATGTAGTTTTGTTGCTTTTTGTGCTATTGCTCTGTCTGCGTGATACGTGTTGCTTGTCCTATGTTGCTCTGCGTGTGCTCACCGCTCATTGTTTGTCTGTTTTGTTATTGCAATTGTTTTTARTMMCYKGSCMRGKKAYTGAGGTTTAAAATTATCCGGCTGGCTACAACCGGCACTTTAACTGAAACGTTGATTGATGTGCACTGTCCCTGTAAAAATTAAAATAAACTCAAACTTCAGACAGTCACGGATTATAAAGGGAAAAGAAGCCAAGTTGCGGACACTGACACCTCACTCCCAGACAAACTTAACATATTCTTTGTCCGCGAAGAAAACAACAGAGCCGCTGTCGTGGGCCCTTGCTGCTCATGAGGACGGCGGGCTCCCGAACTCTGTAGCTGACATGAGTAGGACTTTCAAGAGTGTTAACCCTCGCAAGGTTGCCGGCCCGGACGGCATACCAAGCCGTCCTCAGTGCATGCACAGACCAGCTGGCTGGAGTGTTTACAGACATATTCGCCTCTCCCTATCCCAGTCTGTTGTCCCCACTTCCTTCAAGATTAATACCGTTGTTTCAAGATGTCACCATTGTGCTTGTATCCAAGCAAGCTATGGTAAATTACTATAGCCMTGTAGCACTCACCTCTGTCAACATGAAGTGCTTTGAGAGGCTAGTCAAGGACCAATTCACCTCCACCTTGCCTGACACCCTAGACCCATTACAATTTGCATACTGCCCAAAAAGATCCATGGACGACTCAATCGCTGTTGCACTACACACTGCCCTCCCTGCTGGACAAGAGGAATACCTATGTGAGAATGCTGTTCTTCGACTACAGCTCTGCTTTCAACACCATAGTGCCCTCCAAGCTTGTCACTAAGCTCAGGGCCCTGGGTCGGAATCCCTCCCTGTGCAACTGGGTCCTAGACTTCCTGATGGGCCGGCCCAAGGTGGTGAGGGTTGGCAACAACACCTCCGCTACGCTGATCCTCAACACTGGGGCCCCCCAGGGATGTGTGCTCAGTCCCCTCCAGTACTCCCTGTTCACCCATGACTGTGCGGCTACGCACAACTCCAACTCAATCATCAAGTTTGCTGACGACATGACAGTGGTAGTCCTGATTACCAACAACAACGAGACAGCCTACAGGGAGGAGGTTAGAGCCCTGGCAGAGTGATGCCAGGAAAAAAAACAAAGGAGCTGATCATGGACAACAGGAGACAGTGAGCCCCAATCCACATCAACTGGGCCGCAGTGGAGAGTGTCAAAAGTTTAAAGTTCCTTGGCGTGCACATCCCTGATGACCTGAAATGGTCCCACCACACCGACACCTTGGTGAAGAAGGCTGAAGAATTCGGCATGGCTCCTAAGACCCTCACAAACTTCTACAGATGCACCATTGAGAGCATTCTGTCGGGCTGCATCACCGCCTGGTACAGCAACTGCACCGCCCTTAACCAAATGGCTTTTCAGAGGATGGTGCGGTCAGCCCAACGCATCACCGGGGGCACGCTGCCTGCCCTCCAGGACATTTACAGCACTCTGTGTGAAAGGAAGGGCAAGAAGATCATCAAGGACCTCAGCCACCTGAGTCATGGTCTGTTCACTTTGCTACCGTCTAGCAGACAGAGATGGTACAATTGCATCAAAGCCAGGACCGAAAGACTGAAAAACAGCTTTTATTTTTTAACCATCAGAYTGTTGAACAGCCATCACGCAATATCCTGTAGTAACAGACAAAGATAGACTCACTCACACAAAACACTCACACAAGCTCACATAYACCTCACACACACGCAGACTCCTGTACTCACAAACACATGCACACACAGCCAACTCTGCTGCCCCATGTACAGTGCATTCGGAAAGTATTCAGAACTGTTGGCTTTTTCCACATTTTGTTAATTTACAGCCTTATTCTAAAATGGATTAAATAAAAAAAATCCTCCTCTATACCCCATCACGACAAAGCAAAACAGGTTTTTAGAAAATGTATTAAAAACAAAATACTGAAATACCTTATTTACATATAGTAAGTATTCAGAACCTTTGTCAGGAGACTCAAAATTGAGCCCAGGTGCATCCTGTTTCCATTGGTCATCCTTGAGATGGTTCTACAACTTGATTTGTGTCCACCTGTGGTAAATTCAATTGTTTGGACATCTATATAAGGTCCCACAGTTGACAGTACATGTCAGAGCAAAAWCCAAGCCATGAGGTCGAAAGGAATTGTCGGTAGAGCTCCGAGACAGGATTGTGTTGAGGCACAGATCTGGGGAAGGGTAGCAACATTTTYTTTGCACAATTGAAAGTCCCCAAGAACACAGTAGCCTCCATCATTCTTAAACGGAAGAAGTTTGGAACCATCAAGACTCTTCCTAGAGCTGGCCGCCCGGCTAAACTGAGCAATCGGAGGAGAAGGGCCTTGGTTAGGGAGGTGMCCAAAAGCCCGATGGTCACTCTGACAGAGCTCCAAAGTTCCTCTGTGGAGATGGGAGAACCTTCCAGAAGGACAACCATCTCTGCAGCACTCCACCAATCAGGCCTTTATGGTAGAGTGGCCAGACAGAAGCCACTCCTCAGTAAAAGGCACATGACAGCCCGCTTGGACTTTGCCAWAAGGYACCTAAAAGACTCTGACCATGAGAAACAAGATTCTCTGGTCTGATGAAAACAAGATTGAACTCGTTGGCCTGAATGCCAAGCGCCACGTCTGGAGGAAACCTGGCACCATCCCTACGGTAAAGCATGGTGGTGGCAGCATCATGCTGTGAGGATGTTTTCAGTGGTAGGGACTGGGAGGCTAGTCAGGATTGAGGGAAATATGAATGGAGCAAAGTACAGAGAGATCCTTTATGAAAACCTGCTCCAGAGCACTCAGGAATTCAGACTGGGGCGACAATGACCCTAAGCACACAGCAAAGACAACGCAGGAGTGGCCCAGCCAGAGCCCGGACTTTAACCCGATTTAACATTTCTGGAGAGACTTAAAAATAGCTGTGCAGCGATGCTCCCCATCCAACCTGACAGAGCTTGAGAGGATCTGCAGAGAAGAATGTGAGAAACTCCACGAATACAGGTACGCCAAGCTTGTAGCATCATACCCAAGAAGACTAAGACTGTTATCGCTGCCAACGGTGCTTCAACAAAGTACTGAGTAAAGGGTCTGAATACTTACGTAAATGTGATATTTCAGGTTTTTCTATATATACATTTATATATATATACATGTATATATAAAAACCTGTTTTTGCTTTGCCATTATGGGGTATAGTGTATAGATTGACGAGGGAAAAAAACAACTGAATACATTTTAGAGTAAGGCTGTAACGTAACAAAATGTGGAAAAAGTCAAGTGGTCTGAATACTTTCCGAATACACTGTATATAGAGACATTAATCACTGGACACTTCCCATTTCTTTTATACTGTTTTTCACACTGTGTATTCATATACTGTATTCTTTACATAGCTCATTCTAATATTTCTAATACTGTACATTGCATTTTTGTTGTACTGCTTATACACACCGCATATTTATTTAGATGCTGGATTCTTGACATAGCTCACTGTAATACATCTACTGCTGTACATATTATTCTTAGTATATATTTGTGGTGTATATACGCATAGATTGCATTTGGAGTACTGGTACAGCGTTATTTGGTTAGTTAATTGGATTCGTTCAGACATTCCTGATTTCTTGCTTCTAGTTTGTTTTTTATTTGTTTACTTGTTTGTCATTTTACTGCACTGTGAGGTGCTAGTAATACATGCATTTCCCTGCACCCGCTATACCATCTGCTAAACTGTGTACACAACCAATAAACTTTGATTACATTTTGATTTGATATTATTCTCTCACCCTCCTACCAATAGTTGCTGAATAATGTCTCTCTCTGCAGTCTGCATGACCTTGGCTCAGTGCCTCTCCTCTCTCGCTCCATGTGTTCCGTCTCTCGAACAGATTCTAGAAGAGTTTCGCGGTGTTGGTGAAGCTACGACTCTCCAGCAGAATCATTTCTAAGACATTTGTCAGGACAGCTGTGGTCTAGCCATGCTCTAGTTTTTGTCTCCATTTTCTCTGTATGTTATTTTGGAGCTCTGCATTAAAATAGACTTAGTAGGCAATGTCTGTGTGCCCTTGTCTCTTTAGTTTGCTGGTCCATGAGAGGGAGAGAGGGACATATTTGTGTAAGCCCTACTACCCTCAGTGCTAACCTCAGGCCTGGCCTCCTTTCCTAGCCCTAAACGCAGTGCTCAGTGGTTYATCAACCATTCTCACATATTCCCCCCTCCACAGCCCCACCCTGGACAACATTGACACAAACGCATGCACATGTAGCAGAGTAACAAATACCCTCATTGAGTTTTATGACCTCAATCCACATTTTTTTCCCACACTCACAAATGCACACACTAGCACATGCAAGCAGTATAAAGCTATGAAAAAATAAGCGAAAYTATACGTTTATTCTTCACACCAACCTCGTTTTCTGGTGAGCTTGATAGATAGTGGACATTATTTCTGGACTATAGATGRATGGCTTTCTCCAGTAATCCTCATCATGCCTGAATAAGTGATTGCCTGGACAGATTRAAACTAGAGGAACTGTTTTCTGGGGGGGAAAGGAAGAGTAAKAGAAAATMATTTCCGTCCATGCCAACACGATCACACATATAACATTCAACACGCATCACTTCCTACACAGATATACATGTACCAGTGCCCACTGAAAGATGACTGGGTTCAATATCAATATCAGTCTCCTACACCTTCACCACTAAAAAAAAAGATTTATCTGGTTCTATGGGCAATACCTTATACTAAGTTTCTTTAAGGGAGTAACTCAGGGGCAGCCAGATGGGCTGGTACATTTTTAGCCTAGTGGGCCTGTCTAACTTTTTATTGTATTTTTTCACAAACGTATCATTATCTGGCTAATTATGGGGTAGTCAATGGGAAAAAAAATATCCTGTGTGGGAGCCTCCAGAAAATAAATGGGCCTTTCTGTTAGAAATGCTCGGGCMGATTTTTGGTCCCAGTCTGCCCCTGGGGCAACTTGTAAAGGGTTTATAAACAGTTGATTATCAGTTAATATGKTGTTTATRAATTAGTCAGAGCATTCAAGTCATGCTATTCTCCTATCCTCATTCTGCTCTCAATCAAACAGTGACAGGAACACAGTGGGGTGTGATGAAGGCGGCGCTCCGATTAAAGTTCCTAATCTCACAGACAGTCCATCCAGTCTCCGAGAGAGACACGGAGGGAGAAAAAAGAAGTGAGTAGGAGACAAAAGCACAGCCACTCTCAGAGTGGCACGGAGAGAAGACAAGCTTCCCTTTTTTATCAGGGCCATAATACAGCATGAAGTAGCCTTTAAAATGAGTTAAATCCTGGCTCTGAAGTGAGGTCACGCTAGCAGACCACTGACTCCAGCCCACAGTGCATTTTAAAGAGCTCTGTTTGGTTCAAAGGAAACAGCAGTCAACAAAGGTGTTCTTCTTGATGTACTGGTTTATAATCATTTTCATGTTCCCTCCACAAAAAGAAGCACTYCTAATAAATTGAGTTACTGTGTTTTCAAGTATGCTTTCTTCTCATACAGACGATGAGAGACATGATTATGACCTTTGAAATATCCACTGAGCCCTCAACTCAACTCTGAGCTCTCAACTCAACTCTGAGCTTTGAGTGACTTCACAAGACAACAACAACAGACAGTGTTTTGTCATTCTGAGTGTGATGGCGTGCAACACTGATCTGTTAGACTGCTCTGACGGAGGTCAAATGGTGTTTTAGATCTAAAAGAGCCTCCAACACACACACACACACACACACACACACACACACACACACAAACACACACGACAATGCTTTGAACTAAACATGGCCCATCATACATCCATGTTCATCCATACATCATACTGCCCATGCGTTTGCCTGTCTTAGTGTAGAAACATGTGGTGGCGTTAAAACCAAATTTGTAATTGGAATCATGCAGAGGCAGGAGAATAAGGCTAATGATGCCCGTCACCTGGCTCTCTGCTGGGAAGGRAGGGGGACTGAGTGGAGGGTACAGCAGCACCAGTTGACTCATTGGCAGGCAGCAGAGCACAAACACTCAGCCTGGCTGGGCAGCTGGCTGCAACACAACATATCTCAGGGGAGACCATGTCCTGGTGACTGGCAGTATGTGTCTGTGTGTGTGTTAAAGTGAGTGTGTGCATGTGTCTCTAAGAGCCTGTCTGTAAGTGTCTGTGTGTGAAAATATTGAGTGTGCCAAGTGTGTATGTGTCTGTACAGCATGTGAGAGTGAGTGTATGTGTGTATGGACGTGTGAGACAGAGGAGAGGCCAGACCCAGCAGGCTTTTCACTGTGCTTAAAAACAAAACAGCATGTCGAGGTAATTCACACACAACACATGCGTAACAGGGGAGACATCTTACAGAGAGCCAAGCTGATGTTATAAAAAGCCAAGCTCAAGTATAATAGGAACCATTTAAATGTTGACACAAAATGCTGTTTCTTTTTCAGTAATCCCTGCTGTGTTCATTTCCCCTCCTCTCTACCAGCCWTTTTTCCTCTCCCTGCTTCTTCCTCTAACCTGTCAGACTGTTCCTCTATTGATCATTCAACATACTACAGTCCAAGCTCTAAACCACCTGCCCACCCAGTTCGGACAAATAACGTACCATTACATTCACCATGTGTTAGGAGGGAACGTATTGTTTTGCGGTATGCATTACAACATCCGGTAACATGGAGTTGYTCGTACTCCTCTAGACCCTGAAAATCAACAAAGTGAGCTGCCTTGGCCAAGCCTTCACCCAGAGAGAGAGAGAGAGAAAAGGGAATATTCCATGATGTTCAAGGCCTGTCCGTATCACTCTTTCTCCGTGTAGCTATTCTAAATTCACTTCCAGGTCATCTCTCACATTGGAGTGGCTTGAACATTGGAAGTGTCAGGCAGTTATCATAAGTATAAACTGTGTGGAAGTGGCGTGTCGCTGTCACTCAAGTCAATGTCTGCCCTTATCTGATCAACTCTGATCAACACACAATCACAGACTGCCATCAGACGGCTTTTGCATCATAAATAGTAGCTCAACAACCTTGCTTTCATTTCAGACAAGGAGCTGATTGCAATTAACGTGCACGGAATTAGCAACAGCCAAGTAGTCAGCTATGATTACAGAGCCCAGGCCTGATTAAGCCAAATCACATCAGCTATTCTGCACATCAGCTATTCTGCTCCCTGTCGGTATTCCTGTCTCTGATTGTGTCTGTGCATCTGTCTGTCTGTCTGAATATAGCGGATAACCCCCCATGAAAACAGAATAGGCTCTGGTTTGCAGGCTTTTCTGGCTAAATCATCTCCTATAATTCCTAGTTGTTATAAAACATGTCCTAGAGAGACAGTGGTGCTCAAAACGCTCCTACTCTGCTGATCAGTTTGAAGGGATTAGTAATCATGTGACACGGTGAAGGTGCTCCTCAAAATGCAGCCCAACTCCACTGAGATGTACATATTGTGGAGTTGAACAGCCCAGCTAACCCTTTTTTTCAACAGTAAATTGTTTCAGGAAAAAAAACAGAACAAAAAAAAGGCAATTCAAAAGACACAGCTTTAATCTTGTAATTAGTTGGCTAAATCTATCATTTAGAAGTTGTTACACCCTAACAAGTTTTTTCAAGAACGGAGATGAGGAGCAAAGAAAGCTTTACACTGGAAATAAATCTTGCCTTTCATGATTGACAATCTCTCCCCACACTAAACTAAATATCTCTCCCCACACTAAACTAAATATCTCTCCCCATACTAAACTAAATATCTCTCCCCACACTAAACTTAAATATTCTCTTCCCAACAGAGCCAAAACTAAAATATCTCTCCCCATACTAACTAAATATCTCTCCCACACTAAACTAAATACTCTCTCCCACACAAACTAAAATCATTCTCCCATTAAACTAAACTAAAATATCTCCCCACACTAAACTAAATATCTCTCCCCACCACTAACTAAATATCTCTCCCACACTAAAAACTAAATATCTCTTCCCCCACTTACTAAAAACTAATATCTTCTCCCCCAATAACTAAAACTATAATATCTCTCCCACCAATCTAAACACTAAAATATCTCTCCCCCATACTAAACTAAAATATCTTCCAACTAACTAAATATCTTCCCCACACTTAAACTAAATCTCTCCCCACATAAAACTAAATACTCTCCCACACTAAACTACAACTATCTTCTCCCAACTAACTAATATCTCTCCCCACATAAAACTAAATATCTCTCCCACACTAAAACTAAATATCTCTCCCCACACTAAACTAAAATATCTTCTCCCAACTAAACTAAAATCTCTCCCCACACTAAACTAAATATCTCTCCCAACTAAACTAAATACTCTCTCCCCATCACTAAACTAATATATCTCTCCCCCACTAACTAAAATATTCTCCCATATCTAACTATCTCCCACACTAAACTAAATCTCCACTAAACAATATCTCCCCCACACTAAACTAAATATCTCTCCCCACACTAAACTAAATATCTCTCCCACATTCTAAACTAAATACTATCTCCCCCACACTAAACTAAATATTCTCTCCATCTAACTAATCTCCCAATACTAAACTAAATACTTCTTCCCCACACTAACTAAAATATCTCTCCCCAATTCTAAACTAAAATATCTCTCCCACACAAACTAAATATCTCTCCCCACACTAAACTAAATATCTCTCCCAATCTAAACTAAATATCTCCCACACTAAACTAAATATCCTCCCCACACTAAACTAATATCTCCCCCACACTAAACTAAATATCTCTCCAATTCTCCAATAAACTAAATATCCTCTCCCATACATAAACTAAAATCTCTCCCCACACTAAAACTAAATATTCTCTCCACCACTCCCATAAACTAAATATCTCTCCCCACACTAAACTAAACTATACTCTTCCCCATACTAACTTAAATATCTCTCCCAACTACTAAACTAAATATCTCTCCCCACAACTAAAAACTAAATATCTCTCCCCAACTAAATAAATATCTCTCCCACATCTAAACTAATATCTCTCCCACACTAAACTAATATCTCCCCACACTAAACTAAATAATTCCTCTCCCCCAACTAACAAACTAAATATCTCCTCCCCACACGAAAACTAATATCTCTCCCCAGCACTAAACTAAATATCTCTCCCCCACCCACTTAAACTAAATATCTCTCCCCACACACTAAAAACTAAATATCTCTCCCAATTCAAACTAAATATCTCTCCCATACTAAAACTAAATATCTCTCCCACTACTAACAAACTAAAATATCTCTCCCACACTTAAACTAAATATCCTCCCCACACAAACTAAAATCCTCCCCAAACCTAAACTAAATATCCTCTCCCCACACTAAACAATATCCACTCTCCCACACAACTTACACTAAATATCTCTCCCCACACTAAATAATATCTCACACTAAACAAATATCTCTCCCAATTCTAAACTAAATATCCTCTCCACAAACATACTAAAACTGAAATCCTCTCCCCACACAAAACTAAATATCTCTCTCCCCACACTAAACTAAATAATCTTCCAACAACTAAATCTCCCCATACAAACTAAATATCTCTCCCAACTAAACTAAATATCTCTCCCCACACAAAACTAAATATCTCTTCCCCCAACATAAACAAATATCTCTCCCAATAACTAAATATCTCTCCCCACCACTAAACTAAATATCTCTCCCCACACAATTAAACTAAATATCTCTCCCCACCACTAAAACTAAATAATCTCTCCCAATTCTAAACTAAATATCTCTCCCCACACTAACTAAATTCTCTCCCCACACTAAACTAAAATACTCTTCCCCCAACTAAACTAAAAATATCTCCCCACACTAAACTAATACTTCCATCTCGAATACTCTCCCCACACTAACTAAAATCTTCTCCCCACAACTAAAAACTAAATATCTCTCCCACACTAAACTAAAATTCTCTCCCATCTTAAAAATATCTTTCTCCCCATACTAAACTAAATATCTCTCCCCACACTAAACTAAATATCTCTCCCAATCTCTAAACAACACTAAATATCTCTCCCACACTAAACTAAATATCTTCCCCACCACTAAACAAAAATCCTCTCCCACAACTAAAAAACTAAATATCTCTCCCCACACTAAACTAAATATCTCTCCCCATACTAAACTAAATATCTCTCCCCACTAAACTAAAAATCTCTCCCCACACTAAACTAAAATATCTCCTTCCCCAACATACTAAACTAAATATCTCTCCCCACCACTAAACTAAATATCTCTCCTTCCAATTCTAACTAAATATCTCTCCCCACACTAAAACAAAATATCTCTTTCCCATACTAAAACTAAATATCTTACTCCCCCACACTAAACTAAATATCTCTCCCCACACTAAACTAAATATCTCTCCCCCACACACACTATAAACTAAATATCTCTCTCCCACCACTAAACTAAATATCTCTCCCCACACTAAACTAAAATATCTCTCCCCACACTAACTAAACTTAAATATCTCTCCCAACTAAAACTTAAATATCTCTCCCCCCACACTAAACTTTAAATATCTCTCCCCCACACTTAAAACTAAATAATCTCTCCCCACACTAACTAAATAAATCTCTCCCACACTAAACTTAAAATCTCTCCACTATTACTAAACTAAATATCTCTCCCCACACTAAACTAAATATCTCTCCCCACACTAAACTAAATATCTCTCCCCACACTAAACTAAATATCTCTCCACACTAAACTAAATATCTCTCCCCACACTAAACTAAATATCTCTCCCCACACTAAACTAAATATATCTCCCCATACTAAACTAAATATCTCTCCCCACACTAAACTAAATATCTCTCCCCACACTAAACTAAATATATCTCCCCATACTAAACTAAAGGGCACGGATTAGGGAAGGAGGGAATCTAAAACCATGAGCTCCCTCTACTGCAGGTATGGAAGTAGACATTGGAAGGCAAAGATCGCCATCTTGTGGAAGAGTTTATGAAGACAGGAATGAAGGTGAAATCTATATACTTCTATTATCTAGTAGTTATATATTATTCTTTTATTTTTCATTTATAACATTCAATATAGACATGTTCAGACAAATAATGCCAAATTATTTATCAAGAATAAAAATAATAATTACAGTAGATAATTTCATTCGTTTTAGGCAAGGAAATGTACACCCTTGTGAACACACATTAAAATAGTACACCTGTGGAATATATTGAAATATCAATTTGAAAATGTTTCATACATGATCAAGTATTATCAAGTATCAAAGAGTATCAGGCAAAAGGTATATGTTTCAGGTTCAATCTAAAACAAAGACAGTGCAGATTCATGACAAGATATGGACCATGCTGATATTACTTTGCTAAAAATAGAAAAACAGATCATTTGAGTTCCTGTTAGAACAGGGGTGCTAAGTTCATATGTTTCTGCTTGGCTGCGATGGAGCAGAAGAAACCCAGGAGAGAGAGATGGAGGGAAAGAGAGGGAGAGGGGACCTTGGGCATAAACAAAGCTGACGCGCTAATTCTAACCCTGACCATTGTGTAACATGCTTTAGCACGCTGCAGCGTCACACTGCCTATAGCAGTGTGGAGGCCTGGCCAGACCTGATTTAACAGGGCCAACCATACCCAAGGCACTGCATCTCTCCTCCTGTCATAGGACTATGACACACTTCAGGATCATGCATAAGTAACACAAAAGCAGTCGAGACTAAGCAACAGAGACAGACAGACAGAGAGAGAAAGGAAGAGAAGATTAGTGTAAAGGTGAAAACAGTACGAGGTGGAAACACCATGAAAACCCCAGTTTACAGTCCTTCTTCCAGTGTAATAGCGTATCAATCGAACATTTTAGGGAATTTGTTATGACAGTATGTGGTGAAGTTAAACTCCTCCACTTCAAACTCAACGCTCTTCCACTTCTTGGCTAATTTTCTTCCCTCCGGAGTCTCCATGGCAAAGTTCTCGATGGCCAGAATGGGCAGCAGGGCAATCTTCTTATATACCATTTCCATTCCCCATTGCTGTTCAGACATAAATATATAAACAAATATACTGTTGTAGATTTCCATATTTAAGCATATTAAAAGACAATCGAATAATCATAGTACCATAAGATAAACGGAATGGCTGCTGATCCAACTTTTCCTGGACCTTTCTTCCCAGGGGCTAAAGGTTCCGAAGTTTCTGCGCATGTGCAGGATTCTGTACTTACGTACAGTCTCTGTTCTAATCGTATAGAACAGGCTAGTCTGGCGAATGGTGCTCGTTTAATAAAGGGAGATCAAAGCTGAATCAATGTCTGCAAGATCACATTATGATAGTATTGTTCATAACAGAACTGAATATACACTGAGTGTACAAAACATTAGGAACACATTCATAATATTGAGTTGCACCCCCTTTTGCCCTCAGAACAGCCTCAATTCGTCGGGGCATGAACTCTACAAGGTGTCGAAAGGGTTCCACAGGGATGCTGGCCCATGTTGACTCCAATGCTTCCCACAGTTATGTGAAGTTGGCTAGATGTCCTTTGGGTGGTGGACCATTCTTGATACACACAGGAAACTGTTGAGCGTGAAAAACCCAGCAGCGTTGCAGTTCTTTAAACACGCAAACCGGTACGCCTGGCACCTAGTACCATACCCCCTTCAAAGGCACTTMAAATCTTTKGTCTTGCCCATTCACCTCTGAATGGCACACACTCAAGGCTTAAAAATCATKCTTTAACMTGTCTCCTCCCTTTCWTCTACACTGATTGAAGTGGATTTAATGAGTGACATCAATAAGGAATTGTAACTTCCACCTGAATTCACCTGGTCAGTCGATGTGACGGAAAGAGCAGGTGTTCATAATGTTTTGTCCACTTAGTGTAATAGCATAGCATAACGTTACTGTAAGACAAAAAACACCACCTCAGGTTTTAGGATGATTGTGCAAATGGCTGCATTTTGTCTCTCATGTGGCCACAACTCAACAGTGAGCGCCACTAGGCAAAATATATGCCTACGGATCCGCAGCCTCGGCCTAAAATAAAAAGCTAGAGATTAAAGGTCAATCTCACCTTGCCACAGGCAGCACAGCTAATCACACGGCCAGGCTCCCAGTCCTCGAAAGTCTTTAGCGCGGGCTGCCCACCGGTTTTATAGTACCTCCTGAAAACAAACACACATGCAAAGGTTACCTCCTCACACACACTGATGCAAAACCACTTCAAATATGTGCTCTTTTTGCCTTAGAATGTGGACTAATAAGTCTTGTGACAGTATCAGGACAGACGTTAGAGAAGCACAACTTACTCAAAGCCAGGGTTGATGTTGACATGGTGTGCGTTTTCAATGACTTTAATGTCATTACCGAAGGCCACGGGCACAAAACAGCCTCGACACGAGAGCTGAACCGTAGCAGCATTGAAACGACTCCTCTTCTTGATCTTCAACTGCTCTGCCAACTGTCTGGTCAACAACGCTTCTGTCTGGAGATCAGTGATCTAATAGGGGAGGCAGAGAAAGAAGAAATCAAGTGAAAACAAGATTTGATAATGAGGAACGGGCGTTCGCAACTCAAAAGTTTATAGTAACAAAAAACATTTGGGTGCCGGGTTCAAAAGGCATATCCTGGAAAAAAGGGAAGTGAGTGAGTGTAGGTCTGTCCTTTTTTCCAAAGTGATTAGAGACATGCAGGGGTAGAACATAAAGAGAGATACCAGCCTCACCACCATGAGGAATCACCGTACCTTCATTTGGAACTCCCTGCGCTCCATCCTCTGCACTTCGTCGATGGCCCTGCCAGTCAAGTCCTCCAGACATTCATTGAGGAGTTCCCGACGCACCTCCCGCCCCCCCGCCTGGGCCACCACAGAGTAAACGCTGTCACTCGCACGAGCCCGGCCACTGGCCTGCTGTTGTGCGATCTCATTGGTCAGCAGCCCATAGCGCACCACCAGGTTGCATTCTGGGATGTCCAGGCCCTCCTCGGCTACGCTGGTGGAGATCAGAAGGTTGAGGGAGCCCCGGCGGAAGTTGTGGATTGTGTCCTTCTGCTCATTCTACAAGCGCACCCACAGAAACACACAAACAGAGGTCAGTTGTTGGTATGACACAGGTCTCGGCACTTTCCAACCCACCTTTCTATACCTCCACAAGTTTAATGTCAAGTTACCTGGGTCATGTAATTGATGCCATTGCCAGCACCAGTCAGAATGGCTGCTCTGATACCAGCACGCTGCAGTGCTGGGTTGTTGGACACCCAGTCATACAAGCAGTGGGTGCTTTTACGGGTCTTGGAGAACAGGATCCCTCTGGAGTGGTCACCCTGGTCAAACTGCTCCAGCAGGGTCTTCTGAAGCTTCCCCATTTTAGGGTTTTCAAACTGGGCATCGCCTGACAGTTTCCTCAGCTCCACCTCGTTTTCTATTGAGGAACAGAACACTGACTATCAACGTTCAGAAGTTGAACTTCCTATACCCTTAATATTCCAGAGAATCACACGCATACAGTTTGTGAGAAAGTCAGAGAGATTGTTACAAGAGAATTGCAGGTTCTCACCCTGGTAGAGTCCAAGCAGGAAGAAGTCGGTTCCATCCATGGCGGTGGAGCTCTTGGTACTATAGTAGGACTCAAGGACCCTAAAGGCATCCACCATGCGCACAGTGTCGTTGATGAGCAGGGCGTCGTTGTACTGACGCAGGTGGAGAGCACACTGGGCCAGCAGTCTGTTCCTGTCTGTCACACCTACACCAGGAAACACACATCCAAAATAGGTTTTAATGCAGTATTCAAAACTCTGGTATTGACTGAGGAAGGTTCCTTGTGTGATTTGGTGCATGAAAATAGTTCCTATGCTTAGGTTCTATGATGTGGCATTAATTCATATTAAGAGGATGATTTACCCTTCTTCTCCAGAATCACCACGTCTGCCTCGTACTCCTGCGTGCCAAACTCCCTGAATGGAAAGTCAGGCCCTAAGGCCATGAAGTCATGGATTAGCTGCATCATGAACTTCAGGTGATCCCCAAATGGGTCCTGAGACAAAACAACAGGAGTTTGTTGAATTCAAACCAATACAGCTCTCAAGTTCAAAGGCTCTATGTTTACAGAACATAATTGAACTCACCTGAGGTCTTCTGTCAACGATGTCAAACCTTTTCCTGGGTCTGGGGACCTTTTTCTTCAGCTCAGGGGCGTACACTTTAGACGACACAATCACTGAGTCCAGGTTGGCACAAATCTGAAGGCCATAAATAATGAAATGAGCTAAATGTAAAGGGTGAATGTAAAGGGTTGGATGAGGGACATTGTTTGATTTTTTACTCAGGATGAAAGTTGGGGCTGAATAAATAGCATGTAAAGACCACCGGAGAGAGAGAAACTGACCTGCAGCACATGCTCCACAGCTCCTTTGATGCTCTTGGCTCCCCCTGTCCCAGGAGAGGCAGTGAGGCCCAGGATCTGCGGCAGCCGCCTCTCCCCCTTCAGCTTCTGGGCCACGTAGCGCCCCATGATCTTATTGTAGACACCCTCCTTATGAGTGTGGTGGCACTCATCAATGATCAGCAGAGTGAACTCTATGGTTGGGAGAAAGGAACCCAATGGTATTGTAAACTCAATGGAATCCAATGGTTTTACTGTATACTCGTTCAACATATGGTTTAAACCTAAGATATGGACCAGTCTTTTAAGTGTGTTAGCTTAGGTTCCAGGGCTTTACTGTGTCAGGTGTAGATACTCTTTATCATGACGGGTCTGTCAATTGTGATTGATACCAAGGGCTACTTGTGCACAGTGGAACAAAGCCTGGGAGCCATCTTACAACAGCCTAACTTCTAAATAAATCAGTAACAAGTAGTGTGTACTACACACACCTCACAGCAATACCATGATTCAATATGTGGAAGGCAGCAGAGTAGCCACTCACGTGAGAGCTCGACATGTTTTCCCTCCTCCTGGTTGGTCAGGGCATTCTCCAGTATCTGTGCTGTACAGATGACCAGGTCAGAGTTCTTGACCTCGCAGCCAAAGAAGTCCTTCTGGTCACAGTCCCCACTGATAGACACCAGGCTATAGTCCCGACCCAGGTAGGGGTTGAACTCTTTGTTGTAGTGTTGGTCAACCAAATGAACCTGGAAAACATCATGTCAACAACAGTTAGCCATGGTTTCCCCGTGAATAGTGGAACCTTTATTTTCTGATTTTGTATAGAATTAACAACACACCTATAATAAAAGGTCAGACTACCTAGATACAATTACACAGATGGGTCAGTTACCTGGCCAGTTACTCTGAAACATCTGCTAAATAGGCCCAAAGCTCTAGTAACCCCTCCCTACCTACCTTGTTGACCAGCACAACCACCTTAGCTCCAGGGTTATTCTCCAGATGTTTTTTGGCCACATACACAGCAGCCCGTGTCTTTCCTCCTCCGGTGGGCAGCCAGATGATGACGTTCTCMCCCCGGAGAGCCCTCTGAACCACCTCCTCCTGGTACTCATACAGCTTAAGGTCTGCCATCCTACTGGTCTATTGGTCCACACACAACTCCTTATCCTTAGAAATAAAAACATTCATTAGACTAAAGGCAGTGCACCACAAGGCTATTTTAAAACTGAAATGCAATACACACTACAAATGTCCCTACAGTACTACAACTTACTACTACCACCATTTGTGGCAGTCAGCTATAGATGAAGTCAAGCCATATTCAAACTCAGCTCACCAAGTGTTTCTGAAGCAGCTCTATGTTTTGGATCAGCAGCAGACAATGTCCATGGTCCGTTGTGACCAGGTTCTGAGTACAGAGGGGTTTTCACTGATAATGCTCCACCCCGCTGACACCCAAAGAGAAAAATGAAACCAAAAGCACTTCCTTCTCTTGTGAAGAAGGGGTCCTATTCAAGGGAGTTCTTGAGGGCCAACAAAGTATGTCTAAGTAAAATAAGTGACACAAGGATGTGAATTATAGGAAGATTAGAAGAGTTGTAGGGATATTAATACACRTAAGGAGCCRTATCAGTTACGAAATCTACCAAACTGCAGATGTGTTAATCTAGTGGTATTGTACYGAGAGGGACTGGTATGTCTGTAATTATCTGCAGTCCAGGAGAAAGCTGTTGCAGATTTCTCTTAGCCTGACAAAGCACCCAGAGCCCTYAATGGGCCCCATTCTTACCAGTTGTGACATCAGGAAAACAAAACTGCAAGACACCATGAGAAACACAAGTACAGCATGTCTGAATGGCATTTAAACAGCCCGAATAAACCTTATGGTCACACCTACTAAACAACACTGCATGGTTACTGGAACATAACACAAAACAACTGTGTATACTGTAACTAGTTGCCATCTTATAAGACAATAATAAGCACAGAAATATTTGACTATAAAAACTTTATTTTCAYGAACAGTATTACAGTAAAGAGCTCTTCAAACCATATAACTAAAAGAAACTGTAGCAGTCCTAATATTTTAACATTTCACTCACACAGTATTTTCAGAATCTTTATGCAGCATACATAGGTAGATTGAGAGATACATAACTGACAACCCTGAATAACGAAACATTGACATCACTTTAGTTGCTCAAAGCTAGTCATGATTCAAGTACAAACACACACAACAGTTCAGTGGAATACTCAACCACYCAGCACAGACCAGTCATTTCCCCCAAAACGTTTGACAAAATAGCAGAGAACCAAAGGCMTCTCAARAGGCAGACAATCAGACACCGACCATGACCAAGAAGTAGGTTTGTGTGAATAGCCGTGGCCATCTCARTAAAAACAGAACAGAAATTGATGCAGATTATAGTTCTCCATCATGCGATACTGCTTGTGAGTATGGAGTGAACACCAAACCAGACACTTGTTTTGTGTGTGTTTGTCTGCCATTATCATAATAACACAATGCATAWCCACCATAGAAGAGACAAMCCCAGCAGGGAGGGTAAGTGCTGTGCAACACCTACATACTGTATTGACAGGGCTCTATGGCCTTTCAGCGAAATACTGACAAACCGAACGGTCATGTTTACCACTGTGGTTGGATCCTGTGCTTCCATCAGAAACAGGTTATTTCTAGGACGAACAGAAACCTAAACAAAAGGATGGCCAGTAACCCTCAGAGTAGCCTCCCTAGGCAGACGGGTTGGCTCCCACATTAACAACGCTCCTGCTGTTGCCCTTGGTCTGGGATTCCAGAGAATACCCTCAGATCAGACAACACCATTAAAACACCAATGACACACTACTACGCCATCTCTGATGTTTCCCCAAGAAAAACAACCATGTTTGAGATCAGTGACATGGCCATACTGGCCCAGAAGTGAATGGGAAAAGAACAGTATTGACAACTACACTAACATTAGGCCTAAGTATCTTCAAATGTAGCGGTAGGTTTTCATTATACTGTTCAGGTGAAATAATAAAKAAATATAAAGTTCAACATACAGTAGTTGTGGGGACATTATTCGAGGGCAACCATAAAGATGAAACGTATAGGAGAGTTGCACGTTTTTCTACTGACCAATCACATGATGCCAAATCCAACATAATGCAATGTCAGACAGGGATATCTATGGTCACGCTTCAGGCTGACTACATTTCAGTTGTTGCATTGTATCAACCAATGGTTAGCGTGTCCTGTTACATGATGTGGTTAAATTATTGCTAAATACCTATCCGGGCCTTGTGAGGTGTGGCAGGCGTCTGCGATGTAGTCAGCCTGGAACGTGGACATGATCTGTGACTGCAACCTAACTTTGACAATGCGAGTCTGAACAGGTCTCGTCTTCTAACTCAAGGGCACATTGTATTTCTACCCTCCAAGTCTACTGGCCTCTTTTCAAGTGTATGTCAGTACAGGAAGGCAACAACGGCGTAGGTCCCCAAGTCCAGCCTACTCACGTCTCCACGTCAGTACCAAAAATACAACTCCCATCTGGAKGGAGCTGTGAGTGTGAATGTCGAAGCGGGCATTATTTTATCCGATTGAGAAACAATTCCGTGAAAATGCCATCCTATAATTTGAACGTTACCTATGTGGAGAGTTTGACATGATCTGCTGTGGGACCAGTCGTTTTGGTACAGGAATACGTTACAGCTCCTTCTATGAGTCACTTGGAGCAAGAATGAGACCAGAATGAGACAGCAGAGAGATTCTATACTACAGAGGGTAGTGAGACAGGGATAGAGGGAGACAAAACAGAGAGTGAGAGAGGGAGGGAGGGATTGATGGAGAGKCATTTCGACACATTAACAAACTTAACTCGCCCATAGAGCCGTTCCAATTACCTCCAAATGTTGTTACACCCCACAGTTCTCTTCACCCACCAGTAATATAAATATAACATGCWTAAACACGCACTGCCATTAATAAAGGCTWCCTAAAAGAAAAGACGAGGGAAAAAGGGTTGGAATATGGCTAGCAATGACCCCCTGACTATGTCATCACAAGACAGTGTGTGTGAGTGAGTGTCCACGAGCGCTCCTTCCTGCTGTTCCGCAGTGGGGCCGCTGTGCATGGTGACCTGTGACCCGMGCTTCACTTCTCGATCAAGCCCCCTTCCTTCAGCTTAAAGTAGAAGAACTTCTCYAGTGTGTTGGCACACTTGCAGTACTCGCTGTCCGGGGGGTTGTATTCACGGCAGTTGGTAATGACGCGCTGCAGGTCTGCTATGAACAGCTTCTTGGTCACATAGTATCTGTTCTTCAGCCTCTCCGTCATGGTCTTCAGATCTACAGGAAGGAGGGAGAGAGGAGAGGGGGACACGTAGGTTATAGTTGAAATATTCCTTCAGCGGGTTTACTGACATATCTAGACGGACTTGCAATTAAAAGCGCATTGAGTTGGTGAAACATGGAATGCTTTTTTTCCAATTTTAATATCAAAATGAGTTCAAATAGGTAGATAATTATCATGGCTGGGACATATAAACAAGCCAGGGAATAATGAGCAGATGATATACTCACCAATGGGGAAGCGTATGATCTCGTAGTAGTCWGGAGCCTCAGTCTTTTTCACAGGCTCCATGAAGGGCCAGGCATCAGGGTGAGTCTGGGAGAGGAACACAACCACACAGTTGTTATGACTTTCAGTCTGAATCCCAAATGGTCCCCTATTCCCTACTGAGTGTACTACTTTCGATCAGGGATGCAATTTTTTTTTGACMCCCTTTAACTCCCCAATTTCGTGGTATCCAATTGGTAGTATCAGTCTTGTTCTATCGCTGCAACTCCCGTACGGACGAAGGTCGACCCCGCAAGCCGCATTGCTTTTTGACACACTGCTCACTTAACCCGGAAGCCCTCACTTAACCCGGAAGCCAATTGTGCACCGCCTCATGGGTCTCCCGGTTCGTAGGATCTGTAGTGACACAGCTAGCACTGCGATGCAGTGCCTTAGACCGCTGCGCCACTCGGGAGGCCTTTGATCAGGGATTATATAGGGAATAGGTTGCCATTTGGGACACAGCCGCTGTCTGACCACTCCTAAGGTTGAACACTGGGTTGTATCGGTGCGTGTCAGTGTTTTACCTTGACCTGGGCCAGGAGATTCTTCAGCATGTTGTACAACACGTCAGGGTCTTTCAACTCTTTCCTACAAGACAGGATAGGTAATAGTATATCAATTCAATGACAGGTGAGTGTGAYTGTAAAGGCTGCCAGTTGTTTTATGACAATACTGCACATCATTTTTTTTATTTCCTGATAGACCAAACATTCAGCTTACACTTTCTCCTTTGCACTGGGCTTCCAGCCTGTCTCTCCTAGGGAGAGAGAATAATTAAAACATGACAACATGACATGACATCATATTAATAGTCTATACCCTGAACAAGGTATTAAAAGGACCCACACCCACTTACTGATGCCAGGGATGCTCTCCACAGGGATCTGCCGTACCCCCTCTTTGAAGCAGGTGAGTCCTGGGTATACCTTCCTGATCTGGCTCTGCTTCCTCTCAATCAGCTTCTTAATGATCTGRCCAGTCATGGAAACACAGGGACATGGACATTAACACTGTCSTTTCATCAACAGATGGAGAAAGRTMCAGAGATGCATAACCGTCCACTGACATTCACCTCAACCTGTGCCCCCCACAATGGGAGGACTTCCTACAGAGTCCTCTCACCTCTTTCTGCCTCTTGATGATATGAGAGAGCTCTGTGTAGGGGATTCTGGGATTTAGCTCACACTCCATGAGGGTAGCCCCCTCGTAGTCCTTGATGTAACCAAGGTAACGACTCTTAGTCACTTTGATGTCTTTGGAAAAACCCTGMAATGGCAAAAAGAGCCAGAGGAGAGMGGTCAAAGGAGAGGTGAGGAAGAGAGGGAGGTACATGTTAYCATCCTATACCATACCTGCTTCTTGAAGTAGCCAATGGCGTACTCATCAGCGTAGGTGAGGAAGTACAGGATGCTGTGCTTGATGTGGTACTCYTTTAGGTGGTTCATCAGGTGAGTACCGTAGCCCTGAAACCACAATGGMAAACAATCAGGGGRAAATGTTGGGCTCTTAGTCCAACATRCATTCAAACTCTGACAGATACCGTAAGTACAATAACAAGCCAKTAAGTCCAACTKACCCAGWTAATTGATTTCAGTATTGTTGCTGTTGTATGTRAAGGAGAGGTGCGTCCMTACCTTGACTTGCTCGTTGGATGTGACRGCACAGAAGACGATCTCAGTGAAGCCCTGGGTGGGGAACATCCTGAAACAGATCCCCCCGATGACACGGCCATCTTTGATTAGGGCCAGMGTCTTGTGCTTCCTGGACAGAGAACGGTCCAAGAGAGAGGAGAGAAAGGGTCACAAAAAGGTCATTTCAAGAGGCTTCACTGAAGACGGGGTACAGGTGAGAGAAACCGTTCAAATGTCTACKTACGGGTCAAACACKAGRCGTGTGATGTACTCTTTGGGCATGCGAGGCAGCTGGTGRGAGAAGACGTTCTGCAAGCCCACCAGCCACATCAGAATCTTCTTGTTGGACTTCTGGGAAAGAGAGTTCCCTATGACATGGAACTCTATGATGCCCCGCCTCTCCTCTAACCTGGCTGTCTCATCACGAGCAGCATTGGCAGACAGCAGACTCGTCTAGCAGAGAGTAATTATCAACGCAGTCAATTATTATATTAATTCTAACAAACATCCAGTTTCCATACTTAGATGTTAAGACTAGATAAAACATATCCGCAGTCAACATAAATATCCATGTTGCACTGGCGAATGATGCGTCTCAGTCTTGGGAAGCACGTACCTCTGGGCCCAACATGGCAGCCGGGTCAGTGACGGTCATCATGACCTCGTTGACCAACTCCATCGGGATGTCTCCCATCACTCTGATCCTTTTAGCGTCCTCCAGGGTCAGAACTTCTGGAAGCTTCCTCTTCTCTCCTGAGGAGAGACAGTACAACACATGACTATAAGCACCATTCATTTAGATGCTGTTTTTGTGTCGGAGGCTATCCCACAGAGGCATGGGAAATAAAAGCTCCCACACGAAAAGATAAGACATAATAACAAACGTCAGCTATTACTTCACACCCAGTACAAAGCAAAAGTTAGCTTGGCGGGGTTGCCAGAGTTACTGACCTGTTACAGGCTCGGCCACGCCAGAGTCCAGCGCCAGACTGCCTAGCGAAGAGCCACTGTTCATGCCCTTAGTGAAGGAGGGCGAGCCCGACACTGCAGCAGGGCTGATCACTGTCAGGATCAGAAACACAGGACAATGCCCGAAACCAGACAGAATTATTGAAAATGGAGAGCGGGAAATCATACATTACATGTTGTACAACCTATAAGTGCCTTTATGGATCTTATGAGAACCACTTATTTAGTTGTAACTTAGGTGCCCCTCACCTAACTGGTGACCCAGTTGGCCCCCCTCGGAGGCAGGCATGGTGAAGTCAGCCTCCCAGATGGGAGAGTTTTCCCCATAGATCTCCTCCTCTAGCATAGACAGAAACCTGGGACACAAACCCTTTGTCACAAGCCACAGATACACAGCGTCCATCTCACTCACTCCAGAATCTTGGTTTGATTGTAACTCGAGGCAGAAACACAATAAGTATAAACTTTGATTCCGAGCGGATTACTACGGATTGGTTGCACACCACGTACTTGGGAAAGTGTGTGAGGATGAGTGTGCGTTTCTCTGGTAGGAGCTTGTCCTTCTCCACTCGGAACTTCTCCAGGAGCTGGCGRCGCGTCACGGTGAAGATTGACTTCAGCAGACTGCGGCCAAACACCTGGGTGGTCTCATAGCGCGGCAGGCTGTCGTTACTCTGGGGGACATGGCAGTAGCATAGCCACCTGGGAAACAAGACACAGATTACAGTAGTTATGAGTCACAAAAAGAGCAGAATGCAGTGAGACCTTTACATGAACAGAAAATAAACAAGACGCAATACAACAATATCAAAAAAGCAAGATGCAATAGGCTGCAAAAAAATAAATAAAATACATTTTCCACAACACATGGCTCACACACACACCTGGTGTAGTCCACTTTGTAGGCTGTGCCATCATCCTTCTGG
Organism: Salvelinus sp. IW2-2015; assembly: GCF_002910315.2. Taxonomy (NCBI): domain Eukaryota; kingdom Metazoa; phylum Chordata; class Actinopteri; order Salmoniformes; family Salmonidae; genus Salvelinus; species Salvelinus sp. IW2-2015. The sequence continues at coordinate 72,084,621 of NC_036860.1, forward strand.
GACCGCTGGCGGAACTGTGTGGGAGTCTCCAGCTTCCAGTAGTTGAGRCACAGGAGGAACATCTTGGAGAGCTCAAACATCGTCTGCCTCTCTCTGGGTGCCAGGTGGCTGAATTTGTACTGMACGAAGTTCAACACTCCCTGAGGARCAAMATAAAMSWRWMSWRWAMRWAMWKTAYTKTWSKGKWRGRRRRRAAGRAMAGMWYRRSWWRMRRRWMRGGKARRRRAGRMKRYTRYTACYWSCTSMWYRWTGKKSKKCTKMWRRRRGGGRSKMCYCMMYRATSMYYCCWCYAYYRKCKGMYKMMTYWKCWRSAWGMWKYWTYTYMKCAGCWRSKGGGGGGATAGAGACGAACAGAGAGAGAGGRTCAAKATGTGCTAAGCCAGAAAAGTAGAGGTTATGGCCATCTACACKTGTCTGTCTGGTTGGAATGGAGGGGGAAGTGATGTCATACCTTGAAGAGGTAGAAGTAGACCTGCTTGGTGTCCGTGTCCTCCTCCTTGTGCACAGACATAAAGAGGTTYTCCACATCCACCACCATGCCCAGCAGCCTGTTGATCTCCTCCTCGGACACGTTCTCCAGGTGGGACACATGGGCCGCTGCACAGGAGGGGTTCAATAACAGATCAGCTTCTTAAAGCGTCAATCAGCAGTTGAAACAATGACAAAGGACCCCCCCCCCCGCCACTTTTGCCTTTTGGTAGGCCATCATTGTAATTTATTCTTAACTGACTGGCCTAGTTAAATAAAGGTTAAATAAATAAACATAAAATACAAACAAGCTTATATTTTGGGTTCTGATGGAGTACGACAGTTGAACTAAGCTCATTATGCATTTATAAGTTATATTCTTCAAGAACCAATAGGTACATATCATTAATTTATAAGTACACAAATGGATGTAGCAACTGCTGATTGYCCCTTTAAAGGGGGTATAGCTAAGTATGTTAACTTTACTACTCACTCAATAAAGAGATGAGACTGAAACCTACATTGTGGAATTGATATTACCATAATTGCTATTATGGAATAGCATACACATTCTATATATGATGTGTATTGATGACATTAGGTTCAGTGTGATCATGAAGCGTATCTATCCTTCAAACTAGTGTTGAGTCATAAGGCAGCCTACCCAGGGCATGCCCGCAGCTGCGGCAGGACTCGCTAAGGCTGGCCGCTTGTTGCTGTAAATCCATACTTCGGGTGGCAGTCGGCGGTTGTGGGTTCTTCCAGCCATTGCACTTGCATGTGTCACTAGCCTAAAGATAAGAGGAAAGTAAATCAGAAGCCCCACACTTGCATCATAAAGAAGACTCATGCTAGTTGGCTGCCTAGCTAGCAAAGTTGGTTAACCTTGCTGTTGCTAACTATATTCTTGACAGTAACGTTAGCTACGCCATATACATTTATGAAGGCTATTATTGCATGTTAGAAACCAAATGCAAATGACAATGGTGTTTTGTTTCTGTTTGTTGAGACTGTTATACAGGTAGGGGAAATGGCTAGTTAGCTAGTCATTGTTTTGGTGAAGTTGGCTATGCTAGCTAGCCTAGCCATATAGCTAACGTTAGCTAGCTAGCTACCTTGCAAGCGGAGAAGACGCCGAGTTTCTCGAGCTTTTTCGCCCGTGGAAAAGCTCTGACTTGGGCTTTTTTTTGACTCGCCCGCTGTTGTTGGCTAAGACCTGGTCTGACTGGGTCACTGTTCCCCGATCCAGATCCCACCGCAGCAGCGTTAGACCCAGCAGTCCCACCAGACTGAGCTTGATGTAGCCGGGGTTGCAAGGCCTGTGCCGCTGGGTCCGACATATCAAAACGCACGCTTCACTGTTGCTTGTTCCACTCAAATGGTACGTATACACATCATTGGATCCACACCACCCCTGTTTGGGTCGCTCACCTCTCCCCTCGCCCTGGATTTAAAGAAAGGCAGTATGGGTACTGTAGTCGGTGGCCCCTGCAGTCTGCCTAAAGTATTGAAAGTAGCCGGAGTATTCAAAGTTTGCAATAAAAACATACAAATCCATTACCATAAAAAAAATACGGCATTACACTGTTGAATTAGCTACACTATTTATTGAGTATAAATCCAACTTTAACGATCCAGTAGAGGTCAGTAGAGCACACTAACTTTAACTTCAATGAGGACTGTTGTGAGAGGTTCTTGTGTAACATGTAGGATAAATAATCGAAATAACTTAATGTGTACTTATCCCTTTGCTTTTGAAATGAAATGTTTCAGCTTTGGGGCAACAGCTGTTTACAATTAGTATGGGAAAATAGAATCTGTCCCAGCTATTACTGTTACGTCAGAGAGAGCAAAGGGGTTTTGGCCAACTAAATCCACTGGGATGGATGGGGGGGGGGGGGACGATTGTGGAGCAAGAATGTGAGGAATTCAGTCAGACCAGTGTTAGATTTTCAGACAGACTCCCTGAGCTCAGCTGGCTTCTTAGACTGATGAGGATCTATTGAGCAGATCATAAGCAAGATAGAGAATTAGAGAACAAAGGCTGGAATGACTGGAAACAACTACTATAAGCTCAACATGTCGGTAGAGATACGAATAGCTGTTAGAGTAGACGATTTCACCTAATACCCATTGTCATACAACAAATGAGAAGACAGGCAGACAATGAGATACCTTCCCCCTTATTTATTGGTAAAATGACAATTTGTTGTTTTGCTTGGTTTACCCCTGTCCCCCATCTCACAGCATTGACAGCTGCAGGTACTGTTGTGCTAGTCATTGATGTCATAACAGACGCGGACTGGTCAGAGGAATCGCCCTCCCGATAGGAAAAAGTAAAAAAAATAATAAATCAACAAAAAAAAGAAACTGAAGAGAACGTCTGAAATCACAAGCGGTGACAGAAGCAGTGCACCCAATACCAGAGACTCTCCAGAAAACAAGAATTGTACACAAATAAAATAAAAAATACATCTTTACATGACAAAAATAATTGTGGATGACAAAGCATCATGTTGAGATTGGGAAGGTATTGTATTGACAGTAACTACTGATTGGTTACATGTTTGAAGAAAAATCATTCTACAAATAATAGCAACATGTTTTCAATACACAATACACACATACAATTGTGATTTTGGTCAGGAAAACAAATCTTGCTTTATCCTTTTTATTTAACTTTTGTCATTGTATATGAATGATTCAAAAACATTACATTAATGCTAAAAATGACTTATTGGTGACGATGACAATGATGTTAATGCACTATGTAAATGGTTGGATATCATAGATTAATGATTGGAAAACCTTAGGTGGTCTAGTCTTTGAAATCATACAGTTTAACGTGTGCCAAAAATAAGTCAAAGTAATAATAATAATAATAACAATAACAATAACAATAATAATTCAGTTAATCTACACAACTGCTATAGCTGGAAGGAAACAACTGTTCTCCCAACTCCTTTTTTGGGGTTGAACACTCTCCTTTTGCCCAAGGGTGACGATCGGGAACAAGAAAAAATGAAATAATGAGAATTGCTACATTCACCCACCACCAAACTAAACAGGGTTAGAAGTGACAAGACATACGTTGAAATACTGTAGCATTACGGTAAAGATGACGAGAGAGAAAGGAGAGGGCACAAAGAGCCCGTTCCTTATTCCTCCCAGTTGCGTTTGATTTTTTTCTTACAGAAATACAGTGAAACAAGAAAAGAACAGTGCTCTGTTAAGTGCGATTAGTAAGGATTGATCTTTTTTTCCCTCTCTAAGTGGGGTTGTTGTTTTTTGCCTGGGTGATGTCAGATGTCCATCGTTTGGTTGGTTGGAGATAATGGGTTGTTATGTCCCCGGGTAAGTTAAAACAGTTGTAGGTCGTCATGTTGGTCATAATTGTGTCATTTGTCTGATCATTGGAACCTTGGAGTTGTGTGTTGACAGTTGATTGGCCTGTGAGCTGGTTTGCTTATCAGTTGATCGGTGCATGGTGGTTGGTCAGATCGTCAGTTGGTTTGACCGTGGGATGTGTTTGTCAGCTGGTCTGATCAGTTGGTTGATACTGCAGGTTGGTTGGTGTGTCGGTCCAGTTGGTTAGTTCCCACCACAGCACTTGCTACCACCAGCCTGTGGGGCGGCTTCCTGCARRTCYACTCCTGSCCGACCACCGGCCCGGCCACCGGCTCCACCCGCWGGCTCGTTCTTAGGAAGCTTCTTGGCTACAGGAGAAGGACAGAAAGAAACAGTAAGTAGGAAGCCTTTATGGTTTCTACACATTTGATTTGTTCTGGGAAGAAATGTACACCGAGTATTCAAAACATCTTGAACACCTGCTCTTTCCTTGACAGACTGACCAGGTGAATCCAGGTGAAAGCTATGATCCCTTATTGATGTCAATTGTTAAATCCACTTCAATCAGTGTAGATAAAGGAGAGACAGGATAAMGGATTTTTAAGCCTTGAGACAGTTGAGACATTGATTGTGTATGGGTGCCATTCAGAGGTGAATGGGCAAGACAAGTTCCTTTGAACGGAGTATGGTAGTAGCTGCCAGGCGCATTGGTTTGTGTAAAGAACTGCAACACTGCTCAACAGTTTCCCATGTGTATCAAGAATGGTCCACCACCCAAAAAACATCCAACCAACTTGACACAACTGTGGAAAGCATTGGAGTCAACATGGGCCAACATCCCTGTGGAACGCTTTCGACACCTTGTAGAGTCAATGCCCCAACGAATTGAGGCTGTTCTGAGGGCAAAAGGATGGGTGCAACACAATATTTGGAAGGTGTTTCTAATTAAGCAATAAGGCACCAGGGGGTGTGGTATATGGCCAATATACCACGGCTATGGGCTGTTATTTTGCACGATGCAAGGTGTAGTGCCTAGATACAGCGCTTAGCCGCGGTATATAGGCCATATACCACAAACCCTGAGGTGCCTTATTGCTATTTATAAACTGGTTACCAACTTAATTAAGAGCGGTACAAACACAGTTGAAGTCGGAGGTTTACATACACTTATTTTGGAGTCATTAAAACTCATTTTTCGACCACTCTACAAATTTCTTGTTAACAAACTATAGTTTTGGCAAGTCGGTTAGGACATCTACTTTGTGCATGACACAAGTCATTTTTCCAACAATTGTTTACAGACAGATTATTTCACTGTATCACAATTCCAGTGGGTCAGAAGTTTACATACACTAAGTTGACTGTGCCTTTAAACAGCTTGGAAAATTACAGAAAATGTCATGGCTTTAGAAGCTTCTGATAGGCTAACTGACATCATTTGAGTCAATTGGAGGTGTACCTCAACTCAACTCATTGCGAGCTCACAGAACAGGGCTCCGGGCAGCCGAGCGGAAATGGAGGAAAACTCGCCTCCCTGCGGACCTNTGTTGGCTAAGACCTGGTCTGACTGGGTCACTGTTCCCCGATCCAGATCCCACCGCAGCAGCGTTAGACCCAGCAGTCCCACCAGACTGAGCTTGATGTAGCCGGGGTTGCAAGGCCTGTGCCGCTGGGTCCGACATATCAAAACGCACGCTTCACTGTTGCTTGTTCCACTCAAATGGTACGTATACACATCATTGGATCCACACCACCCCTGTTTGGGTCGCTCACCTCTCCCCTCGCCCTGGATTTAAAGAAAGGCAGTATGGGTACTGTAGTCGGTGGCCCCTGCAGTCTGCCTAAAGTATTGAAAGTAGCCGGAGTATTCAAAGTTTGCAATAAAAACATACAAATCCATTACCATAAAAAAAATACGGCATTACACTGTTGAATTAGCTACACTATTTATTGAGTATAAATCCAACTTTAACGATCCAGTAGAGGTCAGTAGAGCACACTAACTTTAACTTCAATGAGGACTGTTGTGAGAGGTTCTTGTGTAACATGTAGGATAAATAATCGAAATAACTTAATGTGTACTTATCCCTTTGCTTTTGAAATGAAATGTTTCAGCTTTGGGGCAACAGCTGTTTACAATTAGTATGGGAAAATAGAATCTGTCCCAGCTATTACTGTTACGTCAGAGAGAGCAAAGGGGTTTTGGCCAACTAAATCCACTGGGATGGATGGGGGGGGGGGGGACGATTGTGGAGCAAGAATGTGAGGAATTCAGTCAGACCAGTGTTAGATTTTCAGACAGACTCCCTGAGCTCAGCTGRCTTCTTAGACTGATGAGGATCTATTGAGCAGATCATAAGCAAGATAGAGAATTAGAGAACAAAGGCTGGAATGACTGGAAACAACTACTATAAGCTCAACATGTCGGTAGAGATACGAATAGCTGTTAGAGTAGACGATTTCACCTAATACCCATTGTCATACAACAAATGAGAAGACAGGCAGACAATGAGATACCTTCCCCCTTATTTATTGGTAAAATGACAATTTGTTGTTTTGCTTGGTTTACCCCTGTCCCCCATCTCACAGCATTGACAGCTGCAGGTACTGTTGTGCTAGTCATTGATGTCATAACAGACGCGGACTGGTCAGAGGAATCGCCCTCCCGATAGGAAAAAGTAAAAAAAATAATAAATCAACAAAAAAAAGAAACTGAAGAGAACGTCTGAAATCACAAGCGGTGACAGAAGCAGTGCACCCAATACCAGAGACTCTCCAGAAAACAAGAATTGTACACAAATAAAATAAAAAATACATCTTTACATGACAAAAATAATTGTGGATGACAAAGCATCATGTTGAGATTGGGAAGGTATTGTATTGACAGTAACTACTGATTGGTTACATGTTTGAAGAAAAATCATTCTACAAATAATAGCAACATGTTTTCAATACACAATACACACATACAATTGTGATTTTGGTCAGGAAAACAAATCTTGCTTTATCCTTTTTATTTAACTTTTGTCATTGTATATGAATGATTCAAAAACATTACATTAATGCTAAAAATGACTTATTGGTGACGATGACAATGATGTTAATGCACTATGTAAATGGTTGGATATCATAGATTAATGATTGGAAAACCTTAGGTGGTCTAGTCTTTGAAATCATACAGTTTAACGTGTGCCAAAAATAAGTCAAAGTAATAATAATAATAATAACAATAACAATAACAATAATAATTCAGTTAATCTACACAACTGCTATAGCTGGAAGGAAACAACTGTTCTCCCAACTCCTTTTTTGGGGTTGAACACTCTCCTTTTGCCCAAGGGTGACGATCGGGAACAAGAAAAAATGAAATAATGAGAATTGCTACATTCACCCACCACCAAACTAAACAGGGTTAGAAGTGACAAGACATACGTTGAAATACTGTAGCATTACGGTAAAGATGACGAGAGAGAAAGGAGAGGGCACAAAGAGCCCGTTCCTTATTCCTCCCAGTTGCGTTTGATTTTTTTCTTACAGAAATACAGTGAAACAAGAAAAGAACAGTGCTCTGTTAAGTGCGATTAGTAAGGATTGATCTTTTTTTCCCTCTCTAAGTGGGGTTGTTGTTTTTTGCCTGGGTGATGTCAGATGTCCATCGTTTGGTTGGTTGGAGATAATGGGTTGTTATGTCCCCGGGTAAGTTAAAACAGTTGTAGGTCGTCATGTTGGTCATAATTGTGTCATTTGTCTGATCATTGGAACCTTGGAGTTGTGTGTTGACAGTTGATTGGCCTGTGAGCTGGTTTGCTTATCAGTTGATCGGTGCATGGTGGTTGGTCAGATCGTCAGTTGGTTTGACCGTGGGATGTGTTTGTCAGCTGGTCTGATCAGTTGGTTGATACTGCAGGTTGGTTGGTGTGTCGGTCCAGTTGGTTAGTTCCCACCACAGCACTTGCTACCACCAGCCTGTGGGGCGGCTTCCTGCARRTCYACTCCTGSCCGACCACCGGCCCGGCCACCGGCTCCACCCGCWGGCTCGTTCTTAGGAAGCTTCTTGGCTACAGGAGAAGGACAGAAAGAAACAGTAAGTAGGAAGCCTTTATGGTTTCTACACATTTGATTTGTTCTGGGAAGAAATGTACACCGAGTATTCAAAACATCTTGAACACCTGCTCTTTCCTTGACAGACTGACCAGGTGAATCCAGGTGAAAGCTATGATCCCTTATTGATGTCAATTGTTAAATCCACTTCAATCAGTGTAGATAAAGGAGAGACAGGATAAMGGATTTTTAAGCCTTGAGACAGTTGAGACATTGATTGTGTATGGGTGCCATTCAGAGGTGAATGGGCAAGACAAGTTCCTTTGAACGGAGTATGGTAGTAGCTGCCAGGCGCATTGGTTTGTGTAAAGAACTGCAACACTGCTCAACAGTTTCCCATGTGTATCAAGAATGGTCCACCACCCAAAAAACATCCAACCAACTTGACACAACTGTGGAAAGCATTGGAGTCAACATGGGCCAACATCCCTGTGGAACGCTTTCGACACCTTGTAGAGTCAATGCCCCAACGAATTGAGGCTGTTCTGAGGGCAAAAGGATGGGTGCAACACAATATTTGGAAGGTGTTTCTAATTAAGCAATAAGGCACCAGGGGGTGTGGTATATGGCCAATATACCACGGCTATGGGCTGTTATTTTGCACGATGCAAGGTGTAGTGCCTAGATACAGCGCTTAGCCGCGGTATATAGGCCATATACCACAAACCCTGAGGTGCCTTATTGCTATTTATAAACTGGTTACCAACTTAATTAAGAGCGGTACAAACACAGTTGAAGTCGGAGGTTTACATACACTTATTTTGGAGTCATTAAAACTCATTTTTCGACCACTCTACAAATTTCTTGTTAACAAACTATAGTTTTGGCAAGTCGGTTAGGACATCTACTTTGTGCATGACACAAGTCATTTTTCCAACAATTGTTTACAGACAGATTATTTCACTGTATCACAATTCCAGTGGGTCAGAAGTTTACATACACTAAGTTGACTGTGCCTTTAAACAGCTTGGAAAATTACAGAAAATGTCATGGCTTTAGAAGCTTCTGATAGGCTAACTGACATCATTTGAGTCAATTGGAGGTGTACCTGTGGATGTATTTCAAGGCCTACCTTCAAACTCAGTGCCTCTTTGCTTGACATTATGAGAAAATCAGCCAAGAACTCAGAAACAAAATTGTAGACCTCCACAAGTCTGGTTCATCCTTGAGAGCAATTTCTAAACGCCTGAAGGTACCACGTTCATCTGTACAAACAATAGTACGCAAGTATGAACACCATGGGACCGCGCAGCCGCCATACCGCTCAGGAAGGAGACACGTTCTGTCTCCTCGAGATGAACGTACTTTGGTGCGAAAAGTGCAAATCAATTCCAGAACAGCAGCAAAGGACCTTGTGAAGATGCTGGAGGAAACAGTTACAGAATTATCTATATCCAGAGTAAAACGAGTCCTATATCGACATAACCTGAAAGGCCGCTCAGCAAGGAAGAAGCCACTGATCCAAAACTGCCACAAAAAAGACAGACTACGGTTTGCAACTGCACATGGGGACAAAGATCGTACTTTTTGGAGAAATGTCCTCTGGTCTGATGAAACAAAAATAGAACTGTTTGGCCATAATGACCATCAATATGTTTGTAGGAAAAAGGGGGAGGCTTGCAAGCCGAAGAACACCATCCCAACCGTGAAACACGGGGCTGGCAGCATCATGTTGTAGGGGTGCTTTGCTGCAGGAGGGACTGGTACACTTCACAAAATAGATGGCATCATGAGGAAGGGCAATTATGTGGATATATTGAAGCAACATCTCAAGACATCAGTCGAAGTTAAAGCTTGGTCGCAAATGGGTCTTCCAAATGTACAATGACCACAAGCATACTTACAAAGTTGTGGCAAAATGGCTTAAGGACAACAAAGTCAAGGTATTGGAGTGGCCACAAAGCCCTGACCTCAATCATATAGAAAATTTGTGGGCAGAACTGAAAAAGCGGGTGCGAGCAAGGAGGCCTACAACCTGACTCAGTTACACCAGCTCTGTCAGGAGGAAAGGGCCAAAATTCACCCAACTTATTATGGGAAGCTTGTGGAAGACTACCTGAAACGTTTGACCCAAGTTAAACAATTTAAAGGCAATGCTACTAAATACTAATTGAGTGTATGTAAACTTCTGACCCACTGGGAATGTGATGAAAGAAAAGCTGATAAATCATTCTCTCTACTATTATTCTGACATTTCACATTCTTAAAATAAAGTGGTGATCCTAACTGACCTAAGACGGAATTTTTACAAGGATTAAATGTCAGGAATTGTGAAACTAAGTTTAAATATATTTGGCTAAGGTGTATGTCAACTTCCGACCTCAACTGTATGTGTTCTTTCATACCCGTGGTATATGGTCTGATATACCACGGCTGTCAGCCAATCAGCATTCAGGGCTCGAACCACCCAGTTTATAAATGCACATATAATATTGTGGTACACGTACCTATGGCCATAAAGATCTCATTGACGTTCATGGCCGTCTTGGCTGAAGTCTCCATGAAGAGNTATAAATGCACATATAATATTGTGGTACACGTACCTATGGCCATAAAGATCTCATTGACGTTCATGGCCGTCTTGGCTGAAGTCTCCATGAAGAGCAAACTGTTGTCATCTGCGTACGCTTGTGCTTCCTACAACAACAAAAACAAAGGGAGGACAGAGATCTTTAGAGCTCCATCACAAACATATCGATACAATCAGTAATAACCCAGAGCTTTGAGAGTTCGTGAGCATTCTTGAATATCAACAGAAACTATACAAATGACATTTCTAGGACATTCTCCTGTTTAAACAAACTTATCGTTGACATTTTCCACTAATAGTCCAGTGGGAGCAGCATCTAATTGTTAGGAGTTCCTCAGTACCTGGAAGTCCACAGCTCTTTTGTTGGCCAGGTCAGCTTTGTTCCCTGCCAGTGCAATAACGATGTTAGGGCTGGCTTGTCGTTGGAGCTCCTTCACCCAGTTCTTTGCACGAGTGAATGTATCCTGCACAGGAAAAAAACACATTCTTAACATCATAAAAACAAAGGCAGATTGCACAATGCATGTTTGTTTTTCACACAAGAGCTCTATTATATATCTACAGAAGTGTCAGTTACGAGAGCAAAGGTCTGTCCTTTGTTGAGGGTTTGAATAATCAACCTCAGCTAAAAAAAAAAATAATCACTGAGTGCTGGCAACACTCAGGAACCAGTTGCACACGTGACCAGCAGCTGTCACTCACTGTGTTGGTGATGTCATAGACCACGATGGCAGCCTGCGCTCCTCTGTAGTACATAGGGGCCAGGCTGTGATACCGTTCCTGCCCTGCAGTGTCCCAGATCTCAAACTTAACTGTTGTGTCATCCAAGCAGACRGTCTGTGTGAGGAAGGCAGCTGGAGGGGTGTAGAGACAAATCATAGACTTAGTTTCAGGCTCTATTTTGATTTTGAAGTCTGCAAATGCCCTACAGATAGAAAAGAGGTGTACATTTTACTACGCCTGTGCATTTCCTCACAGTGGAGTAAAACTCAGTATCTGTACAGGACAGGCATTCTGTTTTCTTCCTTAGATCGTGTCATAGGGGTATAGTTGTCCCTATTTGACATGGCTGAGTTAAACTAGCACAAGGCACACAACCCCAACAGCCAAGGCCATGAGACAGTTAAGAGGAAACATGAACAGTGGCTTAATGAGAACTCGTGAAGCTACGAAGCCAGCGCTGAGGAGAATTGGGAGCCTTCCAACATTAGAGAGAGGAGGAAGGGACAATTATGTAAATAAACAAGATCGAATCGCAGAGCACTAAGCACCGGGTAAAAGGTTACTGCGAGAAATGTAGTGAGAGTTAAAAAGTGACGAAGGGAACAAAACATGTGGCTGTCTATTGGCTAATCCACGGAACATAAAGACAATGCTAATTCAGCCCGTTGTGTCACAGGGAAATGTACAGCAGCGCTCATAGAGGAAGCCTGCTCCATACTAAAGCTCGGTGACCTTTGACCAGACAGCTGACAACCGGTTTTAAAATGTTTTTAAAATGCTGACTCGTCCTAAGGCTTTGGCTAGTGTAAGCACCAAGCATCCTGTCTCTCCAGCCTCACCCTCCTGTGGCTGCATGATGTGACGCTGTACTTTAAAAATATATATTTCTAGAAAGGGTAATGCATAAATCCTGAAGAAAGCAATCTAGCTAGTAAACCACTAAATCATAATGGAAATTCCCAACACCTGTGTGTAGGTTTGAAACACTAGGTGAAGCTGAAAATAAATAGTTACTTATTAGTCATTACCCAAATTTTTGTGGAATTCTTTGAATGTTAAAACCATCACGTATTGGTTTCCATATGCCTAGATATTAGAGCAGTTCCAGGACAGGAAATCCCATTGTTGACCGACTTCCTGTTTTAAAGAGCCCACAGAGAGAGACCCCCTTCTCGCTGCTCCACTCCGGCTAGCAAGTCAATACATACCGTTTTAGGCAGATGACAAGTACCTCTTTCTCACACTAATCTATTTTTCAGTTTTGGTTTGAACATTCTCTGTAAGGCTTTCTGTGGCCGGGAGTAAGGACCTCCCACTCCTTGTGGCATATTTAAAGTGTCAGTCAAAGGCTCGGCTGCTCATGCAAGAGTCAGGTGATCAGCTGCCAAGAAAGATCTGGTTCTGTAGCTCATGTCTGCTCCTGACCTGGCCTTGACAACAGCTAGGGTAAGGGCTGCTAGCTAGTAGGAACACAGCCCCGGTTACCAAGGCATTCTAAGTGGTCTTCCTTCAGTCTACTACACATTAACACTTCCATTCTATTTGATCTTTATAAACATGATACTGACTCAACACAAGGACAGCTGTAAAGCAACACAAACACTAAGCATGACTAAGACACAGTCAGAAGAATGACAATCCCAATGGCGTGCCTACTCACCTCCGATGGTGCTCTCCTGGTACTCGTGGAACTGGCCCTTGACGAAGCGCAGCACCAAGCTGGACTTGCCCACCGCTGACTCTCCCAGCAGCACCAGCTTGAACTGGCAGATCTTGTTGCTGGCCGCCGCGCCGTTGGTCCGTGCTGGTCCTCCTCGACCTGCCATGCTGCCGAGCAGAGAGCTTCACCGGGGTAAGAGGCTCTTGGTGGAGAATGAGGCTGCCTTGGGCGGATGACTGGGGCTCTGAAGCGGAGCAGGGACTGAAGCTGAGACCGGGCCAGGCGAGGGTGGGCTAAGCTGGGTCAGGTGAGTCTAGGCCAGGAAGTGAGGGGGCCGGAGGAAGAGGGGACTTCACCTGTGTGAGCTGGAAGAAAGAACAGACTGAGTAATAATATCACTTGTAGGCAGCTAGTGTGATACAGGGAAACTTTAGTAAACTAGAGCACCTTCAGAATGTATTCATATCCCTTTAATTATTCCACATTGTTGTGTTACAGCCTGAATTCAAAATGGATTAAATCGTTTTTTTGTTCTCAACCATCTACACACAATAGCCCATAATGACAAAGTGAAAACATGTTTAGAAATGTTGCTCATTTATTGAAAATTACATAAGTATTCATACCCCTGAGTCAATACTTTGTAGATGCACCTTTGGCAGTGATTACAGCAGTGAGTCTTTCTCTAAGTTTTCCACACCTGGATTGTGCAACATTTGCCCATTTTTTATTTTCAAGTTTCTTCAAGCTCTGTCAAATTGGTTGTTGATCATTGCAAGACAGCCATTTTCAAGTCTGGCCATACATTTTCAAGTAGATTTAAGTCAAAACTAACTCTGCCACTCAAGAACATTCACTGTCTTCTTGGTAAGCAACTCCAGTGTAGATTTGGACTTGTGTTTGAGGTTATTGTCCTGCTGAAAAGGTAAATTCATCTCCTAGTGTCAGCAGACAAGCAGGTTTTCCTCTAGGAGTTTGCCTGTGCTTAGCTCCATTTTGTTTATTTTTTATCCTGAAAGGACTGGAGGATTTTAACATTTACAAGCATACCCATAACATGATGTAGCCTCCACTATGCTTGAAAATATGGAGTGTGGTACTCAGTAATGTCTTGTATTTGCCCCAAACCGAACACTGTATACAGGATAAAAAAGTGAAAATGCTTTGCCACATTTTTTGCAGTATTACTTTAGTGCCTTGTAGCAAACAGGATGTACATTTTTGGAATATTTTTACTCTGTACAGGCTTCCTTCTATTCACTCTGTCAATTACATTAGTATTGTGGAGTAACTACAATATCTCATATCACAGCCATTAAACTCTCTGTTTTAAAGTCACCATTGGCCTCTCCGGCAACTGAGTTAGGAAGGTCACCTGTATCTTTGTAGTGGCTGGGTGTATTGATACACCATTCAAAGTGTAATTAATAACTTCACCATGCTCAAAGGGCTAGTCAATCTACCAATAGGTTCCCTTCTTTGCGAGGCATTGGAAAGGGACCTTACAATTATCTGTATGTGTGGGGTACAGAGATGAGGAAGATATTCCAAAAAGAAAAGAAAAAAATAATCACACTATTATTGCACACAGACTGAGTCCATGCAACTTATTATGTGACTTGTTAAGCACATTTTTACTCTTGAACTTATTTAGTTTTGCCATAACAAAAGGGTGAATACTTATTGACTCAAGACATTTCAGATTTGAATTAACTACTACAACTTTTAAAAACATCATTCCACTACGGGGTATTGTTTAAGGCAGTCACCAAATAAAATCTAAATATATTTTTAAATTCAGGCTGTAAAACAAGAGGTGTGAATACTTTCTGAAGGCACTTTATATACAGGTTATAATACAGTTGCAGCCACATATGTCCAGAAACGGGGTCTCCGTTGAAGGTTACGGGTCGTCCAGCAGGACAGCGACCCCCTGGGCTCCCGAGTGACGCAGCGGTCTAAGGCACTGCATCTCAGTGTTAGAGACCCTACAGACCCTGGTTTCGATTCCAGGCTGTATCACAACTGGCTGTAATTGGGAGTCCCGTAGGTCGGCGCACAATTGGCCCAGAGTCGTCCGGGTTTGGCCGTCATTGTAAATAAGAATGTTCTTAACTGACTTGCCTAGTTAAATAAAAAGGTTAAATAAATAAAAAAACACATAAAAAAGCACACAGGAATGGGCGTTGACTACATGCCTCAAGTCTTAAAAATCCTTCTTTAACCCGTCTCCTCCTACCCTTCATCTACACTGATTGAAGTGGATTTAACAGGTGACATCAATAGGGGATCATAGCATTCACCTGGTCAGTCTCATGGAAAGAGTGGGTGTTCCTCATGTTTTGTACACTATGCATGCATTTAGAGCTATCGAGGTGAATATAATAAGAGTCATTCTCATTTCTTATAGTCTTGCCTAAATCAGTGAGAAAAGTGTTGACTGCAAGGAGTCAATGGTGTCATACCAAGTTGGCTACTCCCGCAAGTGTCTGGTAGAAACCAATCTACTTTCATGTTCCGGGTTAGAATCCTTTGTATCTTAACCTTTGACTGGGCTTATTATTCAGGTTCAAACAAACCTTTAAAAAATGGTCCTGATGTGCATCAGTTACTCATTAAAACCCCCAAAATGCCTCAAATCAATGCCTCGCAGACTAATTATTCTGCTCCAGTTGATCAGTGTTGCAAATCAATAATGTTCTGATGAACACTATTGGTCGAGGAACATCTCAGTGCTTCTAAACACCACCATGGCTTGACAAGAAAACAGTTTAATGTTTCAATTGAAGGTTATTTTCTGGTAGGCCTACTGGAAACCTACATTGTGGTCTGGATGTCTGTTTGAATGAAGCACGGGAGATTTAAATGGAACAGGGAGATAAGCCCTGCCCTCTTCTCTTTTAATTATATTTACTTTAGACTTAACAGTCAAATACAGCAGTGAAGGAAATGTCATGGGGTCCTGTCCAAAGCAACATTTAGAAATGCAGATTGGGTCATGATGAGTGCGACCACAATTAACCGTGAGCATTCACAATCATGACGCTTGAACGCCAAATTTGGGGGGGGAGACAGTCCCCCCACGCTCCCAAACCTATGTCTAGACACATCAGCCTAAACCCAAGTTCAACTATGTTCACATCCAACCCAATGCAACCTGTGTGTGTGTGTGTGTGTGTGTGTGTGTGTGTGTGTGTGTGTGTGTGTGTGTGTGTGTGTGTTCTCAGAGACCACAGAGCTGAGGACCACAGTGAAAACACAGAACAGGAAACGATAGTCTGTGAGCTGCTTGCCCCAAGGACTCCTGTTTCTGTGTTACAATCCACCTTGGGCCTGCACACATCCCTCTTAACTTAGATAGGTCCACGTTAGTCACATGATGATGTGCAGATTGAGTACACTGGCCCAACCAAAAGATGACAGAGTCCAAGTGTTCTTCTTACCATTGACTGAGGAATATGACTACAGTAGAAAAACTTAAACAAATCTTCCATAGAGCTACTTTACGAGGTCAGTCAGCTTCTGCTTGGTGAAAGGGACAGGAAACGGACTAGTAACAGCAAGGTTGCAAGTTCAAATCCCCGAGCTGACAAGGTACAAATCTGTCGTTCTGCCCCTGAACAGGCAGTTAACCCACTGTTCCTAGGCCGTCATTGAAAATAAGAATTTGTTCTTAACTGCCTTGCCTAGTTAAATAAAGGTAAAAAAAAAAAATTATGATGCCTTTCTTTAAAATCAATACACAAGTATATATTTTTAAACCTGCATATTTAGTGAATATTGCCTGCTAACATGAATTTCTTATAATTAGGGAAATTGTGTCATTTCTCTTGCGCTCCGTGCAAGCAGTCAGGGT
The DNA here is from genome assembly GCF_002910315.2 of Salvelinus sp. IW2-2015. NCBI lineage: Eukaryota > Metazoa > Chordata > Actinopteri > Salmoniformes > Salmonidae > Salvelinus > Salvelinus sp. IW2-2015. The sequence continues at coordinate 72,101,307 of NC_036860.1, forward strand.
ACATGCAGCAGTTTGGGCCGCCTGGCTCATTGCGAACTGTGTAAAGTCCATTTATTCCTAACAAAGGCTGTAATTAATTTGCCCGAATTTTACATAATTATGACATAACATTGAAGGTTGTACAATGTAACAGCAATATTTAGACTTAGGGATGCCATCCGTTAGATAAAATACGGAACGGAAAGAATAAACGTTTTGTTTTCGAAATGATAGTTTCCGGATTCGACCATTTGAATGACCAAAGGCTYGTATTTCTGTGTGTTATTATGTTATAATTAAGTCTATGATTTGATAGAGCAGCCTGACTGAGCGATGGTAGGCACCAGCAGGCTCGTAAGCATTCATTCAAACAGCACTTTCGTGCGTTTGCCAGCAGCTCTTCGCAATGCTTCAAGCACTGAGCTGTTTATGACTTCAAGCCTATCAACTCCCGAGATTAGGCTGGTGTAACATATATGAAATGGCTAGCTAGTTAGCGGGGTGCGCGCTAATAGCGTTTCAATCGGTGACATCATTCACTCTGAGACTTGGAGTAGTTGTTCCCCTTGCTCTGCAAGGGCCGCGGCTTTTGTGGAGCGATGGGTAACGCTGCGTTCCTCGTTCGAGCCCAGGTAGGAGCGAGGAGAGGGACGGAAGCTATACTGTTACACTGGCAATACTAAAGTGCCTATAAGAACATCCAATAGTCAAAGGTATATAAAATACAAATCGTATAGAGAGATAGTCCTATAATTCCTATAATAACTACAACCAGCTTTCATATGTTCTCATGTTCTGAGCAAGGAACTTAAACGTTAGCTTTCTTACATGGCACATATTGCACTTTTACTTTCTTCTCCAACACTTTGTTTTTGCATTATTTAAATCAAATTGAACATGTTTCATTATTTAATTGAGGCTAAATTGATTTTATTTATGTATTATATTAAGTTAAAATAAGTGTTCATTCAGTATTGTTGTAATTGTCTTTATTATGTCAAATATATATATATATWTWTTTTTTTAAATAAAAAAAATAAAAAAAATCGGCCGATTAATTGGCATCGGCTTTTTTTGGTCCTCCAATAATCGGTATCGGTATCGCCATTGAAAAAATCATAATCGGTCGACCTCTAGAGCAGACAGTACAGCAAGGTAGCACACCAAAGTCCTAGGCTACTGCCACATACCTATCACACACCATCCGATTCCTAGACGCACCACAGTGAGAGTGTGGAGAGAAATAGCTGCATGTTATTTCCCCTACGTGCTAATATGATGAAGCTAAGGTGCAAACAAGAGAGGAAGTTGTAACAAAGCTAATAGACCAGGACTGTGGCACTAAGACCAATGTCTTTGTGTTTCTGAGAAGAACGTAGAAACATCCTCATTTCTTCTAATTAAGCTAGCCTAAACAGGTCACTTCTGTCAAATGTTTTGAGGCACTTTTTTACACAAAATGTTTACCCTTACCAGTATGTCTACCATTCTAAGACAAAACAACAGGTGTGACTGCTCTCCAACCCTGATAGCCTACTACACACACACACACACTATGGAAATGAAGAGGTCAGCATGCCTCACTGTCCCAAGACAAGGCTCCATAGCCAAGGACAGGGAGGAGGGAGGCTGGGGGAAGAGTCCAAGAGATTCCCAGCCTGAGATGAGGGCTTCAGAAACCAAAAACAGGATAAGGGAGTGAGAACATTTAACCTAGGCTAGTCATATGAGCCCATATTGTATATTAGTGTCAGTAACACTGATAACACTCAATATAAACACCGAGGACAAACATAACTGAAAATCTGATCTGCATCAAAAGCCCTGTGTTCAATCTACCATTATAAACCAAAACAGTGGATTTAGGCCTAACCGTTTAGGAAATGGTTATTGAACAGTATAGTGAACAGGGCGGCGCACTATTGGCCCAGCGTTGTCCGGGTTTGGCCGCCATTGTAAATAAGAATTTGTTCTTAACTGACTTGCCTAGTTAAATAAAGGTAAAATAAAACATTATCCTTGGTAATATGATTGACTGATTGACTGATTGCCTGCCTGCCCCCCCCCCCTTAAAAGAGTTAGATGCACTATTGTAAAGTGGTTGTTCCACTGGATATCATAAGGTGAATGCACCAATTTGTAAGTCGCTCTGGATAAGAGCGTCTGCTAAATGACTTAAATGTAATGTAAATGTAAATGCTAGAGGGCCTGCAGTGGCTGGCCCAACATTCACTCCTGTTCCGAGAGTCACTCAGAGCAGCATCATGCATCTAAGCAGCCCTCTGCTGGCATCTTTAATGGACTCTGGAGACCTCCACACACTGAAGTGGGTCAGAGAGATGGAGGGGAGAGAGGCTGGGTCAACGAGAGAGTAGGTGAGAGAGAGGGAGAGATGGTAAAATGTTCATACAGCCTCCCGTGGGCTTTGCTGCCAGCTTGAAATCCAAGCACTTAGTAAAACACAGCCACAGAACTGGTAGCACCACACACAATTAACTACATACAGGTATTGCCCTCATGATCCAATCAACAGTTCCTCACTCACATGCGTGAGGTAGACTTTAATGCTATACAAGACAATGCATGCACAAATATATCAAATGAAGAAGCCACGTTCATGATGGACATGCTGACCAAACCGACTCTGTGTGCATGTTGGTGTTGTCTATCCCCACCAGACGCGTTCATGCAGGTTAAAATACTATATTAATTTGGGGTCAGGTCAAAACACACATGAAACATTAAATTGACATTTAGCTAGCTAGCTTGCTGGATAATTGGTCCTGGGAGATCAACATTGGGTTGTTATTTTACCTGAAATACATATGGTCTTCTTTTTTTTTTAAGCTGGATCTTTGACCCATTTGGAGTCATACAAAATGATGTGTTCTCTACTCCGACAATTAATCCACAGATAATTAAAAAAAATATATATATATATATATATTTTTTTAAATAAATAAAATCGGGAAACCTAGCTTGTTTTTAGTTAAATTCTTTGATTAATATCTCCTAGTTCAGGGTCTTCTTCTTCTTCTGTGGATTTGACATGGCGGTTGGCAACCAACTTTAAGGTGCATTACCGCCACCAACTGGTGTGGACCTTGTTCATCTTTCAAGTCACCCACGTTGGTATATGCTCGTAAAAACCAAATGGGTAGATGGGAGAGGTGGGACTAGCAGCGCACCTAGCGTCTAAAATAGAACCAAGCTCTATTAGCGCCTGGCTACGCAGACACACGTTTACACACGCAAGCACTTTGGATTAAACGATTGAATAATAAATGTCCACATTCATGTCATTCAACGTGGTCAGTCTTGTCAGCATGTTAGTAAGTCTGAAAAAGAGTGTGGGCGAGGGGGAACTTCTCAGTAACTATTCAGTTTCTATTTAACATGACCAGTGACATCAGTTACCATCACCTTGTGGGTTTCCTCTTATACTTGACATCCCAAACACACGAGATGACTGGTACACCCACCTGGCCTTAAGTTGGCTAACATTTGAAGTACCCACTCTCATATTTAGCCATGAACCCCATCCGCTATGCCCCACACTACTCTTAACTAGGGCCGGGACCCTACCAGCATCGCGATACTCGTTAGTATCGTGGCAAGGAATCAAAACACAAAGTGGATTTAACTTTAGGAAAACAGCCCTATTGCTGGATGTTGTCATCCAGAGTGATCCATGATTTATTTTTCCTAGCTATAGCACACAATGTTTTACATACAGCAGGTTTTTTAAAGGACCAAAGAGTTAGATCTGCTTCGTGTTTTCATTTTTGACATGGAAAACATATCCTGGTATCGTCCCGGCCCTACTCTTAACCTCAGAGCCCTCACAGCCAACCCCATTATTGACCACAACTAGCCTAAAGGTATGCTTCAGTCACAGCTCACAGTCCCACTGTGCTCTGCTGTCAGGTACAACTTAACCTGGGTGCCAGTCAGTTTCTGCTCTCTTGTCAACTCATTATGGAATTGTCATACCAAACATTGCTGAAAGGCTTGACAATGACATTGGAGTAGGCAAAAGCACAAACAGATCTGGAATCAGGCTAGGTAAAACTCTTAGGCCAGTGCTGTTCATGGTAATCAGCAGGGGGTGGAATGGGACTGATCAGAAAGAGTACCTGATGTTACTGGACTGGGAGTACCCGATGTTACTGGACTGGGTAGAATGAAGTTAGTTGTACTATGAGAATGCACAGAATTCCTCTAAACAACTGATTAGGCTAGCACTGCTAACAATACACACCCCAATAGGCCTATGAGCTGTGTGTTCCCAAAAGACAATTCAGTCTCCCCACTCCTAGACTCTAGTTGAAACATCAGCTAACCCATTTCCTGGCACAGCCATTATCTACAGATGTGTCAACGTGCATTCGTCATCAATGCCATGGAATTAGTGGTGCAACAAGGTGTCAGGCAGACAGACTTAATTTAACCAGTTACCTAGGAATAAGTGGTGACATGACAACAGGTTCTCTGAACTCCAAGGGTGGAGGGACCAGAGGAATGAGATGTAACGGGGAGGGAGGGTGGAGCTAGCAGCAGCCTTACCATCCCGCCTGGCCTGCATCCAGCTGTTAGCTTGGCTTTCATCTGAAGTTTAAAAGGGTTGGGCCTGGATGGGAAACCGTCAGGGAGGATAAACCCAGAGAGGAAAGAGAAAGCGAGTCACCCCAATCGAGTAGCACAGTGGACTATTTCAATATGTATGCAAGAGAAACTAAAGCCTAATGACTAAGGGATGGGTCGATTGGAAGAGGAAAGGAATGGTGACTAAGGTTGCGTTTTGACAGGCAGTCCAAATTCTGATATTTTTWTTTTTTTTCAGTCGTTGGTCTTTTGACCAATCAGATCAGCTCTAAAAAATATCTGATTTGAAAAGATCTGATGTGATTGGTCAAAAGACCAGTGAGTGAAAAAAATATCAGAATTGGGCTGCCTGTCTAAACACAGCCTAAATCTCTGGGAATGCAAACAGGATACACATCACTAGCAAATGATTGGGGCAGGCAAGGGAGAAATAATGTCCTTCTCTTTCTGGCTCCCTCTGTGTGAGAAACATGACAGCCAAGCAAAAGCCTGTGTAATACAATTCTACTCCATGCTGATAATTTTGGCCTCTCACATTATATCCAACAAGTTGTGGAAAAGACAACAGTTTCAGAGTTAATTGAAAATGTTTGAGTTGATTTTATTTTTACAGGGACGGTGCACATTAATCAACGTTTCAGTAAAAGTGCCGGTTTTAGCCAGCCGGCTAATTTTCAACCACAGTCCCTGGGCAGGTTAAAGCCATTGTTGATTAAGCCTGGATACTTTTTTCAGGAATTTTCTCTTGAACCATATGGTCCATCTACTAGAAACTCGTGGACAATATGGACGCAGATATATATTTAAAAATAAAAATGAATACTCATATTTATAATTAAAGTATAAGTGACCAAACTTACCTGGCAATCTATGACCAAAAATGAAGATGACTCTTTTACATTACCGGTAGCTTTGCAACCCTACGTGAGAGAAAAAGCATCTGTTTTTGCATAGGCCTACAGGGCTAAACCCCAACCCCCAATTCAATTTGAGCATGGGGCTAGTATGAGAAATAAGAACCCCAGACAGGGCCTCAGCTGCAGAGATAAAGGGTCAGGATGAGGTTAGTGGGTGTCTCATCAGGCTACGAGGAAGCACACAAACTTAATTATTAATGACTCAAACTTAATGAAATAATTTTCCATTTGTTTAGGCCTAAATTGTTGTGGTTTAATCAATAGGCGGCATACATTGATACTGTAAGTCTCAAACAAGTCTGGTAGCAAACAGTCTGCACATAGAACTCTCCAGCTTGGGTAACAGAAAAAATGTCACACCTACAGGATATCTTCAGTCTTTTGAGGAGTCATCAGAATGACCCGTTGTGAATGGGCACGATTCATTCATTCCTCCATCAACTCCAATGCATTTCAACCTTTCTGACCACACTAACACATACCAATTAGCCTTACTTTGGATTGAACATTGAAAAGTGTTGCGTCTCACGCAGATGCATGTTATTTTACTAGCCATTCTGTCAGGAATATTTGGAAATATCATAGAAACAGTCTTAACTAGGCTTACAACACCAAATCAAACTAACATTTTATGCCACCTAGTAATATTGCCTTTTATATAATGTTTGCCTGTGTCAAAATGTGTCACCACTCTCTAAGGACAAGGTCCACACCATAACATGGCAGCAACTTGGGAAAGTTATTAAAAATCCCTTCTCTAGTCCTGTTATTGAGCCATAACACACCAACGAGTTTCCAATGAGGATTTACCCTGGTGTTAACCCAAAAGACTCAAGCCCAGTCCACTTTTCAGCTGGCATTTACATAACAATGTCTAAAATGTGAACTTTAACAGCTTCTCACAAAGCAACTGTCTTAATGATGCAGAGGTTGACTCTGCTTGCCCAAAGTCTTAGTGTCTCACTCCTGATAGAAACTCAATTACACTAGAGCTTACATTAAAAAGTGGCAATTCAGTCTCCTTGTCACCCCATTTAACAAATGATTTAAGTAACAAAAGGCACATCTCAAGACGAGTTGGTTATTTGAATCAGCTGTATAGTGCAAAGGCAAAAACCAAAACGTGCACCCAAGGTTTGGGAAGCTCTGCTCTAAGGTATGCAATGACTGACATGACAAGAGGAAAACGGACAATGCACTACCCAATTTCATAATTGCACCTTGTACATTCTACTATTACAACTTTTAGGAGTAAGTTGAAAGCCGAACTGAGTTCTGGGGGACTCCCGTGCCCACCCCCCCTGCCATAGATGACCTGCAGTAAAGGTGAAGGAGTGAACAAGGGTACAGGACTGATGAGACACAGTAAGTTATGAGGGACACCACATTCCACCATAGACCAGAGAAACAGAAGCATGCATTCATACAAAATTAACATGACACTGACAGACTCCCACGATGAGGGCTACATCAGATAACTGACCTACCTGTACCACAATTGACACACCAAGTACAGACCAAAAATGAAACTCAGCAAATGATGGCATTCAAAATGATGTGCCTAATTAGATACAGCCATGAACTCCAATTATGCAAAATATGTTTTGAGACCTAGCTAAGTAAACGATTATAACCAATGGCAAGATAACAATTAACGTAAAAGACCAGGTGACGTGGGTTACTGCAAGATGGAATGATTCGTGATCATTGCCAGGCAGAAACCATAAATAGTTATTAAGTTGGTGGGTTTCAAACTTCCTCATGCTATCGTCATTATCACTGATACCAAGAGCCTGCTGACACCAATGGCAATGAGCTAAGATACTCTGTTGAAAGCTAGAAATCAACATATGAAAAGTTTATGAAATTGATTGGACTAAAAGGAAAATCTACTAGCTATATAGTTAGTTAGCTGTCAGTTAAAGGCTAACTAGCTTTGAAATACAAATCTAACACATGACATTTCTGTAATTTAGCTAGCTAGCCCACCAAGTTACAGTAACTAGCGAGCTTTTAAAAGCCACATTTTTTTTAAATTGTTATATAATGTTCATAAGAACTACAGTTGAGTAGCTAGTTAGCTGAGTAGACGACAAAAATATGTCTACTGTAAATTAACGTTACTGCCAGTAAAAACAAAATAGGACGACACTGACGAAAGCTAGCTAATGCTAACTAACTTGGCTAAGTTTATGATGACATCGCACAGAAAAGACGGGGTAAATCAAACATCTAAAAGATAAATAACTATTTGGTCAAATTATGAACAAAGCTTTTTATTGTTTGCTAACTAGTTACCTCATTAGCTATCTGGACAAGTAATCAGTTCCATTTAACATATCAATCTGACAGTCGTTAGCTAGCGACGTATCTCTGACTAGGTAGCTAGCTAACGTTAGTTTACTGTCTGGTTGATTGAGCAAAATTTGACAGTGGAAATCTAAACCAAAATAGTATAGTTTACAGCTTACCGTTCGAGGCAAAGGTCAAACATGCGTTCCCTTTTCTTTGTATACTCTCACTTTCCACAATTTCGATTTGACGACTTTTCTCTATCACAGCTCACTACGACTGCTCAACACATAGGCCCCGGCCTTCACTTCTGCTTGGTTGCATTTTTTTCCGGGATCCTCCCACTTCCTGAAGGTGTGGCTTCCCTCTGATTATGTGTCGTTGGGAACCTGGGAACTGTAGTTTACTAAATTAATGAACACAAATTTGGTCAGGGCTGATTATTTAGGAGTAGTCTCCGTAGACAGACTTGTTGGCTCCCACAATGTATCAATGCTACTGATTTTGCATTGGATCGGATTTACGAGACTAATTTAGGAGCGGCAAGTAGTGGCAGTTGCCACTCTCCACAGCGCAAGATAAAACTGCATCCGATATATTTTTTTTATATACACTGCTCAAAAAAATAAAGGGAACACTTAAACAACACAATGTAACTCCAAGTCAATCATACTTCTGTGAAATCAAACTGTCCACTTAGGAAGCAACACTGATTGACAATACATTTCACATGCTGTTGTGCAAATGAATAGACAACAGGTGGAAATTATAGCAATTCAGCAGACACCCCAATAAAGGAGTGGTTCTGCAGGTGGTGACCACAGACCACTTCTAGTTCCTATGCTTCCCTGGCTGATGTTTTGGTCACTTTTGATGCTGGGGTGCTTTCACTAGTGGTAGCATGAGACGGAGTCTACAACCCACACAAGTGGCTCAGGTAGTGCAGCTCATCCGGATGGAACATCAATGCGAGCTGTGGCAAGAAGGTTTGCTGTGTCTGTCAGCGTAGTGTCCAGAGTATGGAGGCGCTACCAGGAGACCAGCCCAGTACATCAGGAGACGTGGAGGAGGCGTAGGAGGGCAAACACCAGCAGCAGGACCGCTACCTCCGGCTTTGTGCAAGGAGGAGCAGGAGGAGCAACTGCCAGAGCCCTGCAAAATGACCTCCGCAGGCCACAAATGTGCATGTGTCTGCTCAAACGGTCAGAAAACAGACTCATGAGGGTGGTATGAGGGCCCGACGTCCACAGGTGGGGGTTGTGCTTACAGCTCACACCGGGCAGGACGTTTGGCATTTGCCAGAGAACACCAAGATTGGCAAATTCGCCACTGGTGCCCTGTGACTCTTCACATGATGAAAGCAGGTTCCACTGAGCACTGTGACCGACGTGACAGAGTCTGGAGACGCGTGGAGAAGTTCTGCTGCTGCAACATCCTCCAGCATGACCGTTTGGCGGTGGGTCAGTCATGGTGTGGGGTGGCATTTCTTTGGGGGCCGCACAGCCTCCATGTGCTCGCCAGAGGTAGCCTGACTGCCATTAGGTACCGAGATGAGATCCTCAGACCCCTTGTGAGACATATGCTGGTGCGGTGGCCCCTGGGTTTCCTCCTAATGCATGACAATGCTAGACCTCATGTGGCTGAGTGTGTCAGCAGTTCCTGCAAGAGGAAGGCATGATGCTATGGACTGGCCCGCCGTTCCCCAGACCTGAATCCAATTGAGCACATCTGGGACATCATGTCTCGCTCCATCCACCAAACGCCACGTGCCACACGACTGTCCAGGAGTTGGCGGATGCTTTAGTCCAGGTCTGGGAGAGATCCCTCAGGAGACCATCCGCCACCTCATCAGGAGCATGCCCAGCCGTAGTAGTGAGTCATACAGGCAGCGGAGGCACACCACTACTGAGCCTCATTTTGACTTTTTTAAGGACATTACATCAAATTTGGATCAGCCTGTAGTGTGGTTTTCACTTTAATTTTTAGTGTGACTCCAAATCCAGACTCCATGGGTTGATAAATTTGATTTCCATTGATCATTTTTGTGTGATTTTGTTGTCAGCACATTCAACTATGTAAAGAAAAAAGTATTTAATAAGAATATTCCATTCATTCAGATCTAGGATGTTTTATTTTAGTGTTCCCTTTATTTTTTTGAGCAGTGTATAAAAAACATCAAACTACATTTACCAGGCACCCAGTACTGATATGTTTCACTAATTAGTATTTTAACCAATCACATCAGACTTTAAACATCCAATCTTTTTCAGAGCTGATCTTTTTGGTCAAAAGAAACCACCCTGGCACCAGATAGGCAATCAACAAGTCAGATTCGATCCATAGTTTTTCAAATTATTTAATCAAATATTTACAGAAGCCTTTAAATGTATCACCATCTGGTGGTGCTAAAGACCATGATATTTGCCATCATCTGAAATCAGTTCAGATCTAAATTTTGTTCATAAATGTAAACTCACTGACCCAAACGTTCATGTTGTGGCCCTGTCAAATGGAGAAAAAAAGGCCCCCCCCCAGTATTTTAGGGTGGGTTTATCTAAAGGCATAGGTCTATCTAAAGAGATATTGTTGGATGTTGAGTGATTGACTAACAATATTTATGTAATTGTGTACCACTACTGTGACCTGCTCAGTTAAACCTTTCAAGTTATTTCATTTCAGATGTAATTGTATTTCTCTGAGTCCCTGTTAAAAAAAAATATATATGTTAATATTCTGTTTGCATCTAAATAGTTATTTTACAACTAATATCAGTTACAAACAAAATTATATACAACTCTTTCAGTCTGCACACATTGTTCAAATCATTCTGTAATTTGTACGCTTCTGAAACTGTTGTGCTTGTACAGTAGGCTATACATTACACGTCTTATTTCAGTCTCTGTTACCAAATAAACAGTAAAATATACAGCATAGAAAAAGTCAGAAAATGTTCAAGACACAAGAGCAAAAGAGATGCAGAGCTATGAATAGCCATATTGCAGAAGAGGGAAAAACACAAATAACCAAAGGTCCTCTTTGGCCAGAAATCCTCTGGCAGGCTAGCCAAGAGACAATTTCTTAAAATAATGAGCACAAACATTGGTCGTATGCTGTAATGTCCAGACAGCTTATAGAATGAGCTCCACAGTGTGTTCACAAACAATGAAATCACATAAAACCACATGTCAAAATAATGCTCATTAGGTGATGATACTTTCTATGTAAACACAATATAATGAAGGAAAGGGGTGGGGTTTGCTGTTTCCATGGCTGCCAGGTCTCAATATGATATGTCTAGAGATACCCTCCGGTTAGTAATACCTAACTTTCAGTTCACAAGAAATGCGTAATAAACACAAAGCTGAATACTTTTGTAAACTGAGTCAGCTTGTCTTCATAATCTCTGGTCCATATCAATGCTGTATTTACAGTCAAATTAAATAAACAGTACATCAAGTAGTAGTACAATCAGTGTCGATATTATGTAGTGTGATTACTGTGTGGTGTACGTTTTAGACTGTAAAGCAATCATTAATTTCTCAGATGTAAACTCATGTAGCATAAGAGATGCAACCAAAAAGGGAGAGTTGATGGGCTCAGCGTTACTTTGCAGCAGTAATGTTCCAGTTTATTTATCTGGTCTCTGTGGGACTCCAGACAGCTGCTAATGTGTCACCTCCAAGCCCCAGAGAGGCTCGACTTCCAGGGCCTGCTGTGTGCTGATGTTGGTCTCCTGGGTCTGGGACTCTGCCTGCTCAGCATCACTCTGCATCCTCTTAAGTCTCTCCCTGTCCTGTGGATACTCAATGTTAGGCCCTCCACAGTCTGGCTCTTGCCCTGCTGACTGCCCCACTAGAGGTAAGGATGAGTCCAGTGTGTGGACAGGGCTGGAGCCCACCAGGTCATTCTTCCTGGCTCTGTTGAGAGAGCCCTGCCCCTGCGTGGTCTGGTTGTGCGTCTGATTGTATGTTGGGCTGACAGACATGTAGACCCCAGACTGAGAGCTGAAGGTGGTGTGGAACTGTGGTTGGCCGGTAGGGGTCAGTGAGACGTGGATAGGCATTGGGGAGATGGGCGGTGAATGGCTGCGGTCAGAGTTGACCTGGACACTCAGGGAGGGGTGGGACTGGCTGAGGCTGCCTGGGGAACATAGGGGACGAAAGGTACTGATGGTGGGGATGGAGGCTTTGTACTCAACTTGACCAGGACCCGCACCTGGGAGTACTGGGAAGACAGAGCTGAGGTTCAGAAGAGATGGCCCAGTCCGGCATTGGGAGTGGCCCATGTAGGGTGAGTTGGGTGTAGTTCTGGAGGTCGGGAAAGGCCTGTACTGGGCTTCAAGTCCCTGACCAGTGGTTCTGCCTCTGTCCGAGCAGCACGGATGTAAACAGGATGACCTGTGATTGGACGTCTGGTGAAGGTGCTCAACCTCCACCTTCTGACTCATCCTGGGACCTCTGCCCTGGGTGGGCACCCCACTGTAGGCCCACATGTTCCTGGCAGGGTGGCTGAGGGGCTCATATTGGAGGTGAGATGGGTGAGGTCCAGCGGGCATACTGAAAGGCACCCGTGTCTGCCAGTCATTGGCAGCAGTCATGTTGCTGCTGGGGTTGGGGTTAGGGGCCATCTGCAGGCCGTAAGGATAGGTGGAGATGGCAGAGGGGTAATGAAACATGGTCACATGGGCCTGCAGGAAACACATCATCTCGTGGAGCTCCTTGGTCAGGTTGGACACCTCCTGGTTAAGGGTATTCATCTGGAAAATAGATGGCATGCAGAATAATGAAAGCTATAGTCTGTTGCTTGGTTGAATCGTAATTATTCCAAGGCAGGATAGTTCTATTGTCTCTTTCTAGGTCAGAAATGGTAGATACCAAAAACAAGCAGTCAAATTATCAGTCGGTGTTACTTGAGCGTTCAAATCTGTACCATCTCCAATTTAACAATCCTACATTTTATTTGAGGAAAAATGTCTTTAAATGTTCTCTTGCCTACAGAGCCTGAGTGGTGTATTTAATGCTGAAAGTGTGTCAGGGATGACCTGTTTTTAGACACTCTTTAGGGTACAGCGAAAGTAGAGTACGGAAAATGAAGTGGGAGAACAAAAAAGTTTGCRTCTCTTGAGCTCTTTCTACCTAGATGGAGCATATCATTCATGTATCAGTTCATTGATACATCATTATGTTGGTTTATGTGTCAGTTTATTCCGTCAATGTGATCGTATGTTCATACCTCTTTGCTTAGCTGGCTGATGTTCTGTCTCACCTCCTCTGTTTCCAGAAGTAAGTTGGCGCTCACCTGGAATGGGTCTATAAGGGGGATGGGATGGGCAAGGATGGATGAGATCAGTGCTTTCACACCCCACTCCAACAGAAAGCACTTTGCTCATACCATTTCATTTGTATGAATAGCCTACTTGTACAGCTTTGGATCATTCTAAAAAAGCAAATTTCTGACCAATCAATTCAGTATCCTTGCATAAAACACATTTCCACTTTAATGTTAGAAAACCACTAGAAAAATATCGTTTTTTGTAGTTAAACCATTGTTTTTTGTAGTTAAACCATTGTTTAACATGAGACCATTACCTTTGCTATTGGTCTTTGCCTCGCCTTGATCCACATTGAAGTGAAATGACTGCCCATTATCCTCAATTCCATCCACAACCCTAGAGGAGATAGGAAGAGAGGTTCATACTTAAGTGGGTTGTGATTAAATATGAAGCGATTTTCAGTTAAATAAATTGAACTGTAATCTGTCTTTGCTGTTATTACCAGGTAAATTACCAGGTAAATACTTTTTAGTTAGTGGTTATAGTCTTATAATCCTACAAACCTTAGGCTCAGGTGCTGGGCTAATGAAATACAAACGCTAGTCATTTTGATTGACACTTATGTCTCATTACTCACCTGGGGCTGAGGTCCAGAGGGCTGACACAATGTAGGGAGGGTATGAGCAGCTTGGCTGGCCTATGGGATGAGCTGTGATCTGTGACCATGTTGGGCACTGGGGCGGGAGTAACCTCCTCATTGGACAGCAGCTGAGGGGATGGGCTATGGCCTCTGCCGCCCTGAGCTGGGGAGCGGCAGAGATGGAGCGCACTGACATGTCGAAGCTCCTCCCCCAGCAGGCTGCTGAGGCCAGGTTGGCAGACGGGGCTGCTCAGGCCATGCATCAGGAGCAGCCGTCCTTGGTGGGATGCACCGGTGGAACAGTGGCTCATGTCCTCACCAGACTCCACATCTTCTGCCTCCACAATGAAGGGAAGCTTGTGGTCCTTATCAGCTCGCTCCTGAGGGGCAGAGGGTGGGAGAGGAGAGGCATGAGTAACAGGTTCTCTGTAGTTCTTCATGAGTAACAGGCCCTCCAGTAGCCTATTGCCATTGGAGGAGGAGAGAGAGTGATACACAGAGTTAAATTTGATTTTAGCAGCCGGTAATGGGTAGCAGGGGCGTCATGCACCCTACAAATCTGAGGGGGCACAGAGTATGCGAGGATGGCTGGGGGGGTTGTCCGGAGGGGGGCATGTTGGAGAATTGTTATATTTTCAAACACCTGAAACAGCTTTCTCCTGCAATCTAGAGCCATATAATTTTCTATTAAGTTGGCTTTAGCTAGCCAGCTAGATACGTTCATAATCTGCCAACCTCATACCTAGCTACCAAGTAATTTCAGGCTGTCAATCAAGTTAGAGTAGCTTATCTAACTATCTTAGCTGGYATGCCAGCTGGCAAGGTTGGTAGACTTTATAAAACCAAGCAATTACTCAGTGTACTGAATAATCTTAGTCTTTTACCCAGATTTGATCAGAGATGCAGAGAAGCATATTTCTTTTCTTTAAAAGAATAACCACCAGACCGGTCAAGAGGTACGCTTAGATTGGGGGGGGGCCCATGCCCCTGTGACAACAATTTTGGACCCCCTTGTGGCCCCCCTAAATGTGAAGTATGAAATAATTTTTACATAACAAATATTTGCCACCGTTCTTTTTTTACATCCGTTATTAGACAGTGGCAACGATGATGATTATGAACATGGTCTTTTGCCTGCTAATGCAGTGAAGAAAACGATATGACAGCAATAACGTCTAATGTAACTGGCCCCTCTAACAGTACAACTGGCCCCAGCTTGGCCCCCCCAGTTGAAATGGTCTAGAACCTCCACTGGTAATATCCTAGGTATGTTAGTGCAGTATATTGAGATTTGTGATTTACAACAGTCAGAATAACACCCTCTGGAATCTGTTGAAAAGAACTAGGCATAATGATTATGGCTCTAAATTGAAGGAAAAATATGTTTCAGGTGTTTAAAAATGCTAAATAATCAGGGTCCAGCCCCCCTCTGGACCACTCCCCCACATCCTCACCTACTTCGGTAACAAGAGACTGTAACTTCCTTCTAATAGCTGTTCTGCTGTGAGTTAGTGCTGTTCCTCTCAATTAGGTGCACTGAGGTGAACTGCCTACTTGGCATTTTCAGTAGGAGTTAGATTATTTCGCTGTTATGACCTCATCGGGGCTTATAATTGTTATTCCTCAGTGACATTTTTTCTGTCAGATTATTATTATTATTATTACGTTTATTGCTACCAAACAATTTTCCCATTCTGGTAAATTAATTTTGAGAGAATCCGTTAAATCCCACGCACGATGTAGAAACATTAACACGTGGACACTCACRTCATAGAAACACACATGCATGTGCACGCACACAAAGGCATATGCCTACTCCAACACCCACTCAAATACAAGAAAAAACAAGAGACAAAATCAGCCTCACAGAGACACACTAATGACAGCCCTTTGTTAAGCTCTCAATAAAAGGTGGCAAAATGGGGCCGTGAGAGTTGCAATCATGCATCTTCCAGAGTGAAGTTCTATCTGGGATSTAGATGAGAACATTGCGTTCAGCCTTTTATCAAGTTATATGTTCACCTAAGAGGGAAGGGCAACGGGTCAGGGACCAGAACCCTCATATCAACCTCAATCATTTAAATGTCTCTGTCCCAGACCAAATATTCAAACACTTTGAACAATGGAACGATGAGTCACAAAGCCTTATTCACATCTGAAGGTGTAMATATTTTATTTGGACATTTAGCTTAAAAGAGTCCAGCTATGACTACAAATGTGCTGAACTCTGATTTGGATCATGTGAAGCTGTGACTTTGTAGATACGATGGCTGTGGGAGCATCACTGAGTTATGTCAGTAGCAGACTGACAGGTCATAGTAATCACCATCTGTAGTATAGTAATAAAAAGGCACACATTTACCTGAGAGAGCCGAGGGGACCGTGAGAACCTTGTCAGTCCCTGGACAGTGAGTCAGAATGAATCACAATTTCATTACAGTTTACACAGTCCACATAGAGTAAACTTTGAGTGAGTGATTGAGCGAGCATGTGTGGCTCTCACCTCTGCCTCGCTGCCCTCTCTCAGGTTGTAGGTGAGGTTGTGGTGTATATCAGAGCTGAAGCGACTGCCGTACTCTGGGTAGAGGCCCAGGACCTCCCTCAGGGCACGGACACTGATGTGCTGCAGGTCACAGTAGGTCAGAGCCTTCACGTCCGCATTGGTCTTGATCACCTTGTCTTGCGCTGTCAGGTCTGCCCCAATCAGATCACCTTTGCCTASAGACAGATTACCCAMTTAATAATCTGAATTGATTGGATTCTTCTCTCATACAGTATAATGACAACATCCATATTGCTGAGATAACAATTGAGGGATAAAGGAAACTAGCTCCCTATTCCCTATACAGTGCACTGCTTTTCTGGCCAAAAGTATTCCACTATAAAAGGAATAAGATTCCATTTCAGACGCTGCCAAAGAGTTGATAACAGAGACGGAACGCCGACACGAGAGAAAGAAAAAGGAAGGTATAAAAAGAAAGTGTACTCCAGAACAGGGAAGTGAGTTGTCTAAGACGTACCCAGGATAGCAAGGACCATGCCGTCCTTCAGCACCTCTAGAGACCCAGAGCAGACAAAGTAGTTGGCCTGCAGCGCGTCCCCCTGGCGGATGAGGTACTCTCCCGGGGCACAGAACGAGGTCTTAATGTGCAAGGAGAGGGAGCGCAGACACCCCCTACTGGCCCGCTCAAACACTGGCAGCTGCAGGATGTCCTTGTTCAGGTGCATGGCGATGTCCGCACGAAGTTCGTCTGGGAAGTCACGCAGCAGCTGACAGGAGGAGAGAAGGAGGACATCAACACCCACAATGCAATGGTTTTGTATCAGATTACAGAGGTACCAGAGAGGGACAGTGGTGTCCGAGGATGAAAGCTAAAGGAATGCTCTTGTCATATGAGATGATAGACCGTAGAAACCAAGTTCAAGCCTATGAACACTGAGGACAGCCAATCACCAGTTATTCACAAACGTGTATTAGATTTATTGTTGAAACATACACAATTCTCAGTGAGTATACAGTATMTTGTATTTTGTGTTGGACTCTAGCTGTATTTTGGCTAGTGGCTACACACTTCAATGTACAGTAGTTGTTTTCATGGGAGCTTTCTTAGATGAYTCAAATCTCTACATTCAATGTGCACTGTAGATCTGTTTCACTAGTGCTAGCCTGGCAGTAGCACCAGCTAAGAGGTGTAAGAAATCGGCGAGTTCTCGGGATCCTTCGTAGCGTCTGTTGTCGCGCCTTCAGCAGAGAATAAAGGATGAAGCTGATGATGAGAGGGTGTAAATGAGTACCATCTTTTTTTATTCCTGTCTCTGTAGTCTACAATGAAGAGACTTAAAAAAAGGTTTTATTAACTTGTATTTATTCAGGGTAGCCCAAATGAGACCAGGGCYTCATTCCTAATGGTGCCCTAAGTACAAACACTTTCWCACAAACAGGGGGARAAATGCGCATTGCAAATAAAACAAGAAGAATAAAAAATAACCACACAACAAATAATACTCTAGAATCAATCGGAACAACTGCAATCCTAAACAGCCATAGCGGCACCAAGGAATCAAGATGCAAGGAATTGTGTAGGTTATTCCATCAATAGGGAGCACTTTTAGCCAATATTAGGTCTAAGACCAAAAACAAAAGACTACTTTCTAAAAGAACCAATCTAACCTCATTGGGCAAAGACAGAGAGACGATTGGGAAAGAAAGGTGGAGATGACTTAGAATCCTCCATCCCACACGGAGACACGACTAGACCACGAGGCCATCTATGTCTGAATGTGACAATACACACCCACACTGTCAACACCATCTGATAGAAAGACCTTGGCAGTGACACAAAAGATGACTGTAGAAAATTAATGATCTAMTCCCAACGTAAGGTGTACACTCTCTGAAAGGCTATTTATTTACATCGGAAAATATATAAAGACCAGTTTGTCAGTATGTTCGTCTACCCTAATGGCTGCATTCCAATTTTCCATCCTTATCCTAAAATGTGCACTTGCCCACTCATCGGGGATTTGAAAGCATTGGATTGTTGTTATCATTGGCCGGAGTTTGTTACCACCATTGTTAAATACATAGTGTCATGTGACCCACCTCGTTGGCGTTGATGCCGTTGTTGACAGACCAGGTGGTCTGGAAGTACTCCAGCATCCTCTGTTTCAGCAGCTGGGGCAGACGGTGYACACGGATAAAGTCCTTGATGTCCTTCATACGCGTGTGGTAGAGCGAGCGTCGAGAGTACATGCGCTGGATGATGGCCGTCACGTTACCGAAGACCACTGCATGCATCAGGGCTGCAGGTCGGACGAGGAACATGGGGGTCAAGGAGTATTACAAGATTACTCATTTGTGCTCAAAGCACATACATATGCAGAGGAGAGTCATACCCAGCCATCACCATGCCKTAAGACTTTCCTTAAGAGATTTGTGAAGACATCTCGAGACATCTTAATACAAACTCATTTAGSATCGGTGAGCTAACGTAGGCTAATGTGATTATCATGAGATTGTAAGATTATTATTATTATTATTTTTTAAATCTGAGGACATAGACATATCTGATATGGACAGAAAGCTTAAATTCTTGTTAATCTAACTTCACTGTCCAATTTACAGTAGATATTACAGTGAAATAATACCATGATATTGTTTGAGGAGAGTGCACAGTTATGAACTTCAAAATGTATCAATAAACCAATTAGGCACATTTGGGCAGTCTCGGTCCCGTGTGGCTCAGTTGGTAGAGCATGGCGCTTGCAACGCCAGGGTTGTGGGTTCATTCCCCACGGGGGGACCAGGATGAATATGTATGAACTTTCCAAATTGTAAGTCGCTCTGGATAAGAGCGTCTGCTAAATGACTTAAATGTAAATGTAAATGTTGATAAACATTTGGAACAGAAATGCAATGGTTCATTGGATCAGTCTAAAACTTTGCACATACACTACCATTCAAAAGTTTGGGGTCACTTATAAATGTCCTTGTTTTTTAAAGAAAARCACTTTTTTTGTCCATTAAAATAACATCAAATTGATCAGAAATACAGTGTAGACATTGTTAATGTTGTAAATGGAATATCTACATAGGCGTACAGAGGCCCATTATCAGCAACCATTACTCCTGTGTTCCAATAGCACATTGTGTTAGCTAATCCAAGTTTATCATTTTGAAAGGCTAATTGATCATTAGAAAACCCTTTTGCAATTATGTTAGCACAGCTGAAAACTGTTGTTCTGATTAAGGAAGCAATAAAACTGGGCTTCTTGAGACTAGTTGAGTATCTGGAGCATCAGCATTTGTGCAACTGAGCTGGAATAATACATTATGGCCTTTCTCTTGCATTTCAAAGATGATGGTAAAAAATCAATTTTTTAAAAAGCAGTTTTTTTATTTTGTATTATCTTTTAACAGATCTAATGGGTTATATTCTTCTACATTCCTTTCACATTTCCACAAACTTCAAAGTGTTTCCTTTCAAATGGTGTCAAGAATATGCATATCCTTGCTTCAGGTCCTGAGCTACAGGCAGTTAGATTTGGGTATGTCATTTTAGCCTTTTTTTTTTTTTTTTAAGGGCGGATCCTCAAGAGGTTTTAACACGTCTTGAAAGAATGAAGAAAATACTGCAAAAGATATCTTAAAAACAACAAATGTCTTCAAGAAGTCTTAAGACAATTTGTGTCTCAAGATGTCTACTAACACTGCCTCGCTTCCGATGGACTTACCCCCCCATGAGCATGATGCAAATGGACTTACCCCCCATTAGCATGAATGCAATGGTACTTACCCCCCATGACATGATGCAGATGGACTAATCCCCATGAGCATGATGCAGATGGACTTACCCCCCATGAGCATGATGCAGATGGAGAAGATTTTCTCGGCGTCTGTGTTGGCACACATTGCCAAAAGCCCACACTGGTGAGGCTGCTCAGGTGAAGTAGAGGGGAGGCGATGTAGGCACTGGGCATGGAGGGGCCGCCAACCGTACTGTTGATGTATGGGGTCTCCAACCGCTTCCCCAGCTCTGCAGCCAGCCTGGAGAGTACAACAGGACAGGAGGAGAGGGAGGGAGAAAGAGAGAGCGAGAGCGGGAGAGGGGGGGGGGACAAAGAAGAGAGGAGGAGAAAAAAGATAAATGCTTTACAGGGATCTGATAGGAGACCAGTGAAAGAGTTTGGCTTGCTTTTTCCTTTGTGTCTGCTTGACTGATTATTCTCTCCATCCAGAGGTGATACTATAGAGTGTGAGGTATCCTTGCTGGGAGTAGTCTCAAACAGTCTCTGTCCATTGTTCTACACTTGCTGTGAGGTCGACTGGGAGGGTGTTATGGAGGGAGATGGACTGAGAAACCAGTTCAGAAGCATTCGGGCTTGTCCAGGGACCGAGTGTGCAGAGGGGCCATAGCATCTAGCTGTCAGGCAAGTTAAATGAGTTACTGTGTTACAGACAACATTTAAGAGAGGAATTAATCGGTTCACACTATGGCTGCTTCCCTATAGTAAGCCAAGGAGCTCGACAAAGGGAAACATTATGTTGATGTGTCTACTGTGTGAGAGTGGTCCAACAACCACACACAATATACAAACATACASACACAAACACTAACAAACAGGCACTCACCTATATCCCAGGTGACAGGGTCGCTGCTCTCTATCTCCTTGTGGCCAATGACGTACCAGACGCAGGCCATCCAGTGGGCAAGCAGGGCGAACACAGACATGAGCAGGGTCAGGACCACAGCACTGTACTGGGAGTAACGGTCCAGCTTCTGTAACAACCGCAGCAGCCGCAGCAAACGCACCGTCTTCAGGAGGTGGACCAGAGAGGTCTGGACAGGAGGTAACGGACATGTTTACATGCAACGATTCATGTAGAGATGACAATTTGCATTGTGACATGTGTAAAGGCCAAAAGACGTTAGAGAGTTGAGTCATAGTCCGGTTAAACTCGTCAGACATTATAGACGATCTATCCTCTGTACCGAACTGATATCTCCAGGGACACGGTCTAGCTGAGATGCAGTGAGCAAACATTCCTCCTACCACTCAAATATCCCACTTCCCCCAGAGGCTAAAGACACATTCATCAGTAAATTACAGCACATCTCTTGGAAAGCTTGAGAAACAAATGATTGGTGGAAAAAGGGGTAGTTGAACAGTATCACATCTCAGGAGCCCAGGTAAGATTAAGTGAGAAGGCTATTTGCTGAGATTTAAACCGTGAGACAGAGAGAGAGCGATGGGGAGTGCAGCTAGTGGATAGGGGGAGGGACACTAGAGAGAAGGAAGGAGCAGCTCAATAAAGCATGGAGGTGGCAGACCTAATCCGTTACAATTCAATGCTCAGGGGAAATAAAGAGGACCAACAACATATTTTAAGAGGGAAAACGATTATTCTGGGAAGGGCTATCGAACAAGCTCTGTCTGTTCAAGATAGGATAAGGAACTGCATACACACGCGAAGCCAAACGCCCATGACACCCATACATGCACAGTCAATGCCTCCATACAAACTCACCACTGTGATGTTGAAGGCGTAGAGGAGGTCAAAGGGCAGAGCAGCAAAGAGGTCTATAAAGAACCAGGTGCCACAGTAATGGAGGTAGATTGAGCGGGCATCGTACACCACTTGACCCGACTGACTCACGAAGGTGGTCCTAAAGTTCAGGATGATATCTGGGGAGGAACAGGGAGAAAACCCAGCAGAACATGAGCAAAATAGTATTTTAACCTTTACTCAATTACACAATAAGTGTGTAAAGTGAGTGGATAGGCTCTACATTCCAGCATTTTTCCAGGTGAGCTGTAAATGCTAATTGTGGCATGACACCAACGGTTTAGAATAACACACGATGTGATGATAATTTTGTACATGAATGTCACTGTACATAATTACCATTTCCTCAGTTTAAAAAAGTCTGAGCCCCATCACAGCTGTTTTAGGATCACACATCCATCGGAGACAGGAAGTCTCTAATTGTGGCTCAAAATGTGAGCTGTAACCAGGGGTGACACAGATACCATGATGAGTTGGTAATGAAGGTGGGTGTAACGGCTTTCGTTGGTGGTAGGTAGAGTAGACCAAAGCACAGCGTGGAAAGTGTTCATGATTATTTTATTCAAAACACTCAACCRCAAACAGTTCTGTCATGCACAGACACTAMACAGAAAACAAGATCCCACAAAGCCCAAAAGGAAAATGACAACTTATATATGATACCCAATCAGAGACAACGATAGACAGCTGCCTCTGATTGGGAACCACACGCGGCCAAAAACAAAGAAATAGAAAACATAGACTTTCCCACCCGAGTCACACCCTGASCTAACCAAACATAGAGAATAATAAGGATCTCTAAGGTCAGGGCGTGACAGTGGGTGAGCGAGTACAGTCAAGCGTGACCGATTTCCAAGGAAACACCCACTGCCACAGCAGGAAAGAACTATTCTTGATCAACTATATTCCAGAGGAGCTAGCTACTGGTGCCAATTCATTTAGCCACCAGAATGATATGACATTTACCATTGGAGTACTATGTAACCACTCTTAGTACTGTTATACAACAGTATGTTACCTAGAATGAAGAGCATTTCCACGGCGATGTCACTGGCAATGGTGCTACGGGAGTCACAGTCGTTGACGTCCTGGTGACTGACGAAGCAGACATTGAAGGGCACGGTGACCGCCACGTAGAAGGTAGCCAGGAGGATCAGCCAATCCCACAGGGCCTTGGATACGCTGTAGTGGAGCAGGATGAAGCGGGACTTCTGCACCGCCGCCACCTTGTACTCTGGGAGAGAGGGCTTCTGGAATACACTCTGCAGGGAGACAGGGGCCAAGGGTCACAGGTCATAGGTCCCAGGTCACAGACAAAGCCCAAAACAACACACTGGCACAGTGACACTTGTGTCTATGATAACATCTCAAGAATGCACTGAAACCTACTTGCCCTACCTACATCAAAATCAGTGTCTGCAGCTCTCCCTTGACCACAATCCAAACTCCTCTGTGGCACAAGATAGGAGAAGTAAATGTTSCTTTTAGGAATAAAGGACGTCAAATCAAAGTTTATCGGTAGCGTACACAGTTTAGCAGATGGTAAAGAGGGTGCAGCAAAATGATTGTGTTACTAGTGCCTAACAGTGAAGTAAAATGTCAAACAATTACACAAATAATCAGAAACTAAAATCAAGAAACATCTTAAGGGTTCAATGGCAACTTTTGAAGACACATATATAACCTTCACCACTCTTCTACGTTTGCACACACTGTACAGAGATTTTTCTATTTTTCTTTTCTATTGTGTTATTGACCGTACCTTTGTTTATGTGTAACTCTGTGTTGTTGTTTTTGTCGCACTGCTTTGCTTTATCTTGGCCAGGTCGCAGTTGTAAATGAGAACTTGTTCTCAACTGGCCTACCCGGTTAAATAAAGGTGAAATAAATAAAAATCAAATCATGCACTTAGTGGCCACAGGCTGGCTCACGGAGGTAGTAGCTGCAGAAACAGTAGCAGGTAATCTAACAGGCCTGGGGATCAAATGGAACCTCATTTCACTTTAAAATACATGAAAGACCGGGAGAGACAATTACAACATGTTCTTTTAGACACATATGCAGAATCACTGACTTTATCCTCCATAAATGACACAGTATGAAGGAGATGAAATATGGATGAGGTACTATGGAGATCCCTTGAGGTAATGAGATCTGAAAGTAAATCCCCTCTGTCGTTCTTCAACRTGACTAGAGATGCTGCTGAATAGCTCAGCAGAACCTCCAAGTGGGAACCCTTGGTGGGATAATAGCTGGGTACATTATGGGAAAAAATTACTTGGTAATTGCACATGGAGGATTTAGATGCACAACAACAACTGAATGTGTACAGAACTGTCACAGCAACAGCGCAAATTTGAACATTTTTCAAAGCATGCAATGCCACATAGCCCATGCTGTTGTCAATGGTAACAACATTTTTTACACAATTTWAAAAAACATTGACTGATCACCATCAAGTATGTAAAAGGCAGGATTTGGAGAGAGTGAATTTCCATAAATGTCATAGATTTTTTTAAAGTTTGAAGTCTCTCAGCATTTAACGGTACAATTGACGTATCTTTAAATAACAATTACCCCATATAACATGTGTTTAACAGAGGAAGAGGGAAAAGGTTGAAAATCCTTGGTTCTGTCTGTCCACTGCTGTGTCATACCGTGACCTCTCTTCCGGTACTTTCCTTTAATTAGTGAGATGATACCCCAGCTTTCCCATGTCCCAATCTGCAAAAGGCCACACTGCATCTCTCTGTTGCTCTATATATACCAGCACTACAAAGACCACACACAGCCGACCGGAGCTTCAAAGGCTGCCTGATCAATTCCTCTATCTGGGCCAAGCTCAACCTTCCTCAAATGGATAGGTAAATGTCACCTTGCTCTATATGCTACAAAACACATCTGCTCAAATATGTTTTCATTTGAATGTGGTAAGAATGTGATTTTACATGTGGTATGAAAACAAATGACATCATCTTTCAGAAAGCAGTTGTTAATATAATGAAATGATGCCTTTCCTCTAAAGAGAGTCAATACACTCTACTGTACAGTACAGTGGGGAACAGGGGAACCAGGGGAACTCACATTGGGCAGTTTCCCCTTGCCCCTCTTGGAGAACTGGTTGGTGAGGTGGTACAGGACAGTCCTTCCCCTCTCCCTGGCTTGGGAAAAGTGGGAACGGCTGCGTTTTCTGCTCTGATGTGCGTCCTCTGAGATGCCTGATGACATAAGGACCATAATGAATGGGTTATTACACTTATTAAAGCTTTACTTTATGCTATCATCATAGAAAGCATCATAGTCTAAACTATAAAGGGTTCGGTAAGATGTAAGCCACAGTGTTAGTAAAATACCTGTGGCCTCCCCCCCTCTCCTGTTGCTGTGATGGTGGCTTTTTCCGTACGACTCAGTGACATCCTTGAAGGAGAAAAGGAATAGAACCACTTCACCCTTCTCATTCTTAATCGGCACGATGTCAAGAAGGCACCAGAATGGATTTCCTGTGGAAGCAACATTATAGAAGAAGTTAGATTTAGTGGTCCTCAAATGTTTTCAGCGGGGACCCAATTTTTGTCCCGSCAGAACTTCTGGGGAACCCGTTCTTTTCCCAATAATTTCTCATGACCCCCCATCCCATCCCATCCCACCCCAGATCTAATGACACAACCTACAAAATCTGTAAATGTATATGTTTACGTCAACAAATAACCTTCAATTCATYGCATTTTCATCTCTTATCAATAATGAAAATAAACCAAAATACATTTACTCAATAAAATTGTGTTTTTCAAATGATCTTTCTCAAAACGTTTGTATATTGTCCCATTAAATAATCTGCACTCTTAATTTAAATGACCTTGAACACCACTGAGTTACAATTATAATGACACGTGGAGGATTGTATTTTACTCCCTCTTCATATTGTGCAGAAGTGACCTTGGTGTATGTTGCATCCTCTGTCCATTGTTCTAAAAAGACATTAAAAAGATAGATCTGGTTGGATGATGTTGTATGGAGGGCCACCATGTGTTGACTGAATGCTCACCGTTCCTCATGTAGAAGCACACCTCCCCCTGGTACTCCTGCTGTCCCTCCAGGGCCTTGTCCACCTGCTGCCTCACCCTCTCACTGGTCTCCGCCCCGTGCAGGAAGCGACACGTGCACGTTTTCTGCATCACCTCGGTGCGCACAAACCCCGTCAGCTCGCAGAAGCCGTCCGAGCAGTACACGATGGGGTAACCTTGGCGACCCTGGGCATTCCCAAGAAGGAAGTTGCTGTCTGTGGAAAGCAAGGAGAGATTATTAGAGACATGATGTACTGTGCCCTAACTGTCTGCGTAATGATTGCTGTATAAGTGGTCAACCAATTATTTMTGTCCCTCGAGTACACTGTGTGATTCAGACATTAAATGGATGAATGTCCTTGCCCCTGGATGCTGAATTAGGCTATGCAATTAACCATCAAGCTTGTGTTGAATACAGCCATCTATGAAGGTGGAACATAGCGTCAGGTATTCAGTCGCTTTCAGGTTTCTTTCTGAATCTCTCTCTCCTCCCACTCATTTTCTCTTCTCAGGGTCTATTTCATCCTTTAGCTGTCTGAAAAAGAGCTCTGTCTGTCTCGGTCTCAGTCGATCTAACTAACTAGCACATAGAACCCATCCACAGCAGCCTGCAGGAACTTCAGAGCAGACTTTGAAGTTTAGGCCTGTGAAGTCTGGTGGATGTGATAGGAGAGAAGAGAAGAGGGGACCCAGTTCACTCTATGGGGGCACACAGCCCATGGGGCCCCCCAGCAGGCGCCTGGGGACACTAATGGGGATAGGAAATTAGCATCATGTGTAGTATCTTCACATCCTCCTGCGCATGTAACCAAAGACAGCGCCAGCCAATCACAGGACAGGCTGGAGCTTCTGATTCAGTAGCTGCCTTTTGATTCTGTCAGACTCCACTGAAATACCAACCACCTCTCAGAGCTGCACCCATCTGTTGAACTGTGCAGGCACTCAGGCTGAGCGGAAGGGAAGATGTACTTTCAGTAACAAGAATACAGGTGCGATGTCACAGTCATTTAGACCCCTTTCTGATGTGTCAAGCGCGAGTGTTAGTTCAACAAAAGGCAAGGGTGTTGTAGATTTTTTAATAGATGTATTTCTTTTTATGGGAGGATGGAGGATGCTGGGGGATTATTTAACACACTCCTTGAAGTTTTTGTTCAAATTTGATTTGCTTGATTTAAATGTACCTCTATGTAGCTGCTATTTACCTCCTTACTCTGTTGAGAGAGAGAACATCATTGTGTATTTGGTACAGCTATAAACATTTAAACAACTCATCTCCATAAAAAAGGTTTTGCAGGCAGCTGTTAAATGGACCATCTCCCTCCCATCTGTTCCACCCTTTCTAAAGGGTTGCAAAGTAGACTGTATTGTAGCACTGTGCATCATTGTGCAGAGACAATTGCCCCTCACAGATGTCTCCCACAATCCAATGCCTGTCCGTTGTCACCTGTCCCCAACTATCCAGTCCATTAGGTCACTCCAAGTCCATCGGGTCACTGCCGTATAGAGTTACCATAGGAAATGACTCCACTGACTGAATTCAATTCCATAATGTATCTATTCATCCACTGCTCTTCCACACAGGGGTGGTTTGCGTTGGACAAGATAGAATTTCATGGCCCGAGTTTCCTATTCTCGACTGTACATGTGGTGATGGTCTGATCATACCCTGTCAATCAATACACTAATTATCTCCATTATAATTAGATGCGTAGTGCGTAAACACTGAGGTCACAGTTTGAAAGTCTTTACATAAGCAGGCCATTATCATTAGCTAATGAGGCAATCTGGATAAGTCCTCCTTGAAACACAAGAAAGAAATTGACATTTGCATTGACAATACTGTAGATGTTGTGGCAGTATTATATACACACTTAGTACACAAGTCTAATTGATCATTAGTTCACACAGAGTGGGGAAGAGGACCTAAGTGCTCCAGATCTCTTGTTAAGTTAATTCTGCCACAGTCCGACCACCAGGCAACCCTCAGCCTACTGAGCCATGGACTAAGTCTGGCTGTTGCTGAAAGCTGTATAGATGGAGGATCTCTTTAGATTGAGGTAGGTTGTATACTGTTACTGTATACACTATTTCCTGTAGAGAAAGACATTCAACTCTTGAAATGTCACAGTCGCTCAGTGACTCATGTAGAGATAATTAGTACAGAAGCTGCATGAGACTTTATGTGCCCAGGCTTGGGTTGCCATAGCAATTTGTAATTGTTTTTAATAAAAAGCATATGGCAAAGATGTTATTTCCACAAGGAGGAGGTAACCAGGATACGTTCCCTTTTTTAAACAGGAAGAACACAAATAGATTTGCAACAAGTTAATCCTATGGGAAAACATACTGATGATTAAATAAACTGAGGTGTTTTTGGACCAATAGAGTTTTTTTTTACAGTAGCTTCATGATTTTCATTGTTACTTCCCTTAGACTGATATAGACAAGTGAAACAAGGTTGTTTTTCTAAACCAAAGCAAACAGATGGTAAGTCCTTTCTCCAACATGACTCTATCATTCTGCTAGGATGCACCCAGTCTCTCTTCTCTCTCTCTCTCTCTCTCTCTCTCTCTCTCCTCTCTCTCTCTCTCTCTCTCTCTCTCTCTCTCTCTCTCTCTCTCTCTCTCTCTCTCTCTCTCTTTCCTCTCTCTCTCTCTCTCTCTCTCTTTCTCTCTCCTCTCTCTCATGGAAGAATGGCAGAATGGAAGTTCATAGTGAAAGCCATGTCGAACCTTCACAACGGTTCGACCGCACAACAAAAGGGACTTCTGCCTCCCGGGTGGCGCAGTGGTCTAGGGCACTGCATCGCAGCGCTAGCTGTGCCACCAGAGACCCAGGCTCTGTTGCAGCCGGCCGCGACCGGGAGGTCCGTGGGGCTACGCACAATTGGCCTAGCATCGTCCGGGTTAGGGAGGGTTTGGCCGGTAGGGATATCCTTGTCCCATCGCGCACCAGCAACTCCTGTGGCGGGCCGGGCGCAGTGCGTGCTAACCAAGGTCAGGTGCACGGTCTCCGACACATTGGTGCGGCTGGCTTCCGGGTTGGATGCGCGCTGTGTTAAGAAGCAGTGCGGCTTGGTTGGGTTGTGTTTCGGAGGACGCATGGCTTTCGACCTTCGTCTCTCCCGAGCCCGTACGGGAGTCGTAGCGATGAGACAAGATAGTAAYTACTAACAATTGGATACCACGAAATTGGGGAGAAAAGGGGGTAAAAAAAAAATATTCAAATAAAAAGGGGACTTCTCCATTGTAGTGAATAACACTTGTCATTTCTATTATTTTTCAGGTCATGCACTTGTAGCTTCAGTAATTGACATTAGGTGACGAAGAGCAAAACCCAAACCAATCTACTTACATTACACAAGCAAAAAAGCCAGGCCCTTTGTGTCAATCAAATCAAATTGTATTTGTCACATGCGCCGAATACAACAGGTGTACAGTGAAATGCTTACTTACAAGCCCTAACAAACAATGCAGTTAAAAAAAATTAAAAAAATAATAATTATGAATAAGAAATAAAAGTAACAAATAATTAAATAGCAGCAATAAAATAACAATAGCACTATATACAGGGGGTACCGGTACAGAGTCAATGTGCGGGGCACCGGTTAGTCGAGGCAATTATGGTAATATGTACATGTAGGTAGAGTTATTAAAGTGACTATGCATAGATAATAACAGAGAGTAGCAGCAGTGTAAAAGAGGGGGGGGCAATGCAAATAGTCTGGGTAGCCATTTGACTAGCTGCTCAGGAGATTTATGGCTTGGGGGTAGAAGCTTTTTAGAAGCCTCTTGGACCTAGACTTGGCGCTCCGGTACCACTTGCCGTGTGGTAGCAGAGAGAACAGTCTATGACTAGGGTGGCTGGAGTCTTTGACAATCACAACAACAATAACCACAATTTGTGAATTGAAATGGAGGGGAAATGCTATTAAATAATTCTATGCCTCAATTAGGAGGGTAAAGCTGTGTGTAGCTCCCAGCCCACACATATAATTAGACTGAATCATTCTGTGGAGCGACAATGAGACAACAACGAGAGCTTTATCCTTCTGCTGTGCGCACAAATACAACTATTGCTGCGTAAACGTTGCAATCGATAACTCTGCTCTGACACCCCGGTACCATAATCCACAGAGTGCAACCTGAAATGTACATATAAATGGGAATAACTCTACAGTGTGTACATGTGTACTGTACATAGTAGTTTGTTTGCATTCGGGCAACGACTAAATAATGTATTAAGAGTGAAATGAGAAATGATATAATGGATTGTTATAGAGGGAACTGTCCTTCATTACAGCCTGTTACAGTCCACCAGACATTACCAGGGTTACTCATTTTGTTGTGTATGGGATGGATGGAGTTAAGTATGTTAGCCTACTTTTGCAGAGTGGGTGACTGATATCGATACCCAGGTGCTGTTTGATTGGCGCTTAACCCCTACATAATTAACTGTAATTTATGTCCATGCTCACATGTTGGGATCATTTGGCTGTCACTTTCCTTCATTCTGTAATTGCCTGGTCCAKTCACATTACACAATGGAGAGGGTAATTTAGTTGAGGGAGGCAGTCAGACATACATTGCAAACATACCCACATCCACCCATTTGTTGTCGCACATGCTATTAGAATATTATGTCATAGGTCATAGGTTGAAGTCAATTATTTTAACATCTATTATACGCTGTGTGGGCTCCTGAGTGGCGGAGCGGTCTAAGGCACTTGTCACGTTCCTGACCTATTTTCTGTTGTTTTGTATGTGTTAGTCGGTCAGGGCGTGAGTGTGGGTGGGCATTTCTATGTTTTGTGTTTCTATGTTTAGGTCTTGTAATCAGCCTTATATGGTTCTCAATCAGAGACAGGTGTTTGACGTTTTCCTCTGATTGAGAACCATATATAGGTTGGCTGTTCACACTGTTTGTAGGTGGGTGATTGTCTCCTGTGTCTTCCGTGTCTGTGTACGTGCACCACACGGGACTGTTTTGGTTGTTCGGTTCGTTTATTGTAGTCTGTTCCTGTTCGTGAGTTCTGCGTGTTTTATGTAAGTTCCATGATCAGGTCTGTCTACGTTGTTTGTTTGTTATTTTGTATAAGTCAAGTATAGTTCGTGTCAGTCTTCGTCTTTTCAATAAATTMATTATGTCAACATACCTCGCTGCGTATTGGTCCACCGATCCTTCTCTCCTCTCCTCGTCCGAGGAAGAGGAAGACGACAGCCGTTACAGCACTGCATCTCAGTGCTAGAGGCGTCACTACAGAGCCTGGTTTGATTCCAAGCTGTATCAGAACCGGCCGTGATTGAGAGTCCCATATTGCAGTGCACAATTGGCCCAGCGTCGTCCGGGTTAGGGTTTGGGCGKGGAAGGCCGTCAATGTAAATAAGAATTTGTTCTTAACTGATTTGCGTAGTTAAATAAAGGTTAAATAAAAAAAGAATTTAAAAAATGAAGGTCTTGCTGCCCAGAAGGTCTTGAACTCGGACAGAAGAAAGTCAAAGTTTTGGACTATTTTATCAGCTCCCTACAGACATTTCAAGCTCCGGTTCAAACAGACGGTTCAGTCCTCCACCCACACCATGACACGGAGGACCTGTTACCACCAAACTTATGAAAAAAGTTATTCTGACTCTGTATTTGTGTGGGTGTGTGTGTGCAGCCTGGTCTCATAGACTAGACGTATTAGTATGATATGTTACATTTGATATGGTTACGTAAGACAGCAGGCTACTTAAGGGAAAACGAAAATAGGGTGGTTGATAGGGGTGGATGGGTAGGCAGGCGTATAACGTGAACATCTAGCAACCCAATGGTTACGTGTTCAAATGTCATTACGGACAACATTAGCATTTTAGCTAATTACAACTTTGCAACTACTCAGCATGTTAGCTAAACCTTCCTATAACCTTAACCTTGATTTATTTATTGTACTTTTTACCCCTTTTTCTCCCCAATTTTGTGATATCCAATTGATAGTTATAGTCTTGTCCCATCGCTGCTAATCCCGTACGGACTCGGGWGAGGCGAAGGTCGAGAGCCATGCGGCCTCCGAAACACAACCCAGCCAAGCCGCACTGCTTCTTGACACACTGCTTGCTTAACCCGGAAGTCAGCCGAATGTGTCAGAGGAAACAACGTACAACTGGCGACCGAAGTCAGCGCGCATGAGCCTGGCCCACCACAGGAGTCACTAGTGCGCGATGGGACAAGGACATCCCAGCCTGCCAAACCCTCCCCTAACCCGGACGACGCTGGGCCAATTGTGCGCAGTCTCACGGGTCTTCCGGTCGCGGCCAACTGCGACACACCCTGGGATCGAACCCGGGTCTATAGTTACACCCCAAGCACTGCGATGCAGTGCCTTAGACCTCTGTGCCACTCGGGAGGCCCAACCCTAAACTTAACCCTCACCCTAACCCCTAGCCTAGCTAACCTTAGTCACCTAGCTAACGTTAGCTATAGCCACCTAGCTAACATTAGCCACAACAGATTGGAATTCGTTACATATCATACGTTTTACAAATCCGTAGCGTGTTGTACGATTTGCAATGCATTGCATATCATACGAATTGTAAATCGTAACATATCATGCGAAATGGGATGATGGACATCCACCAATGAATACAACGTAACATATCATATATAAGTCAAAATGTAACATATCAKATATAAGTCAAAACGTAACATCATATCATCATAATTGGAGTGTCCTGGGTTTACATTTACTATGTTACGTCTAACCCTGAGTCCAGGTTGGTGTGTGTGTGTGAGTGTGAGTGTGTGTAATAGAGAGAGTGTTAGTGTGAGTGTGTTTGTCTTCACACTGAATTCATTAACTCAGCCAGGACACAGATCGGCGGCCACACACTAGCATGATGTCATGTCCCACTTCTTGTAACCCACTGAGAAGAGTGTGATCCAATCTGACCATGGGAAAGTGCATCATGCAGCTTCGACAGTAGTCCATTAGTGACATATACTTATTATACAAAACATTATGAACGCCTTCCTAATATTGAGTTCACCCTTTTTTTGCCATCAGAACAGCCTCAATTCGTCAGGACATTGACTCTACAAGGTGTCTAAAGTGTTCCAAAGAGATGCTGGCCCATGTTGACTACAATGATTCCTACAGTTGTGTCAAGTTAGCTGGATGTCCTTTGAGTGGTGGATCATTCTTGATACACACGGGAAACTGTTGAGCGTGAAAAACCCAGCAGCATTGCAGTTCTTGACACACTAAAAACAGTGTGGCTGGCACCTACTACCATACCCCGTTCAAAGGCACTTAAGTATTTTGTCTTGCCCCTTCACCCTCTGAATGGCACACATACACAATCAATGTCTCAATTGTCTCAAGACTTAAAAATCCTTCTTTAACCTGTCTCCTCCCCTTCATCTACACTGATTGTGGATTTAACAAGTGGATTTAACAAGTGGATTTAACAAGTGACAACAATAAGGGATCATAGCTTTCACCTGGAATCACCTGGTCAGTCTATGTCATGGAAAGAGGAAGTATTTCTAATGTTTTGTACACTCAGTATATATCCTATGGTCAAACGCAGAGGTGCTTAATAGATGACAAACTAAATGCATGAACTGTGAACACATATGACTAATAATAAAATAGCTTTTAGGTTGTGAGTGAGCTAAAAGAAAGGGGAGTCTAATGGCTCTGTGCAGGCTTTCATCTTTTTAAAGATGTGGTGCAATTCTATACTCAAGTGTTTTGTGTGTAAAGAAATARGAATAAGTCCTACACTGCTGCACAGACCTACTGCACTCATGGATCTTAAAGGGATACTTCAGGAGGCAATGAAGACCTTCATCTACTTCCCCAGATTTTTATGCCTCTGCGTGCAGTTTGAAGAAAGTTGCTAACTAGCGTTAGCTCAATTGCTAACTAGCGACAGCGCAATGACTGGAAGTCTCTGGACACAAGTTAACATTGGCTCGCTTCATTGCCAAAATCCCGAAGTATCACTTTAATGAGGAGCAACACAGACAGCAAACACACAACAGCCCAACAAGTGGCACTTCAATCCAAAACAACAACACACCCACTCCTCTGCTGAGCTCTCACCACTCTCTCCATCACTGTCACAGCCTGAATTACTGTCTTGACTGGCTGCCCCTCTCCAGTACCACTTACACACAGGGTTGACTGGCTGCCCCTCTCCAGTACCACTTACACACAGTGTTGACTGGCTGCCCCTCTCCAGTACCACTTACACACAGTGTTGACTGGCTCCCCTCTCCAGACCAACTTACACACAGTGTTGACTGGCTGCCCCTCTCCAGTACCACTTACACACAGTGTTGACTGGCTGCCCCTCTCCAGTACCACTTACACTCAGTGTTGGGGAGTAGTGAACTACTTATAGTTCTTCTAGTAATTTAACAACAGTTTGTACTAGTAGTGGAGTGGTAGTTGGACTAAGTGGTAGTTGAAGTAAATTCAAATCTAGGTAGTGTTTTCAGTAGTTAATAAGTGTTTTGCCATGTAGCGGTGTAGCTTCAATCTATAGCTAGAGCACTCCTAATATCTCTAGGAGAAATAAGTATAATTTTTGTCTTCATCTGTTGTTGTTTAGTACTGTATTTTTGCTAGCTAGGGCCATTTACTTTAAGTGTTGTCTGTCTTTCCAGTAGCCTACTTAGTGTATGAACTGCTGACTGCTCATAACTTGCAGCTGATTGTTGACACATCAACCAGGAATAAAGGGCAGGGCAATTTGTGACTGTTATTGTTTTGGTAATCAGTGGCTGTRTTGGAGGGGGAGTGCGTTGTCCTCTCCTATGCAATCAGCAATAAGTACCGGGAAGTGTGCTCTTCACCTCTGCTAGGCAATTAGCGATTAGTGTCAAGCCAGTCAAGGCTTCAAGACGGGTCACTCAACCGAGACTGCTCTCCTCTGTGTCACGGAGGCTCCCCGCACTACCAAAGCTGACTCTCTCTCCTCTGTTCTCATCCTCCTAGATCTATCTGTTGCCTTTGACACCGTGAACCATCAGATCCTCCTCTCCACCCTCTCAAGGCTGGGCGTCTCAGGCTCTGCCCACTCTTGGATTGCATCCTACCTGGCAGGCCGCTCCTACCAGGTGACATGGAGAGGATCTGTGTCTGCCCAACATATTCTCACTACTGGTGTCCCCCAGGACTTGGTTCTAGGCGCTCTCCTCTTCTCTCTATAAGTAGCCAGGTGGTAAAAGCACATAGCTGTATTCATTTATATCCACTAGATGGCACTGTCCCTATAAGAGATCCATAAATAATGTGTGAGAGCGGTTATGGGATTGCGCATGCACAGTGTGTAAGACTGAGAGCAAGCAATTACACTGGAGAGCTGTTGAAATCCATCGTGGGTCCAACGATACCTTAGATGGGTAAATAATACTTTTTATATTACTCTTGTGCCGGAAAATATCATATTCTGCCTCATCTGCAGTGTACAAGAGTTAGTTTTGTAATATTTATGCAAGATGGTAATGTTAGCCTGTTGATACTTTCAGATCAACATGAGGGTGTTCGCTTCTTGCTAGCTGAATACCAGGGTTCTCAGAACCACGTGGTGGAGTTGATAACATTATCTGAAGTGTGAGTAATTATCAGAATGATGTTCTATTTAATGTAAAGCTTCAGTGTGTTGTATTTTGTTTCATTTTTTAATTGTAACGTATCTGTTCATATGACATTGTAACGGCAGTCTAGCTCTTCCTCCTCCTCGGACGAGGAGAGGCGAGAAGGATCGGAGGACCAATGTGCAGCGTGGTAAGTTTCCATGATTTAATATGCACGAAAACAATACACGATACAAAATAACAAAACGAACTAACCGTAACAGTCCCGTGTGGCACAAACACTGACACAGGAAACAACCACCCACAAATCCCCAACACAAAACAAGCCACCTATATATGATTCTCAATCAGGGACAACGATTGACAGCTGCCTCTGATTGAGAACCATATTAGGCCGAACACAGAAACAGACAAACTAGACACACAACATAGAATGCCCACCCAGCTCACGTCCTGACCAACACTAAAACAAGCAAAACACACAAGAACTATGGTCAGGACGTGACAGACATTTCTCCCAGTGCAGTATGGGTGAGATGATGATCTACTGTCTCATGTGGTATTAGGGTATCACCTGGACAGTGTGTTTGTAAGTATTCATAATGTTTTATGACAAAATKTATTTTTGTTTTTCATGCACAATGTAATTTTGTTTATGGACATCTTGTACCCAGACATTTGAAATGTTAGAAAGTCCATTCTAACTGAACATTGTGGTCTCTATATTTTCTTGTGTTTTTCTATGGAAAGCAGAGCCAATACCGTTTATGCATTGCACTTTGTACTTATTGTACTAAGATAGTTTTTATGCACTTTACTAATAGATTTATTTAACGTGATCGTGATTTAAACTGAACTTTACTTTATGGTGGTTTAAACTTGCGGTGATTGCCCTCTTACGTTATTCTATTTTAAATTTAAGCTTTGACAGAATAAACAACCCCAAATGAGTTTGTGCCCTGTTCTGGGTTTACTTTCGCCAGGCTACATATACACAGGGTTGGGGATGTAAGCGATTACAAAAAAACGTTAACTGTAATCCGTTACGTTACCAGCAAAAATATTGTAATCAGATTACAGATACTTTTGAAAAACTAGATGATTACTTTGAGGATTACTTTTAAATTCAGAAAGGATGTTTGCGGAAAAAAAACTTTGACACTTCTCTGTTTTCTTAATGACATTCAAATCAGCATTGAAAAAAGGCGCAACTTTAAGTTTGTTCCATCTGAGCGAGTCTGACCACAAGTCAGAGACCACTATGATGACACATAAAATGTGTTTGATGGATCGCGGGAAAATGTCAGAAATAGGCTTTTGTAGGCTACAGTCCAAGCTATATCTTCCAATGGTGCGACTGCTGTCAGCATCCAAAGATTGTCCAACTTGAATAAACGCTTGGCGGTAAGGATGAGAGCAGTGGTGTAGTCTACGGTGATACAGATATCACTTATTATTGGTACCTACATAGCGCATTTATGTGAATCACAATGCTGCTCTCTCAATTAGCTAGTTGTGCCTTACGGCTTGTGGTTGTCGTGGATGGCTGTTCAGAAATCTAAATGTGTATTTGAACCCAATAATGGTTGAATTTAAGATGCCTATCAATCATTGTTTTTGAAACCAGCGGACTTTATTCTATCCCAGCCGATAGAATAAAAGTGGGTCTTTTATTGCTCAATCTAATTCATGCTGATAAAAAACTAAATCCATAGGCCTAATGGACACATGCTCAAACGTGTACACTTTTGATAGACTTAATAGGGCAATCCGTAGTTGCTACATCCATTTCTGGGCTTATAAATGATATATAGTAATGTAAAGATATAATTTWATCATATTATTATGTCACGCCTGCTCCCGCTCTCCCTCCTGCCCAGTACTACGCACTCCTGCCACCATCATTACGCACACCTGTTTCCCTCGTCACATGCTTCAGCGATTCATTGGACTCACCTGGACTCAATAACCTGTTTTCCTTACCTCCCCTCTCTGTTCCCTAGGTTGTTCCCGGCTTCAGCATTATTATCGTCATGTTGTTTTGTTCCCCCTGTTCTGACAATRTTCCTGTTCTGTCACTTGTCCGTTCATTAAATGTTCACTCCCTGTACCTGCTTCTCATCTCCAGTGTCAGTTCTTACATTATTATATGTAGTAGAAAGCGATTGGTTAGAAGAAGCCTACACAACCAACCCATAAAGTCAAATTCAACATCCATACATGGCCAGCTATGTAAACTTTAACATTGATTTATCCTGCAATAGATGTCATTCAATTGGTAACATACATTTTTGTCTTCTTCTAATGCATCTTAAGGGAAAAGTAATCTAAAAGTAACTGAATGTAATCAGATTACGTTATTGAGTTTAGGTAATCCAAAAGTTACGTTACTGATTACAATTTTGGACAGGTAACTAGTAACTGTAAAGGATTACATTTAGAAACTAGCCTACCCGACCCTGCATATACACCAAGTCACTCGGCTCCGTCATATCCTCACATGGTCTCTCCTATCATTGCTATGCAGATGACATTGAACTCCTTTTCTTCTTCAGCCCCTTCTGACACCCA